>NW_028081491.1:4117863-4512873 GCF_014824575.4 Sturnira hondurensis
GAGGAACAACAACAAAGACAGCCCAGAGCAAGTAGAAGGAAGGAAATAACCAAGATCAGAGCAGAATTAAATGACATAGAGACTAAAAGCACAATTCTAAGGATCAATGAATCCAGGAGTTGGTTTTTTGAAAAGATAAACAAAATAGATAAACTTTTAAGTAGGCTCATCAAGAAAAAAAGAGAGAGGACCCAAATAAACACAATCAGAAATGAAAGAGGAAAGATTACAACTGATACCACAGAAATAGAAGAGATTGTAAGGAATTACTATGCAGAGCTGTATGCCAAGAAATTTGAAAACCTGGGTGAAATGGACAAATTTCTAGAAAAATATAATCTTCCAAAACTCACTGAAAAAGAAGCAGAAAACCTGAACAGGTCAATAACAGCAGCGGAAATTGAAGAAGTAATAAAAAAACTCCCATTGCACAAAAGCCCTGGACCAGATGGTTTCACAGGAGAATTCTACAAAGCTTTTAAGGAAGAACTAACCCCGATTCTTCAGAGACTATTTCAAAAAATCCAAAAGGAGGGGAAACTCCCCAACTCTTCTTATGAAGCCAGCATCATCCTAATTCCAAAACCAGACAGAGACACAACAAAGAAAGAAAACTTCAGGCCAATATCGCTGATGAACATAGCTGCTAAAATCCTCAATAAAATCGCAATGAGGATTTTTAACAAATCCGATTTTTAACAAATCACATCTAGCAATATGTTAAAAAGACCATACACCATGATCAAGTGGGATTTATCCCGGGGATGCAGGCATGGTACAATATTTGCAAATCAATAAACATCAATAATAAAGAACATAAATAAACATACTATTGCAAATCAATAATAAAGAACATAAAGAAGATGAAAGACAAAAATTACATAATTTTATCAATAAATGTGGAAAAAAGCATTTGATAAGGTACAGTACCCATTTATGATAAAAACATTCAGCAAAGTGGGAATACAGGGAGCATTCCTCAGCATAATAAAGGCCATTATATGAGAAACATACAGCCAACATCATATTCAATGAGCAAAAACTAAAAGCTTTTCCACTAATGTCAGGAACAAGAAAAGGATGTCCACCTTCATCATTTCTATTCAATATAGTATTGGAAGTCCTAGCCACACTGATTAGAAAAGAAAAATAAATAAAAGGCACCTAAATTGAAAAGGAGGAAGCAAAACTGTCAATGTTTGCAAATGCCATGATAGTGTACATAGAAAATCCTATAGACTCAACAAAAAAACTACTCAACCTAATAAATGAATTTGGTAAAACTGCAGAATACAAAGTCAATGTTCAGAAATCAAAGGAGTATTTAACTGTTGGTGTATTTTTGTACACCAACAATGAAATATCAGAAACAGAAATCAGGAAAATATTTCCATTTGATATAGAAACAAGAAAAGTAAAGTCTGTATAAATAAATGTAACCAAGGATGTAAAAGACCTGTATTCAGAACACTACACAACACTGAAAAAAAATTAAGAAAGACACAAACAAATGGAAGCATGTACTGTGTTCATGAATTCAAAGAATTAACATCACCAAAATGTGCATAGTATCAAAAGCAATTTATAGATTCAATACAATTCCATTAAAGTACCAATAATATGTTTCACAAATATAGAACAAACACTTCAGAAATTTATATGGAGCTGTCAACAACCCCAAATCACTGCAGTAATTTTGAGAAAGAAGTACAAAGTAGAAGGGATTACAATACATGTATTGTATTGTAATCAATATCAAACTGTAATATCAAACTGTATTACAAGTACACTGTGATCAAAACAGCCTGGTACTGGCATAAGAACAAACATATAGACCAAAGGAACAGAATACAGAGCCCAGAAATAAACCGAAGTCTCTATAAAAAATTAATATTTGACAAAGAGGCAGAAGCATAAAATGGAGAAAAAAATAGCGTCGTCAAAAAATGGTGTTGGGAGATTGGACAGCTACATTAAAAAATGAAATTTGATCACCAATTTATATCATAAAAAATAAATTGAAGGTGGAAAAAAGACTTAAATATGTCATGACACTATAAAAGTCTTAGAGGACAACATAAGCAGGAAAATCACAGATATTCCATGCAACAATATTTTCATGGATATGCCCTCTAGAGCAAGGGACATAAAGAAAGAATAAACAAATGGGATCTCATCAAAATAAAAAGCTTCTGCATGACTACAGAAAACAGCATTAAAATGAAAAGAGGAAGAATCATATGGGAAAACATTTGCCAAAGATACCTCAGACAAGGGTTTGATCTCCAAAAATATATAAAGAACTCACAAAACTCCACTCTAAGAAGACAAGCAACCAAATTAAAAAATGGGCAAAGGAGTTGAACAGACGCTTCTCCAAGGAGGACATACAGAGGGCCCAGAGTCATATGATAAGATGCTTGGCATCTTGAGCCATCAGAGAGGTGCAAATTAAAAACACAATGAGATACCACCTACACTGGTCAGCATGGCATCATAAATCAACAAGCAAGTGTTGGAGAGGATGTGGAGAAAAAAGAACTCTAGTACACTGTTGGTGGGAATGCAGACTAGTGTAGCCACAGTGGAAAACAGTATGGAATTTCCTCAGGAAACTAAAAATAAAACTGCCTTTTGACTCGACAACTCCACTGCTGGGATTATACCCCAAGAATCCTGAAACACCAATTCAAATTAACCCAATGTTCATAGCAGTACAATTTTTAATAGCCAAGTGCTGGAAGCAACCTGAATGTCCACCGGTAAATGAGTAAATCAAAAAACTATGGTACATTTACACAATGGAATTCTACACAGCAGAAAGAAAGAAGGAGCTCCTACCATTCACAGCAGCAAGGATGGATCTGGAGGGCATTATGCTAAATGAAATAAGCCAGGTGGTGAAAGACAAATACCATATAATCTCACCTATAAGTAGAAGGTAATCGACAAAACAAACAAGCAAGCAAAATATAAGAGGAGACAGTGAAATTAAGAGCAAAATGATAGTGACCAAAGGGGAGGTGGGAAATGATAATGGGAAGATAAGGCGGAAGGGCTTTCAGAAGCATGTACAAAAGACACATAGACAAAACCAAAGTAGGGTAGGATCAAGGCTGGGGAGGGGCATGGCTGGGGAGGTAGGGAGCCATACGAGGTGAGTGGAGACAACTGTACTTGAACAAAAATAAAAATAAACAAATAAAATTTTATTTATTAAACAAAGACCAAGTCAAAGAGAAACAGAAAATTCTTTTTAATTTTTTAAATTTATTTTTATTTTTAGATTTTCTTTATTTTAATTGTTGTTCAAGAACAGTTTTTTGTCTTTTACTCCCATCCCAGTCTGCACACCCAGACCACCCCACCTTTGTCCCATTTCCACTCCCCGCCCCAGTTTTTGTCCATGTGTCCTTTATACTTGTTCCTGTAAACCCTTACCCCTTTCCCCTGAAATTCCCTCCCCTCTCCCTTCTAGTCATTGTCAGCCTGTTCTCTATTTCAGTGTCTTTGGTTATATTTTGTTTGCTTACTTATTTTGTTGTTTAGCTCCCTGTTAAAGGTGAGATCATATGGTATTTGTCTTTCACTGCCTGCCTTGTTTCACATAGCATAATACTTTTCATTTCCGTACATGCTGTTGCAAAGGGTAGTAGCTCCTTTCTTTCTGCTTTCCATTTCCTTCTTTCAGAATTCCATTGTGTAAATGTACCATAGTTTTTGGATCCATTCATTTACTGCTGGGCACCTATGTTGCTTCCAGCACTTGGTTACTGTAAATTGTGCTGCTATAAACATTGGGGTGCATAGGTTCTTTTGGATTGGTGTTTCAGGCTTCTCAGGGTAAAATCCTAGCAGTGGAATTGCCAAGTCAAAAAGCAGATCCATTTTTAGTTTTCTGAAGAAATTGCATACTGTTTTCCATAGTGGTTGTACCAGTCTGCAATCCCACCAACGGTGTACTAGGGTTCCCTTTTATCCACAACCTCTCTAACACTTGTTGTTTGTTGCTTTGTTTGTGATGGCTATTCTGACTGGTGTGAAGTGGTATCTCATTGTGGTTTTAATTTGCAACTCTCTGATAGGTAGCAGTATTGAGCATCTTTTCATGTGTCTCTGGACCACATGTGTCTCATGTGTCATATGTCCTCCTTGGAGAAGTATCTGTTTAAGTCCTTTGCCCATTTTTTAATTGGGTTGCTTGTCTTCTCACACGAGCGGAGTCAAGTGAGTTCTGTACATATTTTCGAGATCAAACCCTAGTCTGATGTATCATTGGCAAATATGGTTTCCCACAGTTGATTCTCTTTTTATTTTAATACTGTTTTCTTTAGCTGTGAAAAGCTTTTTATTTTGATGAGATCCTATTTCTTTATTTTTTTCTTTATGTCCCTTGCTTTAGGGGACATATCAGTAAAAATGTTGCTGTGTGAAATATTTGAGATTTTCCTGCCAATGTTCTTCTCTAGGATTTCAATCGTGTCACAAATTATATTTAAGTCTTTTATACACCTTGAATTTATTTTTGTGAATGGTATAAGTTGGTCCTTGAGTTTCATTTTTTTACATGTAGCTGTCCAGTTCTCCCAACACCATTTGTTGAAAAGGCCATTTTTACTCCATTTTATGTTGCGACCCCCTTTGTCAAATATTAATTGACCATAGATACTTGGGTTTATTTCTGGGCTCTCTGTTCTCTTCCATTGGTCCATGTGCCTACTTTATGCCAGTACCAGGTTGTTTTGATTACAGTGACCTTGTAATAGAGTTTGGTGTCAGGTATTGTGATCCCTCCTATGTTGCTTTTCTCAAAATTGCAGCAGTTATTTGGGGTAATTTATGGTTCCATATACATTTTTGAAGTGTTTGTTCTATGTCTGTGCAATATGCCGTTAGTACTTTAATAGGTATTGCATTGAATCTGTAAATTGCTTTGGGTGGTATGGACATTTCAATGATGTTAATTCTTCTGATTCATTAGCACAATATACGCTTCCATTTGTTTGTGTCTTCCTTGATTTCATTCTTCAGTGTTGTGTAGTTTTCTGTATACAAGTCCTTTACCTTCTTGCTTAGGTTTATTCCTAGGTATTTTATTTTCTTTTTGCTATATAAAATGAAATTTTTCCTTGATTTCTGCTTCTGCTCCTTCATTTTTGGTGAACAAAAGTGCCTTTGATTTTTGGATATTGACTTTTTATCCTTCTGTTTTGCCAAATTCATTAATTAGGTTGAGCAGTTTTTGTGTGGAGTCTATAGGATCTTCCATGTACACTATCATGTCATCTACAAACAATGGCAGTTTTGTTTCCTCCTTTCCAATTTGGATGCCTTTTATTTCCATTTCTTGTTTGATATCTGTGGCTAAAACTTCCAATACTATATTGAATAGAAGTGGTGAAACCGTACAACCTTGTCTTGTTCCTGAGCTTAGTGGAAAATATTTTAGTTTTTTCCCATTGAGTATGATGTTGGCTGTAGGTCTCTCATACATGTTCTTCATTATATTGAGGAATGCTCCCTGTATTCCAACTTTGCTGAGTGTTTTTATCATAAATGGGTGCTGTGCATTATCAAATGCTTTCTCTGCATCTGATGATATGATCATGTGATTTTTTCTTTGCTTTGGTTTATTTAATATGTTTATTGGTTTGTGAATATTGTGCCATGCTTGTGCTCCTGGGATGAATCCCACTTGTCCATGGTGCATGATCATTTTAACATGTTGCTGGATGGGGTTTGCCAGTACATTGTAGAGGATTGTACTGTCTATGTTCATCAGTGATATTGGCCTGAAGTTTTTTCTGTGTTGTGTCTTTATCTGGTTTTGGAATTCAGATGATGTTGGCTTTTTAAAAAGAGTTTGGGAGTCTTCCATCTTCTCGAATTTTTTGAAATAGTCTGTGAAGAATTGGGGTTAGCTCTTCCTAAAATTCTTTGTGGAATTCTCCTGTGAAACCATCTGGTCCAGGGCTTTTGTGTGATGGGAGTTTTTTGATTATTGCTTTGATTTCATCTCCTGTTATTGGTCTGTTCAGGCTTTCTGCTTCTTCTTCATTGTGTTTTGGAAGATTATATTTTTTTTGGAAATTTATCCATTTCACCTAGGTTTTCAAATATATTGGCATACAGTTCTTCATAGTAATTTCTTACAATCTTTTGTATTTCTGTGGTGTCAGTTGTAATCTTCCTCTTTCATTTCTGATTGTGTTTATTTGGCTCTTCTCTCTTCTTTTCTTGATGAGCCTACTTAAAGGCTTGTCTATTTTGTTTATCTTTTCAAAAAACCAGCTCCTGGATTCATTGACCCTTAGAATTGCACTTTTACTCTTGATGTTGTTTAATTCTGCTCTGATCTTGGTTATTTCCTTCCTTCTACTTGCTCTGGGTTGTCTTTGTTGTTTTTGCTCGAGTTCTTGTAGGCATAGGGTTAGGTTGTTTGTTTGAAATGTTTCTATCTTTTTAAGGTAGGCCTGTATCACTATGAACTTCCCTCTCAGGACTGCCTTTGCTATGCCCCATAAGTTTTGACTTGTTGCGAGTTCATTTTCATTTGTTTACAGAAACTTTTTGATTTTTCCCCTAATTTCATTCTTCAACCATTCATTTTTAAATAGATTTCAATTCAATCTCCATGATTTTGGGTGTTTTAGGTTTTTTCCCTAGGGGTTAGTTTCTAGGTTCAGTCCCTTGTGGTCAGAGAAAATGCTTGTTATGATTTCAATTTTCTTGAATTTGTTGAAGCTCGTGTTGTATCATATCATATGGTTTATCTTTGAAAATATTCCATGTGCATTTGAGAAGAATGTGTATTTAGCTTCTTTGGGATGAAGGGCTCTATATGTATCAGTCAAGTCCATTTCATCTAGGGCGTTGTTCAATGCCTCAATATCTTTGTTGACATTTTGTTTGGAAGAAGTGGGGTGTTACAATCGCCTACCATAATTGTGTTGCTGTCAATATCTTTCATGAAGTCCTCTAAGATTTTCTTTATTTAGGTGGCCCTATGTTGGTTGCATATATATATTTACGAGTTCTTGGGTGCATGTATATATGTTACGATCTTAATGGCTTCTTGGTGGATTCTTCACTTGAGTATTATGAAGTGACCTTCTGGGTCTCTCTTTATGGCCCTTTTTGAACTCTGTTTTCTTTAATATGAGTATTCCTACTTCAGCTGTTTTTTCTTGTCCATTTGCTTGGAAAATTTGTTTCCAGACCTTCACTTTCAGCCTGTGTAGGTCTTTTTTTCTGAGGTGGGTCTCTTGTAGGCAGCATATGTGTGGGCCATGCTTTCTTATCCATTCAACTATTCTATGTCTTTTGATTGGAGCACTTAATCCATTTATGTTTAATGTTATTATTGATAGGTACTTATTCATTGCCATTTTTGTACCTGTGTTCCTCTCTGTCTCTCTCTTTTCCTTCCTTAAAGCAGTCCTTTTAGCACCTCTTGTAAAGCTGGTTTGGTGGAGGCACATTCTTTTAGACTTCTTTTGTCTTGGAAGCTCTTTATTTGGCCTTCTATCTTGATTGAGAGCCTTGCTGGGTACAGTAGCCTTGGTTGTAGGCCTCTGTTTCTCATTCCTTGTAATATTTCTTGCCATTCTCTTCTTGCTTGGAATGTTTCCATTGAGAAGTCAGTAACCAGCCTTATTGGGACCCCCTTGTATGTTATTTTATTTTTCTCCTTTTGTGCCTTCACGATTCTCTCTTTATCTTGGAATTTTGCCATTTTAATGATGATGTGTCTTGAAGTGTGCCTCTATCAGCTCCTCTTTATTGGGACTCTGCAATTCCTGGATCCATGTGACTTTTTATCTCATCCAATTAGGAAAGTTTTCCCTCATTACTTTTTTCAAATAGGTTTTCTATCCCTGTTCTTCTTCTTCTCTTTCTGGTATCCCTATTATTTCGATTTGTTATCTTTCACATTGTCTTGCATTCCTCTCAATCCCTCTTCATTCTGTCTGAGTCTCTTTTCCTTTTCTCGCTCTTTCTGGGAGTTTTTTTCTACTTTGTCCTCCAACTCACTGATTTGATCTTCTGCTTCATCAATCCTGCTTTTGATTCCTTCTACTATGTTCTTCAATTCGGAAATTGTATTCTTCATTTATTCTTGGCCTATGCTGATAATTTCTATTTCCTTTTTCATGTTGATATAGTTTGAGGTGAGTTCATTTTAGTTCCTCTGTGGTTTCTGGTAGCTCATTGTGAGTTCTTTGAACTTCCTGATAACCAGTGCTTTCAATTCAATATCTGATAGTTGACTTGCCTCCATTTTATTTAGCATTCTTTCTGAGGCTTCCTCCTTTCCTTTCATTTGGGGATTGTTTCTTCATCTTCCCATAGTTTGTGAGACTGTTCTTGTTTGCCTCAGCTTTCTACATTGATCTGTTCTGACTCCCTGGGTTAATGGTATGAATTTTTGCGGTAGAATACCTGTAAAATTCAGTGGTGCAGTCTCCTTCAGGTATCCTGCTGTTCTCTGTTTCCACCTACTCCTTTTTTTTGTGATCAGTTGGAGGGGGAGGCAAAATTATTTATGACAGTGGGAGAGTATTTTATGATATTTACAGTCATAGCCAGTAGAAAAAAGTTAAAAAATTTTAGGATATATATAGTGTCAACCGTAATCTTCAACCCAACTTGCCACTTTTAAGAAAGATGGACAAAAGATAAGTCTCTTATTGGCGAGGGAACGCTTGTGAGTTGGATCTAGAAAGCAGTGAGTTTGTGTGTGGTCAGATTCTGAGGTAAGGTGAGAGTGAAGTATAGTAAATAGGTGTAGTTTGTGAGCAAATAGAGTTAATCACTATAGTAATAGAATTCAGGAAAGTGTAAGGTAGGCTAAGATCTGGGAGCTGTGTTGTGAAGTATTTACAGTTGTATAGAGCAACTATTATTTATAATAATATTAGAGCAACAATCATATGACAGACTCTATATGATCTGGATAACATGAATAGGGGGTATAGCACTTTGGGTAGTGTGCTAAATGAAAACAAATGGTGAGAAGTATAGAAAATTAGCAATACACTGTGGAGGAGAGAACAGGGGAAACCTGTCAAATGATACAATATAACCAGCCAAGGCAAAGAAGTGTATACAGAAAGAGGAGGCATACAAAATACTATTAAAATATAAAAGAAGTGAGAATAATGGGAAAAATAATAATAGTACAAATATGCAGCAACGTGTGGCTTCTCTGTTATAGCAAAGTGAAATTTGTCTCTCTGTCTCTACTGTTGGGATGCCCGCTCTTTGGGTCCAACTTTGGTCTTTTCCCAGTTCCAAGTTGTTTGTGTCACTTGTGGGTAAAAGAAAAAAAAGGCAGGAGAAGGGAGGAAAAAGCAATAAGTTTGAAAAGAAAGAAAGAAGGAATAAACCAGAAAAGAATAAAGGAGAGGGAAAAAGTATTGAAAGATAAAATAATAATAAAATTAAAAAGATACAAGATTACTTAAACACACACACACACACACACACACACACGCACACACATATTTCTTGTTGGTTTCAAACTGGCCAATCCGGTTTTTCTGGCTGCAGCAGGCTGAGGGGCAATTCGTATGGTCTTTCTTGGAGCACTCTCCTAAGACCTAACTTGGTACCTCTCCCCAGCACTGCCCGAAGGGAATCTAGGTTCTTTTCAGAGCACTTTCCCCAGGGGTCCTCGCTCTGGGCTGGGGTGTGGGTGCACGCGTGCGCCAGACAGGCTGCCTGGGTCCCTCAGGATCTGGCATGGTCCTTCCCAGTTCTGTGGGGGAATTCAAGGGCTTCCACCCATCCTCTGGATCACTGCCAGGCTGGGTGGGGAGCAGACCCAGTGGCTGTCCCAGGAGAATCCTTCAGTTTACTTTCCAAAAAATTTCTCAAGAAAGCCTGCCTCTCAGCACAGCCTAATCCCCCAGCCAGACCAGTGACTATTGGAGTCAGAGCCTGACAATGCACCTCTCAATTCTATTGAGCTGGCAACCACAGAGTCAGCGGTTGAACAGAGCCCTTTGTCCTTATCACCCAATCAGAAAGGTCTCTCCCCGGTGTTCCAGTGTTGCCCAACCTTGTTTAGCCAGGGAGGGAGGGAGCTGATGACCTGGCTCTCTCCCAAGCACCTTGCAGCAGGTCCAAGGCTCCCAAAGAGTCTGCCGTGGACCTGCTGGGCACTGGGGCTCCTGAAGAGTACGTGGCAGATGCACTGGGTGCCGGCCGAGGCTGATGTTGCTCTTGTCTTTGCTTCAGTCCCTGAGACCCTACTGACCTGCAGCTGTCTCTTTACCATCTGGTTTTTCAGTGTCCGTTACAATTTCTGGTCTCTTATTTTCATATATTCTGGGGAACTCTTGGATGTTTGTGCTGTTCCTCCGTAGATTGGCCAGGATTTTCTCCCATATGTACAGCGAAATGGAATCTGCTCCGTCCTATTCCATTTCCATCTTCTCTCCATCCATCATTACTTTTTCAAATGGGTTTTCTATCCCTTGTTCTTCTTCTTTTCCTCCTGGTACCCACATTATCAGATATTATTATGTTTCATAGTGTCTTGCATTTCTCTTAATCCCTCTCTATTCTTTCTGAGCCCCTTTTCCTTTTCTTGCTCTTTCTGGGTCTTTTTTTTTCTACTATGTCCTGCAGGATCTGAGCTTCTGCTTCATCGATCCTGCTTTTGATTCCTTCAACTGTGTTCTTCAGTTCACATATTGTATTCTTCATATCCTCTTGGCCCTCGTTGATAGTTTCTATTTTCTTTTTCATGTTGATATAGTTTACAGTGGGTTCATTATTGTTTCCCTGTAGTTTCTGGTAGCTCATTGTGAGTTCATTGAGCTTCCTGATAACCATTGTTTTGAACTCAGTGTGTGATAGTTGAGTTGCCTCTGTTTCATTTAGCATTCTTTCTGAAGCTTCCTCCTTTCCTTTCTTTTGGGGATTGTTTCTTTGTCTTCCCATTGTTTGTGAGAGTATTCTTGTTAGCCTAAGCTTCTTAAATTGATCTGCTCTGACTCCCTGGGTTTATGGTGTGAACTTCTGTGGCAGAATACCTGCAAGGATCAGTGGTGCAGTCTCCTCGATTTACCAATGTCACTAGTCTTGGGCTGTTGTTTAAGTTGGCTCTGTGTTTGTCTTTGGGTTTTGATTGTTGTTGGGTCTTTCTTTGGTGCATCCTTCCCACCAGCTGGCTAACTGAGGGTCACTCTGTCCACCACCTCTTGTAATTTGTTGTTCTGATGAGGGCAAGTTGTTTTGAAGCTAGTTCCTCCGTGTGTATAAAGTTTTGAGGATTCTCTTTTGCTCTTGTTCAGTAGTTTGTTCTGGTTAATTTCTCCACTATTTAGTTGTATTTCCAGATAGGTCCTGTATTGAGGCTAGTGTGGCTTCCACTCCCTCCTTCGCCTTCTTATGTTTTCATCTGTTGGTGGTCCCTGTGTTGTTGGGTTTTCTCTTTCAGCGGGTATCTTGGTGTTCACAGCTTCCACCTACCCTTTTTTTGTGATCAGTTGGAGAGGTAAGGCAAAATGGTTAAAACAGTAAGAGAGTATTCTATGATATTTACAGTAGCAGCCGGTAGAGAAGAGATAGGAGATCCTTTGGCTATGTATAGTGTCAAACATGATCTTCTGTCCAACTAACCACTTTTTAGAAAGGATGGAAAGAAGGTAAGACTCTTGTTGGGGAAGGAAGGATTGTGAGTTGGATCTATAAAGCAGTGAGGTTGTGGGAGGTGAGATTCTGAGGTAAGGTGAGAGTAAAGGATAGTAAACAGGTGTAGTGTGTGAGAGGATAGAGTTAACGACTGCAGCAATAGAGTTCAGGAAATTGTGAAGTGGGCCAAGATCTCCAAGGGGTGATGTGAAGTATTTACAATTGTATAGAACAGCCATTATTTACAATAATATTAGAGCAACAATCATATGACAGAATTTGTGAGATCTAGATAACAAGAATAGGAAGTATAGGACTTTGAGTAGTGTGCTAATGGAACATAGGTGAAGTGAAGGACAGTAAATTAGCAATATACTATGAATGAGAGAACAGGGGAAACCTCTCAAATGATACAATGTAAGACAAGCAAAGAAGACTAAACAGAAAGAAGAGGAATACAAAAATACTATTCAAATAAAAGATGGAAGAATAATGAGAAAATAATAATAGAAATATGCAATAACTTGCAGGTTCTCTGTAATAGCAAAGTGAAATTTGTCTCACTGTTTCAGCTGTTGAGATGGCTCCTCTCTGGGTCCAGCTCTGATCTTTTCACAGTTCCAGGTTTTTTTGTCTCACTTGTGGGTATTTTTAAAAAAAGGAAAAAAAATAGAAGAAGAAAGGAAGAAGAGACAAGATTGGAAAGAAAAGAAGAACAAATAAAACAAGAAAGGAAAGAAAAGCAAAAGGAATTTGGAGTGAAACAATAATAAAAATTAAAAAATAATAATAAAAAATACTAAAATATGAAAAAAAACACCCCAAACCAAAAAACAACCTCTTGCTGGTTTCAAACTGGCCAGACCAGTTTTTTCTGGTCTTGTTGTCTGCAACAGGTTGAGGGGCAATTGGGATCACTGTTCTCTCTTCCTGTTCAGCACTTAGTGGTCCTTCAGCCTACTCTCCCCAGAGCTAGCCTGGTGCCTTTCTGCAGGGCCTTGGGTGTGGCATTCTGGCCTTCCTCAGAGTGCAGTCTCCCTGGGTTTATGGTTTGGGGCTCCGGGCCTCCTGTGTAGCACCCTCTCTCTGGTTTATGGGTGTGGTCTCTGGGCTTTCCGCAGAGCGCAAGCTCTCCACCAGTTGCAGGAGTGTGCTAGGCTAGGCCGCCTCTGGTTTCATGGGTTCATGCACTCTTCCCAGGGCTATGCATGGGTGCCCACAGCCCTTGTGTGTTTGCCACTGAGTCTTTATTCCCCTCTCTATGGCTTCAAGGAACCAGGTCTCTCCCGGTGCTGCTTTGGCCGGAGAGGGAGCAATATACCGAGCTCTCTCCCAAGAGCCCTGTGGTCAGTGTGGTGGGCCCTGGGCCTGGGGCTGCAGCCACCCTGGTCCCTATGCTGATCCCTGGGCCCTTATTGTCCTGAAGCACTCTCCTACTGCCTGGTTTTTCAATGTCTGCTACAATTTCTGGTCTTCTACAATTTTCATATATGCTGAGGTACTGTTGGCTGTTTGCTCTGTTCCTCTACAGATCAGCTAGGTTTTTCTTCTGTGTGTAGGGGGGAGTGTAATCTGCTCCCCCCTACCTCACTACCATCTTCCTCCTATGAGAAACAGGAAATCTTAATGGACTGGTAACTAAAACCAAAATTGTGTCAAATACTCCCAGTAAACCAAAGCGTGGGGACTAGATGGCTTCACCAACAGGTTTTACCAAACATTTAAAGAATTAACACCTCTTCTCAAAATATTTCAAAAAATTTAAGAGGATAAATGGCTCCCACATTTATTTTTGAGGCCAGTATTACCTTTATTCCAAAACAAGAAAATTATAGCTTAATATTGTGAATGAACATTGACATAAAGATCTTTAACAAAATGTTTTTAAATGGAATTCAGTAACACATTAAAAATATGCTTTATGAGGTAGTGGGATTTATCTCTGATTATAAGGTTGGTTCAATATTCTCAAGTCAATTAATTTTATATATCTCATAAATTAAATAAAAAATACAATCATATGATAATATAAGTGCAAACAGAGGAATCATTTCACAAAACCAGCATCCACTTATGATAAACACTCTCAGTAAAGTGGAAATAGAGGGAGCATACCTCAACATAGTAAAGGCCATATATGAGAAAGTCACAGATAACATTGTACTCTATGGTGAAAAGCTAAAAGTTTTTCCTTGAGATCAGGAACAAGATAAAAATGTCCACTTTCATTACTTCTGGTTAAGAGAGTACTAAAAGTCCTAGCTACAGCAACAGAAAAGAAATAAAAGTCTTCCAAATTGGTAAGACAGAGGTAGAACTGTCATTATTTGCAAATTATATAATACAAAATATATAGAACCCCAGAGAGTCCATATAAAACTATTAGAACTGATCAATGAATTCAGTAAAGTAGCAGGATACAAAATTATTGTTTGGAAATCATGTGCATTTTTATATACCAATAATGGAGTATCAGAAATAGAAATTAATAAATCAATCTCATTTTTAATCGCATAAAAACAATATAGTACCTAGGAATAAGTTTAACCAAGGAAGTAAAATACATATATTGTGAAAATTAGAAAATACTGAAAAAAAATATAAAAAGATACAAATAAATGTAAAGATATTTTGTGCTCATGGACAGGAAGAATTAACATCATTGTGATGTCTATTCTACCCAAAGCAATTTATATTCATTGCAATATTTGTCAGCGTACTAATTGGATACAAACTAAAACAACTAATCCTAAACTTGGTATGGAACCACAATAGACCTTAAATAGCCAAAGCAATCTTGAGAAAGAACAAAGTTGGAGGTATGTTATGTGGTATCAATCAAACAGTATGGTGTTAGCATAAGACCAGACACAGAGATCAGTGGAAAAGAAAAGAGATCTCCAAAATAAACCCATCCCTAATATGATCAGTTAATACATAACAAAGGAGTCAAGGATATACAATAGGTTAAAGACAATCTAGTCAATAAGTGGTGCTTGTAATACTTGACAGATACATGCAAAACATGAAACTAGACCACTTTCTTATACCATATACAAGAATAAACTTAAAATGAGTTAAAGGTCTAAATATAAGACTCATAACCATAAAACTTCTAGAAGAAAACATAGGCCATAAACTCTTTGTCATTGCTCTAGTAATATTTTTTTCGATGTGTGTACTTGGGCATGGGATGCAAAAGTAAAAATAAACAAATAGGACTACATTAAACTAAAAGAATTTTTCACAATAAAGAAAATCATCAACCAGACTTCTGGCCAAGATGGAGGCATAGGTAGACACACTGTGCCTTCTGGCACAATCAAAATAAGGACAACAACAAATTTAAAACAAAAAAAAAGCCATAACTGATAGATTATTGAACTGTATAGAAGTCTGACAACCAAGGAGTTAAAGAAGAAACATTCATCCAGACCAGTAGGAGGGACAGAGATGGGAAGCTGGGCAGAGAGGACTTGTGGCAAGGTGGCAGCTGGTGGACCAGGGCAGGCAAGGTGGTGGCTGGTGGACCACATGAGGTGGTGGCTTGCAGACTGGGCACTGCAACAATTGAGTACAGATAAACCAGGAGGAACAACTAGAGAGTGAGATAGACTGCACAACCCAGGGTTCCAGTGCAGAGAAATAATGCCTCAAAATCTCTGACTGAAAACACTTGTGAGGGTTGAGGCGGCAGTGGGAGAAACTCCCAGCCTCACAGTAGAGTTCACTGGAGAGACCCACAGGGTCCTAGAATGTACACAAACCCACCCACCTGGAAATTAGCACCACAAAGGCCTAATTTGATTGTAGGTAGTGGGTGAAGTAACTGAAACCAGCAGAGAGTGGAGCAAGTGGGATTGTTCCCTCTCTGACCCCTCCTTCACATACAGCATCACAATGCAGTGACCTGGGTTTCCCTGCCCTGGTGAACACCTAAGTCTCTGTCCCTTACTATGTAGTGGGTGCACCAAGACAAATAAAATAAAATTAAATTAAAAAAAGGCCCAAATGAAAGAGCAGTTCAAAGTTTCAGAAAAAAATGCAACTAAGTGACAAAGAGACAGCTAACCTATGAGATGCACAGTAAAAAATACTGGTTATCAGGAAGCTTCAGAAACTCACTGGGTACTTCAACAACATAAAAAAGACCCAGGCAGCAATGATGGTTGCATTATATGAAATAAACAAAAATCTACAGGGAACCAGCAGTGATGGGAAGGAAACCAGGACTTAAAGCAATGGTTTGGAGCAGAGGAAGAAAGAAACTTTCAACCAGATGAAATGAAGAAACAAGAATTCGAAAAAAATGAGGAAAGGCTTAAGAACCTCCAGGACATCTTTAAATGTTCCAACATCGAATCATAGGAATGCCAGAAGGAGAAGAGGAAGGACAAGAAATGGAAAACTTATTTGAAAACATAATTGTTAGGGTGGGTGGGGTAAGATAAAACCTGGCTGGACCACAATCAAGATGGCGGACAATCAAAATGGCACCCAGAAAAATGGCTGACATCCAATCAGAGAGCCGGAAGGGCGGGACATCTGCATAGCAACCTGAGTCCCAGGAAGAGACCACCAATGCTGTATTGCTGCTTTGTTCAGAGGGGACCAATCCCCACCTCCCACGGGGAGCCAATGAAAATAAAACCCTGCCACATTCCCTGCTTGAGCGAGACTTCCCTGGCCCCACTCTGTGGACTGGGGAACTTCGCCTGGGCGCACAAACCTCAGTAAAGCTGTTTATTTCCTGACTTTGTGGCTGATTAGCATTTCTTTCTTGGCAGAGCCTAAGAAAACCTTTCAATAATGAAGGAGAACTTCCCCAATTTGGCAAAGGAAATAGACTTCCAGGAAGTCCAGGAAGCCCAGAGAAGTTGGACCTAAGGAGGAACACACCAAGGCACATCATAATTACATTACACAAGATTAAAGATAAGGAGAGAATCTTAGAAGCAGCAAGAATAAAGGAGAGACTGACCTACAAAGGAGTTCTCTTTAGAGTAGAGTATCAGCTGATTTTTCAAAAGAGACCTTATAGGCAAGAAGGGACTGGAAAGTAGTATTCAAAGTCATGAAATGCAAGGACCTACATCCAAGATTACTCTATCATTTATCATAGAAGGGCAGATAAAGTGCTCCCAGATAATGTCAAGTTCAAGGAGTTCATCATCACCCAGCCCCTATTATATTAAATGTTAAAGGAACTTATCTAAGGAAAAGAAGATAAAAAATATGAAGAGTAAAATGGCAACAAACTCACAGCTATTAAGAACCAAACCTAAAACAAACAAAAAACAAACTAAGCAAACAACCAGAACAGGAACAGAATCACAGAAATGGAAATCATGTGGAGGGTTATCAGTGGGAAGTGGGAGGGGGAGAGAGGGGGAAAAGGTAGCATAAATGGTAGGTAGGAAATAAATAGGGGAGATTAAGAATAGTATAGGAAATGTAGAAGCCAAAGAACTTATATGTATGACACATGGACATGAACTAGAGGGGGGGAATGTGGGTGGGAGGGGGTGTGTAGGGAATGTGTAGGGAGGAGGAGAATAAAGGGGGGAAATATGACAACTGTAATAGCGCAATCAATAAAATATATTTTAAAAAAGAAAATCATCAAAATCAAAAGACAACCTACTGAATGTGAGAAGATATTTGCCGATGATACATGTAATAAGGGGTTAATATCCAAATATATAAGGAAGTTATACAGCTTAACACCAAGGACACAGCCCAATTAAAAAGTGAGCAAAAGACTTGAGTAGACATTACTCTAAAGAGGACATAAAGATACCAATAGACATATACAAAGATGTTCAATGTCACTCACCATCAGAGAAATGCTAATGAAAACCACAAGATATCATACCTGTCAGAATGACTATCAACAATAATAACAAATACCAACTGTTGGTGAGGATGTGCAGAAATGGAAACCATCTTGTACTGTTAGAATTGCAAATTGTGTATCCAGTATGGAAATTCATTAAATTAAAAATAGAACCTCCCTATTACCCACAATTTCACTTCTAGGTTTTTATCCAAAAGAATCCTAATTCTAAAAACAACACTAATTTTAAAAGATATATGTATCACTGTGTTCATTGCAGCATTATTTAGAATACTCAAGACACAGAAATAAGCTAAGTGTCCATTGGTATATTATTGGGTAAAGAAGATGTGATATATACATATAATAAAATATTGCTTGACCATAAAAAGGTTGAAATCATACCATTTGCAAATGACAAGGATGGATCTAGAGCAGTGATTTTCAAACATTTTTATCTCATGGTACACAAACTAATTACTAAAATTCTTCAGCACAGCAAAAATGTATATTTTGCTGATCTGTCAAAAAATAGGTATAATTTTGATTCATTCACATTGGACAGCTATTGTTGTGTTGGCTGTTGTCATTTTTATTTGACAATTTAAGGGAAAAGAGATCAGTGTCCCTGAATTGATAGTCAGGTATTGCATGCTTTAAAAATTCTTGCGTCACACTGGTTAGAAATTGCTGGTCTAGACTGTATTAGGCTAAGTGAAATAATTCAGCGGAAGGCCAATGCCATATGATTTCACTTAATGTGGAATCTGAAAACCAAAATAAATTAATAAACAAAACTGAAGAAACTCACAGACACAGAGGACAAACTGATAGTTGCAGGTGGAAAGGGGTTTGGTTGAGAAAATTGAAAAGATTTAGAAGTATAGCCATAGTGACTAAAGTCAATATAGTCAATAATATTGTAATGACTATGTATGGTGTCAGGTGGATACTAGACTTATCAAGGGGGTCACTTTGTAAATTATGTAAATGTCTGACCACTATGCTGTACACCCAAAACTAATACAATATTGAATGTCAACTTTAATTCAAAAATTAAAAAAATAGCATTTCCTGATCATGACAGTGGTTACTTTTCTAATTTTTGAGGAATAGAACACATTTTCTCCATCTCTTGTAGTTTCTTTTGGCCAAATAATAGGAATTTGTAGTTTTCTAGTTTAGGCTCTAGAATTGCTTCAGCTCTATGTCAGGAAAAAACACTTAAAGTGATACAATTGTGAATGTGGAAAAGACAAGGTGTTAATGCAGCTAGAAATGAGTGGCTGGAGGGAAAATAAAGCAGCTCCCTGCCCCTCCTTTCCAGGAGTCTGGAAACAAAAAGAAGCCAGATTTCACCAATTATCTCAGCATTGCCGAGCTTGGTCTGTTAAGATTGCCACCTATTCTGAACATCACAAGCAGGGATAGCGCAGCAGAAGGGGAGTCCTGGAGACTCTGTGCTAGGAATCCAGCAATTCACTAACTAAGACAAAAATGCTTTACTAACTGAGGAAGAAAGCCTTTGTAGCTGTACATTGTTCCCAAGATTTAGAAGCAGCGGAAGCTGACTAAGGTATGTAACTCCTGAACCCCAATAGTCACATACTTAGATTAGTTAAGTACCCACTTCAGCTCAACTGTGTTGAACAAACTTACTAACAACTTTATTTCCACTATACATGGGGCATTCAGACTAGCTGGATGCCTGCCTGCCTGTAGTTTTGTGCTCATGTGTTTCATAAATAAACTCACCATCTCATTTTCACTATATGTGTTTGTCTCTTGCCTGAATCCTTCTATGGCAAGTGAGACAAGAACTGAGGAAAAAGGTCAGGGCTGGGGGTGGGGGTTCTGACTCAAGTCTCTCCTGGTAACAAAGGTGAAGGGAAGATAAGTAGTAAATGGCCCCAGGGGAGGCAGGAATTCCATCCCCAGGCACCCTTTATGGGATACTTGTTCACCCTTTACCTCAATTTGATTCTCCTTGTATATTTGTCCATGACCACCCAATTCCTTTCTTGCATGTTTCTTTTTTTTAAAAAAATTTGATTCAATTGTTTTATTTATATATAAAACCAATTATTGTATTCCAGGGTATTATTCTACATACAGATACTGTTATTAGTTTCTGGAGTTACACTTTTAATGCATAAGGATAAATAAATTTATTAAAAAACATTTATGTAGATACGGAATTAGTACTACTCATGTATAATGTGCATCTTTATTTTTTTAATTAATTTATTTATTTTTGTTGTTCAGTTAGGATTGTCCCCATTTTCCCCCCATTGCTCTCCCCTGCTCTGCCTACCTGTCCTCTCCCACATTCTATCCCATCCTACCATTATTCTTGTCCATGGGTCCTTTACTACATGTTCCTTTCTTTTCCCCATTATTCCCATCCCCCCTTTTTTCTGGTCATTGTCAGTTTGTTCTTTATTTCCATGTCTCTGGTTATATTTTGCCTGCTTGTTTGTTTTGTGGATTAGGTTCTACTTACAGGTGAGATCGTATGGTATTTTTCTTTCACCACCTGGCTTATTTCACTTAGTATAATGCTCCCCATTTCCATCCATGCTGTCGCGAAGGGTATGAGCTCCTTCTTTCTCTCTGCTGTGTAGTATCCCATCGTGTAAATGTACCATGGTTGTTTTTTGAACCACTCATCTACTGATGGGCATTTAGGTTGCTTCCAGCACTTGGCTATTATAACTTGCACTGCTCTGAACACTGGGGTGTAGAGGTTCTTTTGAATTGGTGTTTCAGGACTCTTGGGGTATAATCCCTGCAGTGGAGTTGCTGGATCAAAAGGCAGTTACATTTTTAGTTTTTGGAGAAATTCCATATTGTTTTCCACAGTGGCTGCACCCGTCTGCACTCCCACCAACAGTGCACTAGAGTTCCACAACCTTGACAGCACTTGTTATTTGTTGATTTCTTTATGATGACCATTCTGACTGGTGTGTAGTTGTATCTTATTGCAGTTTTAATTTGCATGTCTCTGATAGCTAGTGATGCTGAGTATCCTTCCATATATCTCTGGGACCTCTGTATGTCCTTTATTGGAGAAGTGTCTGCTCAGGTCCATTGTTTGTCTTCCTGGAGTGGAGTTGTGTGTGTTCTTTATATATTTTGAAGATCAAACCCTTGTCTGAGATATCATTGGCAAATATATTTTCTCATGCATTTGGTTCCCTTTTTATTTTGCTGATGTTTCCTTTAGCCATGTAGAAGCTTTTTAATTTGGTGTAGTCCCTTTTGTTTATTTCCTTTACATCCCTTGCCCTAGGGGACATATTGGTAAAAATATTGCTGTGTGGGATATCTGTCCTGCACATTTCTTATAAACAAGGAAATGATTTGTGATGCAGCTTTTAGGGCTACAACTGGTTCTCATTTAATAAACATTGATGTTACCTATGAACAAGGATAGTTAGCCTTCCTGACCTTTCTTGTACAATTCTTTTCTAGTCAGAAATTCGAGGCCCCTAGGTACATCATGCCCACTCCTCCCTGGCTGGCATCTGCTAGCCCAGGGACTGGTTCTCATTTGCCAGGATAAATTTCTGTATCCTTGGCCAGGGAAAACTCCCTTGCTAGTCAAGGTAAATTCTGAGGCCATGTATTTCTGAAGTCCATGGTCTCAGAATCACCAGTTTACACATTCATTCACTTTGTTACTAAAATGTCTTAGATTGGTGGCTGGGCTAAGCCCATTCAGCTTGTAGCCCTCTGGTATGGCTATGTTGTTTTCCACAGTCATGTTCTGTGGTTATGTCATGGGGGTTGTACTTTCCTGTTATGAGCTTTGGTAGATGAGACATGAGAGGGGGCAGTGTAGGAAGGTCGCTCAGTGGAATGACACCAAACTGCCGATGTACTGACATGCATGGACACAGCTTTACCTATTATAACATTGAAATGCTTCCTGGGTGGAAATAGACACTGCTCTGAGCTTACTTGGGGGACTCACTCTATATTCGGGAGCTAAAGGGTTACTCCCTGGCCTTTTGAACACTATCACCTGAAAACACCCTGTAAAAGCAAGATTAAGATGAATTGCTTGGCAGTTTTTAGTTATCCCCTTCTATCTGAAGGCTGTAAGTGTCACTGAGACACACAGTAGGCTGGCCTCTGCCAGGGAGGCCTTTCTGTTCATCCAGGAGCTGAGTATAAATCCTATTTCCTGACAGCAGATGCTTTTCCTCACATGGCATAGCCTTCTAGGATTATGATTTGCTAAAGGCAAGACAGGTAAGACAATACCTCTGAAGAGAAAGAAACATGTCAGTTTCTGGGGCTAAATGGGGTTGGAGGAAACAAGGGTGCCCGACAGATATCCATTCCAGGACTGTGAAGCTCCTGAGAACTCATGTACATGTAGGAATACTGAGTAACTATTGTGCCTAATGATATGACAGAGGAGGAACAGCTGGTTGCACCTTTGGGTATCCATCTGTCAACTGCACTGGTAGTCATACAGAAGGGAACCATGTTCACAGAAATGGTTGCATATCACTCAATATTTTCTTTTCATAGGTTAGGGTTATGGTTAGAATCAGGGTCAGAATCAAGGTTACAGTTTGGGGTCAGATTAGGTTAGGGTAAGAGTAAGGGCCATGGTTAGAGGATTGGGGTTAGGGTCAGGATTAAATTGTTTGGGTCAAGGTGAAGGTCAGAGTTTAGAGCTTAGGAGTCAGTATCAAGGGTCTTGGAGTCCTGGGTAGCATTGTCAATATTTAGGGTTTTAGGTTAGAAATTAAAGGGTTAGGGTAGATGTTAGGAGTTTAGGAATAGAGGGTCAGGGTTAGGTTTAAGCTTCACTGACATAGTTCCCCTCTCCCTTCCCCATCTCTGAGGCCTTCAGGATGGACTTGCTCAGGGTCACACATGAGTCAGGGGTGAGCTGGACCATTGGTTGTCTGTCCCTCCACCCTGGACTCTGTTAGGAGAAAAATGAAATATTTGCTCTGGTCATTGTTTCAAATGACCAACCTCAGTCTGTGGTTATGGAGGGCCTCAGAGGTCACATAAGGTTTTCTCCTGTCCTCCCACCTGGGAAGGGTGGTGCTGGCCCCACTGTATCTGGGAAGACCCAGGTTCCAACACAGCCTTGACACACCAGGGCACTCAGTAGACAAGTATGGATTTATACTGGACTGAGTGCAACCCCCCAGTTGCACTCTCCTGAGGGTTGGTGGGCCCTTGGTGGGACTGGTTGGATTCATTATCCTGTCTGAGTGGGCAGCAGTTCACAGTCAGAGCTCAGACAGGACAGCCCTTGCTTCCCACCATCCCTCCTGCAGGTGTCTGCGGTCCTTCAGCTCAGACCAGCCTGGACCCAGTCAAGACCTCATGGCCAATAACTGAGCTAACTATGCTTCTGGGAAACTGAACAGATGCTGGGGTAGTTTAAACAGCCCACTGAGACTTTTCAGTTTTCAGCATCAAGGTGCTTGGGACAAGCACCACCTGCCTTATAGCCTCTTAGCCTTCCAAGAGAGGTAGTAGCCCTGGACACAACAACTATACAGCAGACTAGACCTGCAATTCTCTGACCTCCCCATTGTAACAAACCTTTGCCATTTTCACTCATTGAGAATGAAAGATATGGGGGCAACTGTATCTCCCTACAGGCAGCTTCACACTGAGGCCACGTGGACTCACAGATACATGTGTTTGTGATCCAATCTCATTGGTCTCCAGACAGTGGGGTAATTGTGGATTCCATGGTATAGAATAATCCTTGAATAATTCACCACTTCATTAGGTAAGAATGTTCTTACCACCCTAGCATTTGGTCTCTGCTCTTTGTTTTTTGTTTTTTTAAATTCATTTAATTATTTTTCAAGTACAGTTTTCTGTCTATTACTCCCATCCCATCCCACCTCCCGTGATCCCCCCTCCAATTTCCACCCTTCTCAGTTGTTGTCCATGTATCCTTTATATATGTTCCTCTAAACCCCTCCCTTATTTCCCCTGAAATTCCCTCCCCTCTTCCCTCTGGTCACTGTCAGCCTGTTCTCTATTTCAGTGTCTTTGGCTATATTTTGCTTGCTTGTTTGTTTTGTTGTTTAGCTTCCTGTTAAAGGTGAGATCACATGGTATTTGCCCTTCAACACCTGGCTTATTTCACTCAGCATAATGCTTTCCAGTTCCACCCATGATGTTGCAAAAGGTAGGAGCTCCTTCTTTCTTTCTGCATCATAGAATTCCATTGTGTATATGTACCATAGTTTTTTGATCCATTCATTTACTGACGGGCACCTACGTTGCTTCCAACTCTTGGCTATTGTAAATCGTGCTGCTATGAACATCGGGGTGCATAGGTTCTTTTGGATTGGTGTTTGAGGGTTCTTAGGATATAATCCTAGCAGTGTAATTGCTGGGTCAAAAGGCAGGTCCAATTTTAGTTTTCTGAGAAAATTCCATACTGTTTTCCATAATGGTTGTACCAGTCTGCAATCCCACCAACAGAGGACCAGAGTCCCCTTTTCCCTACACCCTCTCCAACATTTGTTGTCTCTGCTCTTTGTAAAGAAGAAAAAGAGACTGAAAAATGAGCCACTTTGATCTTTGGGTATTGCTGATTAATGTGGCCAGGGGACAGGTATGAGTCTTGGCTCCTATCTTTCAGGGACACTGATGAGGTCTGTGTGCCTTCCAATGGCACATGAGCTTTTCTGGGCCAGTCTTTTTGAGGCAGGGACCCAATGCCCAAGGCAGGAGACATTTTACCACCAAAAGCAACACTGTTCAGTGAGTGAAATTGCTTCTTGCTGAAGTGGGAGGACAGCAAGAGATCTGGATGATTAGATGCAGCCCCTCACCATAAGTAAAATCTTTCTGGGGCGCTTCAGATTCCACAGCAGTGTAGTGGGCCATTAGTGAAGTGGGACCTGCTCTTTTCCCCACTCTAGCATCTGTCTGATGCTCAAGTTCAGCACCTCAGCTTTCCTTTGGGAACATCTCAGGTGCTTCCAGTCCAAACAGTTCCAGAGAGCTGTCCCCATATCTAGCCAACCCTCCCGTGTTTCATCTTCTGGGCTCCCTTATGGGTTCAAGGATGAAGAAATGACCCAAACCAGGCCAAGGACATTTAAAGCTGTGACTTTTAACAGAACCCAAGTGAAGGTGAAACCCTTCCTGGTAGAATGGATGGTGAGTGGGTGGCAGTCTGGAATTACTGGAGGCTCCACAAGCAAGAGACTGTGCCTGTGAGAGGAGCCATCCAAAGGCCCTTACAGGATGGAGGGATGGAGAGGGACCAGGTCCCACTGTGAGAGCATGAGCCCCTGGACCTGCAGGTCCAAACCCACTCTTTTTCAAAAACAAATTTTATTGTTGTTCAATTACAGTTGTCTGCATTTACTACTCACCATTCCCCACTCCCTACACCAGTCAAACCCACCTCCCTCCCTGATTCCACCCCACCTTGGTTTTGTGCATGTGTCATTTATAGTTGTTCCTGAAAACCCTTCACCCTTTCCCCCCCATTAGCCTCTCCCACCACCCCTATGGTTACAGTCAGATTGTCTTTTTTTTTTTTCAGCTTTAAACACATCTTTGTTAATGGTGGATTTTTTTTCTCAAAAAGAACAGTGGTTATTTTTAATAGGCTTGCTATGATCTTTACTTATATGAGTTAGGTAACTTGGGAAAAATTAGTTTACTGATAACTTCACTTACTTAAAAATTTTTCGAATGAATTTAATTATAAAATGATTATTTTAAAGACATTGAAAAAAACTTTTAGAGGTTTTTATATACCCAGATATCTACAAATTGCTTCTACATAATATCTAGTTGTCTTTTTTGATTTAAATTACTTTTATTGTTGTTCAATTACAGTTGTCTGTATTTTCTCCCCACCCCTCTTCCCCACCCCCTCCAAACTCACCTCCCTTGCTTGCTTCCACCATGGTTTTGCTTCCACCATGGTTCCACCTTGGTTTTGTCCATGTGTCCTTTATAGTAGTTCCTGAAAATCCTTCTCCCCACACTCCCCTCCCTCCTCCACTCTGGCTATTGTTAGATTGTTCTTAAATTAAATGACCCTGGTTATATTTTGTTTGC
This sequence comes from Sturnira hondurensis, assembly GCF_014824575.4. Taxonomy (NCBI): domain Eukaryota; kingdom Metazoa; phylum Chordata; class Mammalia; order Chiroptera; family Phyllostomidae; genus Sturnira; species Sturnira hondurensis. Next base: position 4,143,422 of record NW_028081491.1, read on the forward strand.
TTTTTTTCTTTTGTGGATTATGTTCCAGTTAAAGGTGAAATCCTATGGTGTTTGTTCCTCACCACCTGGCTTGTTTCACTTAGTAAAATGCTTTCCAGTTCCATCCATGCTGTCAAAAAGGTAGGAGCTCCTTTCTCTCTGTTGTGTAGTATTCCATTGTGTAAATGTACCATAGTTTTTGGATTCATTCATTTACAAATGGGCATTCAGGTTGCTCCCAGCACTTGGCTATTGTAAATTGTGCTGCTATGAACATTGGGTGCATAGGTTCTTTTGGATTGGTGTTTCAGTGCTCTTAGAATGTAATCCCAGCAGCGGAATTGCCAGGTACAAAGGCAGTTCTGTTTGTAGTTTTCTGAGGACATTCCATACTGTTTTCCATAGTGGTTGTACCAGTCTGCAATCCCACCAACAGTGCACTAGGGTTCCCTTTTCTCCACATCCTCACTAGCACTTGTTGTTTGTTGCTTTGTTTATGATGGCCATTCTGACTGGTGTGAAGTGGTATCTCATTGTGGTTTTAACTTGCATCTCTCTGATAGCTAGCAATATTGAGCACCTTTTCATTTTTCTCTGGACCCTGTGAATGTCCTCCTTGGAGAAGTGTCTGTTCAAGTCATTTGCCCATTTTTGAATTTGGTTGCTTGTTTTCTTAGAGTGGAGTTTTGTGAATTCTTTATATATTTTGGAGATCAAACCCTTGTCTGAGGTATTATTGGCAAATATGTCTTACCATATGGTTCTTTCTATCATTTTAATGCTGTTTTCTTTAGCCATGCAGAAGGTTTTTAATTTAGTGAGGTCTCAGTTGTTTATTTTCTCCTTTATATCCCTTGCTCTAGAGGACATATTGGTAAAGGTATTGCTGCATGGGATGACTAAAATTTTCCTGCTGATGTTTTTCTCTAGGACTTTTATGGTGTCATGACTTATATTTAAGTATTTTATCCACCTTGAATTTATTTTGTGTATGGCATAAGTTGGTGATCGAGTTTTATGTTTTTGCATGTAGGTGTCCAGTTCTCCCAACACCATTTGTTGAAGAGGCTATCTTTACTCCATTTTATGCTGCTGCCCCCTTTGTCAAATATTAGTTGACTGGTTGACTGTGGAGACTTGGGTTATTTCTGATCTCTCTATTCTGTTCCATTTGTCTGTGTATGTGTCTGTTCCCATGCCAGTACCAGGCTGTTTTGATTACAGTGGCCTTGATATCAGGTATTGTGATCCCTCCTACTTTATTCTTCTTTCTCAAAATTGCACCAGCTATTCAGGGTCATTTATGGTTCCATATAAATTTTTGAAGTGTTTGTTCTATGTCTGTGAAATATGCCATTGGTACTTTAATAGGTATTGCATTGAATCTGTACATTGCTTTGGATAGTATGGACATTTTGATGATGTCAATTTTTCCAATCCATGAGCATGGTACATGCTTCCATTTGTTTGTGTCTTCCTTGATTTCTTTCTTCAGTGTTGTGTAGTTTTCTGAGTACAGATCTTTTACATTTTTGGTTAGGTTTATTCCTAGGTACTTTATATTTTTTCTTGCTATATCCCAAACCCACTCTTAAACTTGCCTCTTGCAAGTAGCAGTTTATTTCTACTATTTGAAAATTACTCATTTATTTTTCCTCAGTTAGTGAGTCCAGTCCCTTGAAATAAAAAAAGTCTTAGCTGACACATTTGAGTCAATATCCCTGAGATTCCCTTTTCAGGGTTCCCTCACTGCATAGGGTATGGCTGCGAGAGATCAAGACACTAAGTGGGGTCAGATGTTATGGGAGATGTCCAACAGCTCTGTCCCTATCCCTTCCCTGTTTATTGAGAGGAAACCACCAGAGCATTGAGAGGAGAACCAGTGAGGGAAGAGAGGTCCCTGGATGACTAACTTGTCTGTATTTTCCTTACTTCAAGGTTCATTTTATTAATGTTTATTATTAATTGGAAATCACTGATTTCCTCTATGTTTCCAGTTTGATGCAATAGGTTTTTATTATTGTCTTTTAATTTCTCCTGTCTCTATGTTCTTGACTGAAGAAGGACAGATTTTAAAAGGCTGGAGGGCAGGCAGCATGTAGAAGGTCAGAAGTTATTTTTATAGGCATCTGATGCTGATTGTACTCCTGTGAAAGACTCCTCCTGCACACCTCTCCTCATCCCCAGGAGCCTACCCAATTTCTACCCTCCTAAAAAGCTAGGGTGAGTGCATGGCGTATTCAAGTAGAATGACCAAGATTCAACTAGTGCTGCAAGGACTATTGGCATTACTCTTTTCTGAATATCTGTGTGCATGTTCTTTTGGTCCAACTTGGTTCATTTAGACTTCAGTACAAGAGTCAGAAGTGTGTTAGAATCAGTCATTAAATTATATACCTGTGAAATGGAACTAATAATTGATTATTATTAATAATAATAACCATTGGATATTGATTATTATCAATAATAATCATTAGATTATTGAAATAGTAGATGAAGTAAGACATATTAAGGGCCTAAAACTGGATGTATTTCACAGTAAGCTTTGTATTAAGGTTTGGATTCTCATTAAATTTTAATTCAGTGTGGGCCGAGCCCTTAATGTAGAGACATCCTCCTGTCTGGTGCCATCTAGTTTGGGTCTTGAGAATAACAAGTAAATGGAGGTCAGCAGGAAATACTCTTGTTTTGTAGTGTGTATCTTCAGAAATACATGAGTGAAAGTTACTAGGAGATGTTTCTTTCTGCTGTCATCTGGTGTGCATTTTGCAAAAAACACCTGAGTGCAAGTCATCAGGAAAAGATCTTTGCTGTCATCTAGTGTGATTCTTGGGAATAAGACCTAAGTGGAGGAACCCAGGAAATGTTTCTCTCTGCTGCCTTCTAGTGTGCATCTTGGTAATATCAGCTAAGGAGCAGTATCTGGGAAAAAACCTTTCTGTCAGAAGGCTTCTGAGCCAATAAAGAATGTGCTGTGACTCAGATGTGGTCTTCTGTACTCTAGAAGATGCCCACTGAAATGTGGAGTTCTTGAGGTGAATCCTGGTACATGGTTTGGCACACTCTGAAACAAGTGCTTTCTTATCTGGCTCCTATTTATGCATGCCTTAAGCCACTCTCCTGTCTTGTCTACTTATCTTCCCTGGGCATTTTTGAACTAACTGTGCTTAGAGAGCCTCTGTAAGTCACCACATCTGGAGACAGTGGAATGAAAACCAAAGATTCATTTTGCATGTAAAAGAGGCAGCCCAGGGGTACCAGGCCAAAAGGAACCCATGTCTGAAAGCAGAAAACTTGGGTGTGGAATAACCACACAAAGGCCTTCAGGAGTCAGATTGCAGTCCCCTGGGAGAACTATGAAGGCAGGCTGTGGAGAGATCTTAGGTTCTGACCTGGGGGTTGGGGCTGAAGATGCCTTGGGAACTTAACTTTAGGTGCTGCATTTATTGAAGGAACTGAACACTACCCTCTGTGGGAAGATTTGCTGGAGTCACCACTGGTCATAAACCATGGGAAGGCAATAAATCAACATCCTACATCCCATAAGCAGGGAACATCCAGACAACAACCACACCTCTGTCACACCTATGGTCATAGCACAGTGTGACAGAAAACGCTGGGGCTACATGTGTTATAGGCAGTTAATGACAATCTACCACTTGTAAATCCCAGCTATGTACTGGTGAGGGCTTGCAGAGGTTTCACACAACAGGCTGAATACAGGATTTCTTCTTGAGAAGAGAGGAGCAAGCTGCTGTTTCCAGGTTGAGAGCCTCTTAAGAAAAGCCCTGGTTACCAACATGCTGGGCAGGAATTGCTACATTTAGAAACAGGAAGAAGAAAGAAATGAAAAACAATCATTTTAAGTTTCTTCAGCTCCTGGGGTGTGTAAAATTTGGGAAATCATAATATTGGGGCAAAGTCTTTTTCTCAGAAGGAGACAGGAACTACAGTTCAAGAAGTTAATACTGAATTATGCCTGTTGTCCTTGGCCCATTATTCATTTAGCTCCAGCTACAGTGTCTTGATGAGGAGATATCAGCCCTGGCTACCAAAGGAGCTGGTGAAGTTGTCCATGTCCAGCACCCAGACCATTTCCCCACCAAGTCTTCTGTCAGGTAATTGGTCTATGTGAGGAACAAGATGGAGGTAAAAGAGCCCAGGAATGCCCAGCCAGACCAGCTCAAGAACCTAGATTCTTCATCTAGGCAGGGCCCTTTTTACACCAGCATCCTCAGGCCCGTGAGTAGTTAGGGTTTCTGAACAGAGTTCTGAACTGGGAGTCTAGATGGTTGAGACCTGATCCCTTCCAGGCACGAGTCATTCTAGAATCTCCCTGTTCTGATATAAGCATGGCTTGGGGTGGGGGTGTGGGTGGAGATGTGAGGAGTAGGTGGGTGTGTGGATTTCCTTAGGTTGGAACCCTTAACATGTCGGTCTTTTCTATGCTGAACTACTGTGCTTGGGGGTACTGCCAGATAGTCACGATGAGTTTGTTACCAAAGGGAATAACTAAGCTTTTAAACTAAGATATGAATCAATTCTCTGTCTTCAGGTCTTTGTCCTTCCTAGGGCCTCTGTCCTCCACCAGATCTCTGAAGCTTCCTCAGGGTATGGCTGTGTGTTCCCTCAGAGATGGCTTCCCTGTCTCCTAACCCTGCCAGGGTGCCATAGCTCACTCCTGTAGTAAGGCTGGGGGTTGAAAGGTAGGACTGGTATGTAACACTTGCTCCATTTTCCCTCTCCAGACCCTCTCCTCCAACACCAGTTCTTCCTTAGGGTTCCAGCTGTGTGAGCCTACATCTTACTCTGAGTCCATCCTTCCCCTTTTCTCTCTACCATCCCATGTCTTTGCTCCTGCAGGATTCTTCTCAGAAAGCCTGCTTTCTGGCCTTTATGACTTTCACCATGATCCCATCTGCCATCTCCCCCAGCTAGGATCCCACTCCTTCCCCAATGTTCCTGGAGCATTTGTCTACAACTCTAGAAGAACCTACCACTGTCCAACCTGCATGATAACTGATGTAAGATGTGCAGATGGACAAGTGCAGGTCTCCCTGAAGGAGCTAACAATCTCTTGGGGGACAGAGGCATAAAAACAAATACAAACATTAAAGTTCAGAGCTAGCACTATTGGGAAAAGCTGGAGGACATATAAGTGAATCAAAAGGTCTATAATTTGAGCATATGCCAAACATTCGTCAATGGACTGAATAAAATGACATGCCTCATTATATGTGTTTCTTCCCATCATATGGCTATAGACTGTAGAATGAATGGATGATTAGGATTTCCTCCTCAAGCCAAGATGATAGGAACCATTCCCTGAAGAAGCTGCCCTCTTTGAGTCTAGGCATTCTAGTTACTCTACATCCCTTTAGCACTTATGAAAAGAACCACTTTCACTATATTTGTTTATGGTTGTTTCTTTTGGTTGGGTTACACAATTTATCTTTGATCATATTAAAACTTTCAGAGGGCAGAGGGAAAGGCCTCTCCTAATTTCTATGGCAATTTTTAAAAAGTAAACTCTCTGGCCAGAAACAATCACAGGAACATAGTATGGACATCAGAAGACTCCTTTGTAGAAAGAGAAAGGCCCCTCCAACTCTGCATGATCCAGAGCACACAGTGGTAGGACTTCAATCCCCTCAGCTGACTGTGTTTGTTTGTCTTCCCACTGGGCTGGGCTAGCATCCGCCAAGACTCACACCATTTTCCACATGGGGTTGGAGGGGCCAGGCTCAGTGTGAAATATGTATTTCTGACTTAAATGCCAAAGGAGGTACACTTTATTTGTGGAAGAGCCATGCAAGTCCAAGATTTTCCATCTCAGCTGATACACAGAGATGTGTGCTCCCAAAACTAACAGGTCATTTTACTTTAGAGTTTTTTGTTCTTAATTTTAAAAATATAGACTGGGTTTATAAAAAGTGTCTAGCTTGCTCAATTAAGGATAATTAAACAGGAAGTCCTATCTTACTCCAGTCTAAAACTGAACCTGCCCTTTCCGAAAGCTGGGGTGGGAGTGCGGGGCGGGTAATGTTTGTTATCATGAGAGACACTCCTTGAAATATTGTCAGCTTGGAAAAGCTCCAACCTATGGAAGCACTTTCCAGAAGATGAGTTAGTGAATTGTCTTAAAGAAAAAAGGCACATATATGTGAAGGAAGAGGGTCTTTCAACTAGATGCTGATTTGTTTGACGTCATTAAATTGTTTTGCAAAGTCTAATATCAGCAAAGCTGCTTCACAGAACATGTAGTCAAACCCTTCTGTGTCCTTCATATCACTTCAATTGCTGATGGGTGATCAGGGTAGTCACTAATATATCTTATATTTATGTAACTTGACTGTAAATGTGCATAATGTTTGAGATCATTTAAAGTTGTTGCTAATAGTACTAGTGTTACCGTAGACAGTCCATCAGACCATTGGTGAGTTTTCTCTACTGGCTCAGATGGCACAAGTGTAGGTTCCTACACCGAGCCTGCCAAAAGCTAGAAATAGGAATGGACAGAGCCCTGGTGTGACAAAAGCTAGCAAGAACAGTGGTTTGAGTGTGGGGGTGGGTGGTCTTTGAGATGGGAGTCTACCAGTCTTTCAGGCCATGGCATTTCCTTTTGCACCAGCAAATGCACAAGTTTTGTTTTTGTTGAGGCAAACAGCTGAACCTACATTTTGGTTACTGTTTTTTTGCAATTCCACCAATACAGTGTGAACCTTTTTAACCATCAGAGGGCTTCGGCTGGAGTTCCTGCTGCCTGTGGCAGGCCAACACCAGGAGCAAGACTGTGGAAACTTTCCAGAAGCTGCCAAGGGGGAAATTTCTCTGCACTCTTTCTCAAAGAATCTGCAGCCTGAAACATTTGGCTGGTGAAAGAAAACGGGTTTCTGGGGAGCAGATGGACTCCAAGACTAGGTAAGTCAAACTGGCATGTACACCAGGGGTCCTCTATTCCTGCTACTTGTGCTTTGTGTCACTTGAGCTTCATGCCACTTGGATCCAGTTAGGACCATTTGTGGTACCAGTTGGCATACTAATTCTGCTGCTTGGGCTTTGTGTCACTTGAACTTTGTGCCGCTTGGGATTTGTGCCCTTTGGGTTCATTCAGGACTGCTTACAGTAGTGGATGGCAGGAGAAGAGATGCTAAGGCTTGCTTGTGAGTACTCATTAGAGTCATAAAATTATGAATTCAAGTTTTGTTTATATGCTCCCACTTTCTCTGGATTCTTTATGTGGTTATGGTTTTGGGTTTGTGCTTTTGTGCCATCAGGGGTTGTTCTGTTTCACGTCTTGAAGGGAGCTCACTGGGTCTCAATTTTAGCATATTGGTCCATGTACAATTATGATTCAATGAATAAAGATAATTGGTTTCCTATTGTAACACCACTTGGCCTATATATACTTCAGACTACATGGGCAGATGGCCCCTAAATTGTTCCTTAAATTACTACATCATCATACAGTTGAAATTGTTTTGCCAACAGTCAGGGAAATGGGACTAATCTCTTGTGTCCAGGCATTTATGTCTTTACACAATACAGATTTGGTAAAGAAAGGGAACAACCTAATGATGCAGAGAATGTAGTTGGTTTCAAAACCCTTCTTTGATAGTAAGACAGGAAGATTTTCCCTACTACAACCCCCACTGCTAGATATCCATAAAATAAGGCCTAGAGTAGCAACAGACATCCACCCATATAAAGGAGAGATGGTCTTCCCCTTCAAGACCTGGCAGGGCATCCGATTTTGCCAGGGAGCATCCCTATCCAGAGCAGGACAGTTCCCTTTGAGGCAATACACTATAGGCAGAATAAACTAGGGAGGCCAGCCTACTGGTTACTATTTGGCCAATACTCCATTTTCCACTTTATATTTACCAAATAAGGAGAATCCCCAGAAAATGGCACTCACCATTCAAACTGGACAGATTTACAGCTTCTCCTTAACATCCTCTCAATGGCAGATGAAAGGTGGTTAGTTATAAAGAAAGCCAATGAAGAGACTCATCACTTTTATCAAGAAAATCCAAATGGAACCCTCAATCCAGCCTGAGAGATTCCCTTGAGAGAGCCCAGCTAGCACTCAATTGTCAAGGGTTTAGCTTCCCTAGAATGTTACAGACAGTACATATTGGAAGGACTTCAAATGGGGGTGTCTAAACAAAAAATCCTGAAAATGATAATATGCTGTTCAAAATAAACTGAACAAAGATTCTTCTGAGTTTTCAGAAAGAATCTATCAGGCCCATTCAAAGCACACTGGTATTGACACACAGACACCAAAATACATCCAGATGGTAAACATGACCTTTATTGGGTAAAATGCCCAGACATCAAAAAGAAGCTTTAATATGTAGTTGGGGATTTGGGAATGAATTCCTCCCAGGTGGTTGATATAGATTTTAAAGTTTCTCAGGCCTGGGAAAGAAGGGAATTAAAGCAGACCACCATATTCTTTTTTCTTTAAATCTTTTTTTAAAAAAATATTTTTATTTATTTATCTTTAGAGAGGAAGGGAAGGAGAGAGGAAGAGAAACATCAATGTATGGTTGCTTCTCATGCATCCCCTGCTGGGAGTTGGCCTGCAGGGAACTGGCCTGCAATCCAGGCATGTGCCCTGACTGGGAATCGAACCGTGATCGTCTGGTTCACAGGCCTGCGCTCAATCCACTGAGCTACACCAGCCAGGGCTCTTTAAATCTTTTAAAAAAATTTTATTTAATTATTTTTCAAGTACAGTTTTCTGTCTATAGCTCCCATCCCATCCCACTCCCCCAAGCTCCCCACTCCCTCCCATTTCCGCCCTTCTTAGTTGTTGTCCATGTATCCTTTATATTTTTCCCTCTAAATCCCTCCCCTATTTCCCCTGAAATTCCCTCCCCTCTCCTCTCTGGTCGCTGTCCCCCTGTTCTTTATTTCAGTGTCTTTGGTTATATTTTGTTGCTTGTTTGTTTTGTTGTTTAGCTTCTTGTTAAAGGTGAGATCACATGGTATTTGTCCTTCAACACCTGACTTATTTCATTCAGCATAATGCTTTCCAGTTCTTAGAAACTATGGGGAAACCAGAGGAGAAACAGGACCTGAAAGGAAAAGGGAAAGACCCACTAGGTGCCAATCACTGTACCTATGGCAAAGGGAAAGGCTGTCGAAGAAAGGACTGCCCAGAACTCAAAAAAAAAAAAAAAAGATTATAAACCCCAGCCAAAAACAGTTAGAAAGGAAGGATGAATCTGATGACAAATGAGTAGGCTCAAGACTGCCCTAGAAACTTCCTGACCTATTACTGTTTCCCCACAGGAGTGTCAGGTGCAATTGACAGTGGGAACAAGCTAACTGGATTCCTTGTAGATACAGGAGCTACATACTCAGTGCTAAATACAAACAAGGGAAATCAACCTGCTGATAAAGCAGCAGGACAAGCTGCCTGAAGGCTGCCACTTTGGGGGAATTTAATTCCTTATCTGGACTTGTCAGAATTTAAACCCCATTACACAGAAAGAAATGAGGCTTTCTTGGCAAATGAATCCTGCTGTTGGATGTGTCACCTGATCCTTTAGTCTCTCCAGTTTCTGATTTCATTACAATTCACCCCGAATTACTAGGCATAGCCCCCACTAAGTACTTCTTGTCTAGACAATAGATCTCACTTTGGAAGCCCATCTGAACACGGCCTCTTGAAATATGAAGCAATCTTCCAACTTCACTTGTTAAGCAGTGCCATCCTCTAGACACAGTGTATGGTACCTTCTGAAGACAGCAGTCCTACCTTGTGTAAATCCTTACATCCATTATTGACTGTCTTCTTCCCTTAGTATATAGCCCAAATCTCTGGACCTGGGGATAGGTAAGACTATGTCCCTTGACAGCAGGAAGAAACTGCAGAAAAGTCTTGCATGAATTTACTCATGTAATATTAAATGTGTCCAGAGTTTTGAAGGGGAAAATTGTTACTGTAGACATCAGCTGGAGTGCTGGGGAGTCTACCCTACTGGCCAAAATGGTGCAGGGGAACTTTCTTATATTGAGTGTATGCCAAAAGCTAGAAAGATGAAGGGATTGGGCCCAAGCATGCCGAAAGGTAGTAAGATAATTGGATAGAAGAAAGCCACACCCTAACTATTCTTACGAGAACTGTGGGCTTGAGCAGGAAGGGGAGGTGGTCTCTGAGAAAGAAGTCCACCGTTCCCCCAGGTCACATGGCACCTGAATGAACCTCTTTCTGTTTGCACCAGCACCTGCCTCACAAGTCTGGCTTTCACTGTGGCATGCAGCTAGAACTGTGTTTTGGTCACACTAGCAGCAGAATTAAGTATCCATTAATCAAATTACTTGGAAAATATTCTGAAGTACTACTTTCTGTGGCTTTTCTTTTTACAAACTACTGATAATATCGTTTATTGACCATACATTGATTATTACCTTAAAATGATATTTTTGCATTTTACTATATCATTATTTATTTTAAAAGGTAAGATTCAGAATGTACCATTTACTCTGTGAATAAACATATCCACAATCACAAGTCTAAACTTATTTTTAGTTGTTATAATATAAAGATTTATACCTTAGCTAGACTCTGATGCTACATAAATATTTACAAAGCTTTTAAATAGAACTATATGACTGCATAAGGACTTTGTATTACTAATATATAATTCGAAATGTTAAAACAACCCAGTGAGGTAACCCATATAATAATTTCCAGTCTTGTAAATCACACAAAGTCCTTCATTGATTTTTTAAAATTGAATTTATTGGGGTGACATTGCTTAATAAAATTATGTAGGTTTTAGGTGTACAAATCTATAGTGAATAACCTGTTTACTGTATTGTGCATTCACCACCCTGTCAAGTCTCTTTCTATCAACATTTATTCCCTTTTAATCCCCTTGTACCTTTTCCCACTCATACTGTTATCTGTATCTACGAGGTTTTTTCCCCTTAACCCCTTTACCTCATTCACCTAGACCTGCAACCCTCCTCCCCTCTGAGAGCTGTCAGTCTCTTCTCTGTATCTATGAATCTGTTTCTATGTTGTTTGTTAGTTAATTTTGTTCATAGAGGCCACATATAGGTAAAATCATATGGTACTTGTTTTTTTCTAACTAGCTTATTTCACTTAGCATAGTAATCTCCAGGTTCATCCATGCTGTTTCAAAGGTACGATTTCATTCTTTTTTTTTAAATGAAAGAGTATTAATCTATTGTATAAATGTATTACAGCTTTTTTATCCACTTATCCACTAATGGACACTTTGGCTGTTTCCTAGTTTGGCTATTGTAAATAATGCTGCAATGATCATAGCCATGCATATATTATTTTGAATCAGTGTTTCAGGTTTCTCTGGTTATATTACCAGAATTGGAATTGCTATCTCATGAGACAGTTCTATTTTTAATTTTTGGAGGAAACTCCATACTATTCTCCTCAGTGGCTGCAGTAATCTGCATTTCCACCTACAGTGCTTGAGAGTTCTCCTTTATCTGCATTTTCACCAACATTTATTGTTTGTTGATTTATTGATGGTAGCCATTCTGACAGGTGTGAAGTGATACATCATTGTGGTTTTGATTTTCATGTCTCTGAGGTTAGTAACATCAAGTTTCTTTTTATATGTCTATTGGCCATCTGTATGTCCTCTTCAGAAAACTGTCTATTTAGGTCCTTTGCCCATTTTTAAATTGGATTGTTTGCTTGTTTTTAGTGTTGAGTTTTGTAAGCTCTTTATAAGTTTTGGACATTAACATTTTATCAGTTTGTGTTCTCCCATAGGTGGGTTGCCTTTTCATTTATTTACTGGTTTCTTTTTATATAAAAATAATTTTTAGTTGTATAAAATCCCATTTGTTTTTTTAAAGATTTTATTTATCTTTAGAGGGGAAGGAAAGAAGAGACGGAGAGAAATATCAATGTATGGTTGCCTCTTGTGGGTCCCCTGCTGGGAATTGGCCTGCAACCCAGGCATGTGCCCTGACTAAGAATCGAACCATGATTGTTTGGTTCACAGGCCCGCACTCAATCCACTGGGTTGAGTGGATACACCAGCCAGGGCAGGCATTTGTTTATTTTTTTAATTTCCCTTGACCTAGAAGACATATCAACAAAAATATTGCTATAAGAGAGCTCTAAAATTTTACTGTCTATGTTTTCATCTAGGATTTTTTATGGTTTTAAGTCAAACATTTTAGTCTTTAACCCATTTTGAGTTTATTTTTTAGTGTGGTGTAAGAAGGTGGTGTAGTTTAATATTTTCTATGCATTTTTTCAACTTCCCAACGCTATTTATTAAATAAGCTATCTTTATGTGTTGTATGTTCTTTCCACCTTTGTCAAATATGGGTTGACCATGAATATGTGGATTTGTTTCTGGGATCTCTATTCTATCCCATTGAATATATATATATATATATATATAATATATATATGTATATATATTATATATATATATTTAATTCCAGTACCATGCTGCTTTGATTATTATGGCCTTGTAGTATGGTTTGATATCAGGTAGCATGATTCCTTTTACTATGTTCTTTTTTTCTCAAGATTGCTGTGGCTATTCAGGGTCTTTTATGGTTTCATATAAATTTTTAAAATATTTGTTTTAGTTCTATAAAATGTGCCATTGGTACCTTGAATAGTTATTAGGTTGAATCTACAAATTTATATAATATGCATATCTTAATGATGTTAATTCTTCCTATAGTTGAAAATGGTATATGCTTCCACTTATTTGTATTTTTCTTAATTTATTTCTTTAGTGTCTTATAATTTTTGAGTGCAGGCCTTTTACATTTTTTGGTTAAATTTATTGCTATGTGTTTTATTTTTTTTGATGCAGTTATAAGTGGAATTGTTTTCTTAGTTTCCATTCTGATAGTTCATTATTGATGTATAAAATATAACCCATTTCTGTATTTTTATTTTATTTTCTCCTACTTTATTTATTAGTTGTAGTGTTTTATTTTGGTGTAATCTTTAGGATTTCCTACATAGACAATCATGACACCTGCAAATATTAAGTTTTACTTTTTCATTTTCAATTTGAATGCTTTTTATTTCTTTTTCTTGTTTTATTGCAGTGGCTCAGACTTCCAGTATACTGTTGAATAAGACTGGTGAAAGTGAACATTCCTGTCTTGCTTCTAATCTTAACAAAACTTTTATATTTTGCCCATCGACTGTGATGTTGGCTGTAGGTTTTCATATATGATCTTTATTGTGTTATGGTTTTTGATTGCTGCTTCAATTGCACTTGTTGTAATCTCTCCATTCACATTCTCTAACTCTTCTGACTCAGTTTTGAAAGGCTGTGTTTTTAGAAATTTATTCATTTCTTCTAGATGTATAATTTGTTAGCATACAGTTTTTTATATTTTCTTACAATTCCTTGTTATTCTTTGGTGTTAGGTGTTATTTCTCTGTCATTTCTGATTATATTTATTTGGGTCTTCTCTTTTCTTCTTCATAGGTCTGCTTAAAACTTTGTCAATCTTGTTTATCTTTTCAATGAACCAACTCTTGGTTTCACTAATATTGTTTTTGAATCTTTCTCATTAATTTACTGATTTTCATTATTTTCTCACTTCTACACATTTTTGGAATTTGTTGTTGTTTTTATTCCCAGTGCCCTTACATGTAAAGTTAGATAATTTATTTGAGGGTTTTTTTTGGTCTGTTTTCTTAGCTAGTTATGTAATGCTATGAATATTTCTCTTAGGACTGTTTTTGGTGTGTCTGACAGATTTTGAATTTTTTTCTCATTTTCATTTGTTTCATGATAAGTTTTGATTCCTTTCTTGATCTTATTGTTAACCTACTCATTGATTAGTGACATGTTACTTAGCCTTCATGACTTTGTGTATTTTTTAGTGTTTTTCTCTAGTTAATTTCTAATTTCATGCCATTATGGTCAGAGAATTGCTTGATATGATTTCAATCTTCTTAAATTTCATTGAGACTTGTTTTTTCTCTTAACATGTGGTCTATTTTAGAAAATAAAAATAATATATGTATTTTGATGCTTTGGGGTAAAATACTCTGAGGATATCAATTAAATTCTTTGATCTAGTGTATCATTTAAGGTTGTTTCTTTGTTTATTTTCTACCTGGAAGACCTATCCATTGAGGTCAGTGAGGTGCTAAAATCCTCTTCTATGACTGTAGAATATTCCCTTAATATTCATCAACATTTGCTTTACATATTTAGGTGCTACTATGTTGGGTCAACAAATGTTAACCAGAGTCACATCCTCTTGTTAGATTTTTAAAAAATCATAATGTAGTGTCCTTTTTTTCTTCTACTATAGCCTTGGCTTTACACTTTGTTATCATGGACATAGGTGTTGCTACCCCAGCTTTTTTCTCATTTCCACTGGCATGAAATATTTATTCTATCCTATTACTTTATTCTGTGTGTACCTTTCATTCTAAGGTTGGTCTTTTGTAGACAACATACATATGGATCTTCTTTTCTTATCCATTCAGCATCTTTATATCTTTTTAAAATAATTTATTTTTATTAAATTTATTGTGGGTAACATTGCTTAATAAATTATATAGGTTTTAGATATACAGTTCTATAAAAAATCATCTGTATTTTGTATTATGTGTTTGCCACATCAAGTCAAGCCTCAAAGGGAAATCAATGATAATTTACTTTCATTTTTTTCTTTTTAGGAAAATTGGCTGGTAGCACCCCATCATTCTTTTTGTTCCTTTCCCTAATTCAGATGAGATAGAAAATCAGTAACAGCTTGAAAGTCTTGGTGATGTGTTAGTGGTATTCGTATTAAAATAAAATGTATATCCTGACTTCTGGCCAAGATGGAGGTGTGGGTAGACCACTGTGCCTCCTCACACAACCAAAATAAGGACAACAATTTAGAAACAAAAAATAACCAGTACCAACAGAAAATTGAACTGTATGGAGATCCGAAAACCAAGGAGTTAAAGTAGACATATTCATCCAGACTGGTAACAAGGGTGGAGTCGGGCAGCTGGGCAGAGAGGGGTCATGGCAAGGCAGCAGCTGGCAGACCTTGGGTGCACAAGGCAACAGTTGGTGGACTCAGCAAGGTGGTGGATTGTGGAGAGGTGCGGTGCACAAAATGACTGGCAGACGGGAGGGTCCCATATTCACACTCAGATAAACCAAGTGAAACTGGGGAGCAAGCACAACCCAGGGTGCCATCGCAGGGAAATAAAGCCTCAAAACACTCATTGAAAATACCTGTGGGAGTTGAGGTGCCAGGAGAAGCTCTGAGCCTCACAGGAGAGTTCATTGGAGAGACCCACAGGGTTCTGGAAAGTACAAAAACCCACCCACAAGGGAATCAGCACCAGAAGGGCCCAGTTTGCTTGGGGGAAGTGATGGAAGTGACTGAAATCTGGCAGAGAGCAGAGCAAGTGCCATTGTTCCCTCTTGGACTCCTCCTCCACATACAATGTCACAACCCAGTGATGTGGGTCGACCTGCACAGGTGTGTATGTAACACTCTGCCCTTCACTATGTAACAGGTGTGCTGAGACAAAAAAATTTGGCCCAAATGAAAGAACAGATCAAAGCTCCAGAACAAATACAACTAAGTGATGAAGAGATAGCCAACTTATCAGGTGCACAGTTCAAAACATTGGTAATCAGGATGCTCACTAAACTGGTTAAATTTGGTCAAAAATTAGGTGAAAAGATGAAGGCTACGCTAAGTGAAGTGAAGTGAAGGAAAATGTACAGGGAACCAACAGTGATGGGAAGAAAACTGGGACTCAGGTCAATGGAGTGGACCAGAAGAAAGAAGGAAACAACCAAACAGAAAAGAATGAAGAAACAAGAATTCAAAAAAATGAGGAGAGGCTTAGGAACCTCCAGGACATCTCTAAATGTTCCAACACCCGAATTATAGGAGTACCAGAAAGAAAAGAGGAAAAGCAATAAGTAGAAAACTTATTTGAACAAATAATAAAGGAGAACTTCCCCAATCTGGAAAGGAAATAGACTTCCAGGAAGTTCAGGAACCCCAGAGAGTCCCAAAGAAGGTAGACCCAAGGAGGAACACACCAAGGCACATCATCATTAAGTTACTCAAGATTATAAAGATAAGGAGAGAATCTTAAAAGCAGTAAGAGAAAAGGAAACAGTTAACTACAAAGGAGTTCCCATCAAACTGTCAGATGATTTCTCAAAAGAGACCTTACAGGCAAGAAGGGGCTGGACAGAAATATTCCAAGTTATGAAATCCAAAGACCTACATCCAAGATTGCTCTATCCAGCAAAGCTTTCATTTAGAATGGAAGGGCAGATAAAGTGCTTCTCAGATAAGGTCAAATTCAAGGAATTCATCATGACCAAGCCCTTATTATATGAAATGTTAAAGGGACTTATCTAAGAAAAAGAAGATAAAAAATATGAACAGTGAAAGGACAGCAAACTCACAGTTATTAACAACCACACCTAAAACAAAAGCAAACTAAGAGGACAGCTAGATGGGGAGCGGAAACAGAAATTTAGATCACATGGAGGGTTAGCAACAGGGGAGTGGGAGGAGGAGAAAGGGGGAGAAGGTACAGAGAATAAGTAGCATAGATGGTAGGTAGAAAAATAGACAGGGGGGAGGCAGGAATACTATGGGAAATAAAGAATCTAAAGAACTTGTGACACGTGGACATGAACAAAAGGGGGGGAATGGTGGGGGAGGGGGTGTGCTGGGTGGAGGGGAGTGAAGGGGGGAATGGGACAAGTGTAATGGCATAATCAAGAAAATATATTTTAAAAAAGAAAAAGATAAAATGCGTGTATAGTAAAATGACAGCAAACACAATAATATTTAACCACCACACCTAAAATAAAACAAAAAACAAACTAAGCAAACAGCTAGAACAGGAACAGAACCACAGAAATGGAGATTACGTGGAGGGTTATCAACAGGGAAGTGGGAGGGGGGCAGAGAGGGAAAAGGTACAGAGAATAAGTAGCATAGATGGTAGGTAGAAAATAGACAGGGGGAGGGTAAGAATGGTGTGGGAAATGTAGAAGCTAAAGAACTTATAAGTGTGACACATGGAGATGAACTAAAAGCGGGGGAATGTGGGTGGGGGGTGCAGGGTGGAAGGGAGTGCAGGGGGGTAATGGGACAACTTTAATAGCATAATCAATAAAATATATTAAAAAATAAAGTGTATATCCTTTGACTGACTGATGAAAATATGAGGCACCTCTTAAATTTTCTAGTCTTACTAGTGCCAATGTGTTTAAACTGGACAAAAATTTTGGTGCAAGTTTGGGTATTTTCAAAATATTGAGACAGTAAACATTATTTGGTTGCTGTAATATATCTTAACAATATGTTTCTTGTTTAATAGCACTTAAAATTATTTGAATGCAACAATAATTAATTTGATACTAAATTTAATGTTAAATTACATTGATACCTTTTTCTTTTGATTATTTTCTTGATTCTGAGCAGTCTCATAAAAAGGTGCTACAATATGTTTCTTGCTTCTTAATATGTTCATATCTATTTGATTATTATTTCTTTTTGCTCAGAAATTTGCCTCTGAAAGTAAGTATAATTTTTGAATGAATGTAGAACGCTCCTGAAAATTTAAATATGGGAGAGATAAATGTATACATTGGAATATACTATCTAAAAGTTATGTCATCTTCTTCTTCTTCTAACCTCTCCTTCTCCAGAGGAAATATTCTTCCAGTTATTATTATATTTGTTTAACATAGAGCTTGTAGATCACTTTTTCACTGTGTGATTAAGCCATTCACATTTAATGTTATTATTGATAGGTATTTTTATTATTTTATTCTTTTAAGACTGTTCCTTTTTTTGTTTTACTTCTTTTTCCTAAAGCAGGTGTTTAACATTTTTTAAAATATGAATTTGGTAGTAACAAACTCCTCTAGCTTTTTTTAAAATGAGAGTAATAGACCTGGCTGGTGTAGCTCAGTGAATTGAGCACAGGCCTGCGAACCAAAGGATTGCAGTTCGATTCCCAGTCAGGGCACATGCCTGCGTTGCAGGCCAGTTCCCAGCATGGGATGCATGAGAGGCAACTGTACATTGATATTTTTCTCCCTCTCTCCTTCCCTTCCCCTCTAAAGATAAATAAATAAAATCTTTTAAAAAATAAAGGTAATAGATATTTATTGTAGAAAATAGAAAGCATAAAAATTATGAGAAATATAAATATCATCCTTTACCTCCTCATTTTGAGATTTAGCCTCAAATCTTGCTATATGTGTTTTTTAATTTATTTTTTTCATTTAATACTTTATTGTAAACATTTTTTGTAAGTGGGTATTTTTGTGTAACAGTATTTAACATTTGTGACTTCCGCTTATATAGATGTTCCTCATTTATTTTTTAAAATGTTTTATTGTTGTTCAAATGCAGTTGTCTGTGTTTACCCCTGACTACTCATGCCTACTCCAGCCAAACCCACCTCCCTTCCTTGCTTTCACCCTCCCCCTTGGTTTTGTCCTTGTGTCCTGAAAACCCTTCCCCACATTATCCCCTCCCACCTCCCTTCTGGTTACTGTTAGATTGTTCTTAATTTCAATGCCTCTAGTTATATATTGCTTGCTTTTTTTTGTTGATTATGTTCCAGTCAAAGGTGAAATCATATCATATTTGTCCCTCACCTGGCTTATTTCACTTAGCACAATGATCTCCAGATCCATCCATGCTGTCACAAAGGGTGGGAGCTCCTTCTTTCTCTCTGCTGTGTAGAATTCCACTGTGTAAATGTACCATAGTTTTTTGATTCGCTCATTTACTGATGGGCACTTAGGTTGCTTCCAGCACCTGGCTATTGTAAATTGTGCTGTTATGAACATTGGGGTGCATAGGTTCTTTTGGATTGATCTTTCAGGGCTCTAAGGGTATAATGCCAGCAGTGGAATTGCTGGGTAAAAAGGCAGTTCCCTTTCTAGTTTTCTGAGGAAATTTCATACTGTTTTCCACAGTGGCTGCACCATTCTTCAATCCCATCAACAGTGCACTAGGGTTCCATTTTCTTTATATCCTCTCCAACACTTGTTTGTTGAGTTGTTCATGATGACCATTCTGACTGGTGTGAAGTAATATCTCATTGTGGTTTTAATTTGCACTTCTCTGATGGCAAGTGATGCTGAGTATCTTTTCATATGCATCTGGGACCTCTGTATGTCCTCCTTGGAGAAGTGTCTATTTAGGTCTTTGTCCATTTTTTAAATTGTTTTATTTTTTTTGTGCCTTTTTGGAGTGGAGTCATATGAATTCTTTATATATTTTGGAGATCAAAACCTTGTCTGAGGTATCGTTAGCAAATATATTTTCCCACACCGTTGGTTCCTTTTTCACTTTGCTGATGTGTATTTTAGCCATGCAGAAGCCTTTTAATTTAATGAGGTCCTATTTGTTTATTTTTTTGTTTATGTCCCTTGCTTTAGGGGACATACCAGTGAAGATGTTGCTGCATGGAATGTGTGAGATTTTCCATGCTGATGTTTTCTTCTAGGACTTTTATGGTGATGTGACTTATATTTAAGTCTTTTATCCACCTTGAGTTTATTTTTGTCTATGGTATAAATTTGTGCTCAAGTTTCTTTTTTTTTTTGCATGTAGCTGTCCAGTTCTCTCAACACCATTTGTTGAAGAGGCTATTTTTACTCCATTTTATGCTTCTGCCCACTTTGTTGAATATTTGTTGACCATAGAGACTTGGGGTTATTTCTTGGCTTTCTGTACATATTCTTTGGTCTATGTGTCTGTTCTTATGCTAGTGCCAGGCTGTTTTGATTACAGTGGACTTGTAATACAGTTTGATATCAGGTATTGTAATCCCTCCTAGTTTGTTCTTCTTTCTCAGAATTGCTGCAGCTATTTGAGGTTATTTATTGTTCCATATATACTTTTGAAATGTTTATTCTGTGAAATATGTCATTGATACTTAAGTGGGGATTGCATTGAATGTAAAAAATGCTTTGGATAGTATGGACATTTTGATGATGTTAATTCTTCCAATCCACGAGCATGGTACATGCTTCCATTTCCTTGTGTTTTCCTTAATTTCTTTCTTCAGTGTTGTGTAGTTTTCTGAGTAAAGGTCTTTTACATTTTGGTTAGGTTTATTCCTAGGTATTTTATTTTTCTTGTTGCTATATTAAATGAGATTTTTTCTAATTTCTGTGTCTGGTACTTCATTGTTGGTGTACAAAAATGTGTTTGATTTCTAAATATTGACTTTGTACCCTGCTGTTTTGCCAAATTCACATAGTAGGTCGAGTAGTTTTTTGGTGAAATCTGTAGGATTTTCTGTGTACACTATCACATCAACTGCAAACAATGACAGTTTTGCTCCCTCCTTTCTAATTTGGATGCCTTTTATTTCTTTCTCTTGTCTGATTGCTGTGGCTAGAACTTCCAATACTATATTGAATAGAAGTGATGATAGTGGGCAACCTTGTCTTGTTCCTGATCTTAGTGGAAAAGCTTTTAGTTTTTGCCCATTGAGTATGATGTTGGCTGTTGGTCTTTCATATATGGCCTTTATTATATTGAGGAATGCTCCCTCTATTCCCACTTTGCTGAGTACCTTTATCATAAATGGGTGTTGTACCTTATCAAAAGCTTTTTCCGCATCTATTGGTATGATCATGTGGTTTTTGTCTTTGGTTTTGTTTATGTGATGTATTACATTTACTGATTTATGAATACTGAACCATCCTTGTATCCCTGGGATGAATCCCACTTGGTCGTGGTGCATGATCTTTTTCATGTATTGTTGGATGCAATTTGCCAATTGAGGATTTTAGCATCTATGTTCATCAGCGATATTGGCCTGAAGTTTTCTTTCTTTGTTGTGTCTCTATCTGGCTTTGGAATTAGGGTGATGCTGGCTTCATAAAAAGAGTTGGGGAGTTTTCCCTCCTTTGGGATTTTTTGGAATAGTCTGTGAATAATAGGGGTGAGCTCTTCCTTAAAAGCTTTGTAGAATTCTCCTGTGAAACCATCTGGTCCAGGGCTTTTGTGCAATGGGAGTTTTTTGATTACTTCTTCAATTTCAGCTGCTGTTATTGGCCTGTTCAGGCTTTCTACTTCTTCTTCATTGAGTTTTGGAAAATTATATTTTTCTAGAAATTTGTCCATTTCACCTAGGTTTTCAAATTTCTTGAAAAGTTCTTCATAGTAATTTCTTGCAATCCCTTCTATTTCTGTGGTATCAGTTGTAATCTCTCCTCTTTCATTTCTGATTGTGTTTATTTGTGTCCTCTCTCTTCTTTTCTTGATGAGCCTCCTTAAAGTTTTGTCTATTTTGTTTATCTTTTCAAAAAACCAACTCCTGGATTCATTGATCCTTAGAATTGTGCTTTTAGTCTCTATGTCATTTAGTTCTGCTCTGATCTTGGTTATTT
This sequence comes from Sturnira hondurensis, assembly GCF_014824575.4. Taxonomy (NCBI): domain Eukaryota; kingdom Metazoa; phylum Chordata; class Mammalia; order Chiroptera; family Phyllostomidae; genus Sturnira; species Sturnira hondurensis. The sequence continues at coordinate 4,164,811 of NW_028081491.1, forward strand.
CCTTCCTTGTACTTGCTCTGGGCTGTCTTTGTTGTTGTTCCTCAAGTTCTTGGAGGTTTCGGGTTAGGTTGGTTGTTTGAAATATTTCTGTCTTCTTTAGGTAAGCCTGTATTGCTATGAACTTTCCTCTCAGGACTGCCTTCACTGTGTCCCATAAGTTTTGCCTTGTTGTGAGTTCATTTTCATTAGTTTTGAGAAGTTTTTTGATTTCTTCCCTAATTTCAATCTTGACCCATTCGTTGTTTAATAGCATACCATTCAATCTCCATGCTTTTGGGTGTTTTGGGTTTTTTCCTGTGGGGTTGGTTTCCAATTTCAGTCCCTTGTGATCAGAGAAGATGCTTGGTATGATTTCTATTTTCCTGAAGTTGTTGAGACTAGTTTTGTGTCCTATCATGTGGTCTATCTTGGAAAATGTTCCACGTGCATTTGAAAAGAATGTGTATTTAGCTTCTTTGGGATGGAGGGCTCTATATATATCCATGAGGTCCATTTCTTCTAGAGTGTTGTTTAATGCTGAAATATCTTTGTTGATATTTTATTTGGAAGATCTGTCCACTTTTGACAGTGGGGTGTTAAAATCCCCTACTATAATTGTGTTGCTGTCAATTTCTTTCTTGAGGTCCTCTAGGATTTTCTTTATATATTTGGGTGCTCCTATGTTGGGTGCATATATATTTATGATGTTAATGTCTTCTTGGTGGATTCTTCCCTTGAGTATTATGAAGTGACCTTCTGGGTCTCTTTTTATAGCCCTTTTTTGAAGTCTGTTTTGTCTGATATGAGGATTGCTACCCAGGCTTCTTTTTCTTGTGAAGTTGCTTAGAAAATTTTTTTCCAGCCTTTCACTTTTAGCCTGTGGTGGTCTTTTGACCTGAGGTGGGTCTCTTGTAGGCAGCATATCTGTGGATCATACTTTCTTAACCATTTAGCTATTCTATGGCTTTTAATTGGTGCATTTAATCCATTTATGTTTTGAGGTTATTATTGAAAGGTACTTATTCATTGCCATTTGTGTACCTCTGTTCCTCTCCATCTCTCTCTTTTCCTTCCTTTCCTAAAAGCAGCCCTTTTAGTAATTCTTGTAGAGCTGGTTTGGTGGAGGCATATTCTTTTAGACTTCTTTTGTCTTGGAAGCTCTTTATTTGGCCTTCTATCTTGATTGAGAGCCTTGCTGGATAAAGTAGCCTTGGTTTTAGGCCTCTGGTTCTCATTACTTGGAATATTTCTTGCCATTCTCTTCTTGCTTGGAATGTTTTCATTGAGAAGTCAGTAGCCAACCTCATTGGGACCCCTTTGTATATTACTTCCTTTTTCTACCTTGTTGCCTTTAGGATTCTCTCTTTGTCTCGGAGTTTTGCCATTTTAATGATGATGTGTCTTGCAGTAGGGATCTTTGTGTTCCACCTGCCTGGGACTCTCTGTGATTCCTGGATCAGTGTGACTTTATCTCTCCTCAACTTAGGAAAATTTTCCATTATTACTCTTTCAAGTAAGTTTTCTATCCCTTGTTCTTCTTGTCCTTCTGGTATTCCTATTATTTTGATATTTTTACGTTTCATATTGTCTTGTATTTCTCTTAGACTCTCCTCATTTTTTCTGATTCTCTTTTCCCTTACTTGGTCCATCTTAGAGATTCTTTCCACCCTGTCTTTGAGCTCGTTATGCGGGCTTCCACCTCATCAATCCTACTAGTCATACCTTCTTCTGTGTTCTTCAGTTCAGAAATTGTATTCTTCATTTCCTCTTGGCCTTTGCTGATGGTTTCTCTTTCCTTTTTTTGTGTTGGTATAGTTTGCAGAGAGTTCATTGTAGCTCCCCTGTAGTTTCTGGTAGCTCGTTGTAAGCTCTTTGAATTTCCTGATAACCAGTGCTTTGAATTCCATATCTGATAGTTGACTTGCCTCTATTTCATCTAACATTCTTTCTGAGGCTTCCTCCTTTTCTTTCATTTGGGGATTGTTTCTTTGTCTTCCCATTGTTTGTGATGCTCTTCTTGTTTGCCTCACCTTCTTAAATTGATCTGTTCTGGTACCCTGAGTTTATGGTGTGAACTTCTGTGGTAGGATACCTATGAAATTCAGTGGTGCAGTCTCCTGTAGGTATCTTGGTGTTCTCTGCTTCCACTACTCCTCTGGTTGGTTTTCAGCCAGTCAAACCTTTTCTTCTGGTCTCACTAGCTGCAGCAGCCTGAGGGGCTGTTAGTGTGGACTTTCTCGTGCCTCGGTGAGCTCAACTGGTCTCGCCAGTGTCCCCCCAAGGTTCAGACTGGCATCACTCTCCCGCGCCCTAATGAGAGCGGATTTTCTCCCAGGCTTTCCAGTGCTGGTCTGGCATGAGGGTGTGCGCTCCCAGCCAGACTTTCGTGTTCTTTTAGGCTTGGGTGAGGACCTTTCTCTGTGCTGTGGTACCCAAGCCGACAGCCAAGGCTTGACTCCCGGTGCTTCTCAGTCTGTGCCATCTGAGTAGGGATGTAGCTAGCAACTGGCTCACTTCCAGAGGTCCTGCCGGCAGCCTGAGGCTCCCCAAGATTGTTCGAGAGCCAGCACAGGCCCCGAGAAGCAGGGAATGCTTGGGCAAGGGAATGCTCGGGCAACTCTCAGTTCTCCTGAGCAGGCAACTTTACTCCACTGGTTATCAGAGCTTTCTGGCTTTGCCACTACTGGCAGATCGATCTCTTATGGTGTTTTCCAATCTGTGCCCTGCCAGAGGGTGTGGGGTGCCAGTGGCCAGTTCTTTCTCAGAGTTGGTGCTGCTCACCCTTGGCTCTCAGAGACCGGGTCGGCTGGCCAGGGCCCTGGCGTGGCCTGGCGGAGGGCCTGCTGCCGCCTCTGTGCTGCTCCCTCGTACCTTGTTGATCTGCGGTCGTCTCCTTTCCTCAACCTCTGGTGGCTACACTCTCTGGAGTCCTGCCTTCTTATATGTTGGGTCCCCATTGGGCATCTCCTGCGTTCCTCCGCAGATCAGCCAGATCCTTCTCTGGTGCGTGGAGGGAAGCGAAATCCTTTATCCTATTCCACCACCATCTTCCTGTATTCTCTCTCTTTTTTTTTGATGAGCCTGCTTAAAGACTTGCCAATTTTGTTTATATTTTCAAAGAACCAGCTTTTCAATTTATTGATTCTTAGAATTGTGCTTTTAGTTTCTATGTTGTTTAATTCTGCTCTGATATGGTTATTTCCTGCCTTCTACCTGATCCAGACTTTGCTGTTGTTGTAGATATAGGGTTAGGTTGTTTATTTGAAATGTTTTTATCTGTTTAAGGTCGGCTGTACCTCTATAAACTTCCCTGTCAGGACTGTCTTCAATGTGTCCCATAAGTTTTGGAATGTTGTAAGGTCATTTTCATTTGTTTCCGAAAATCTTTTGATTTCTTTCTTAAAATCTCATTCTTTTTTGAAAGTATTTCTTATTGATTATGATGTTACAGTTTTTCCAATTTTTCCCATTTATCTCTCCTTGACCCTGTTCCCCAATCCCCCAGAATTCTCCTCCACCTGCCTGAGTTCATGTCCATGAGTTGTACATGTAAGTTCTTTGATTCCTCTGCTTCCTATACCATTTTTATCTCTCCCCATCTATTTTATGCCTACTAATTACGCATCTTCTTCCCCGTATCTCCCCCATTCCTCCCGTCCCCCTCCCCACTGAAATCTCTCCATGTGATGTCCTTTTCTCTGATTCTGTTCCTGTTTTGGTTGTTTAGTTAGTTTTTGTTTTCATTGTTTTTTTTTTCCCTTTTGGGTTCATTTGTTGATATTTGTGAGTCTGTTGTCATATTACTGTTCATATTTTTGATCCTGTTTTTCTTACATAAATCTCTTTAACATTTCATATAATAAGGTCTTGGTTATGATCAACTCCTTTAACTTGACCTTATCTGGGTAGCACTTTATCTGCCCTTCCATTCTAAATGATAGCTTTGCTGGATAGAGTGATCTTGGATGTAGGTCCTTGCCTTTCATGACTTCAAATACTTTTTTCCATCCCCTTCTCGTCTGCAAGGTCTTTTTTGAGAAATCAACTGACAGTCTGATGGAAACTTTTTTATAGGTAACTGTCTCCCTTTCTCTTGCGGCCTTTAAGATTCTCTCCTTGTCTTTAATCTTGGGTAATGTGATTATGATGTACCTTGATGTGTGCTTCATTGGGTCCAACTTCTCTGGAACTCTCTGAGCTTGCTGGACTTGCATGTCCAATTCCTTTGCCAGATTGGGGAAGTTTTTCTTCATAATTTGTTCAAATAAGTTTTCAATTTCTTGCTGCTGTTCTTCTCTTTCCGGCACCTCTCTAATTTGGATATTGGAATGTTCCAAGTTGTCCCAGAGGTTCCTAAGCCTCTCTTCATTTTTTTTATTCTTATTTTTCCCTTTTCTTCTGGATAGATGTTTATATTTTTCCTTTGTTCCAAATCACTTATTTGAGTCCTGGTTTTCTTTCTGTCACTGTTGGTTTCCTGAATATTTTGCTTTTTTTTACTTTGGGTAGCCTTCATTTGTTTTTTCTTTTCTTTTCTTTTCTTTTTTTTTTTTTTTTTGGTCCAAGCTCAATCAGATCTGTGAGCATTTTGATTACCAGGGCTTTAAAATCTCCATCAGATAGGTTTGCAAACTCCTCACTGCTTAGTTCTCTTTTTGAGGCTTTGCTGTGTTCTTTCCTTTGGGCCGTATTTCTTTGCCTTATTGCAGCTGATATGTTGCAAGGGGGCAGGGCTTTATGTATTCACCGGGGCACGGTGAACCTCCTTGCTGCTCTGGGGTGCTCCCTGTGGGAGAGGGGCCAGAGAGGGAACAGTGCAGCTTGCCTGCTCATCACTGGGGCACTTTTCAATAAACTTTTGTGTGAGACTGGGAGAAACTCCCACCACAGCAACCCCAGCTGTAGCTCATGGTCAGCTCTGAGTCTCAGTTTTCCCTTTAAGTCAGCCTTTCCCTTGCAGCCTGCAGAGCTAGGCAGCCAACCCCACCCCTAAGGCAAGAGAAATGTTCTATGGGCCATGGTGTTTTTGCCTTGGCCTGCATTGTCCGTGGCCTTATTGGTCTTGTCATTCTGGTTGATTTTTATTTTAATTCCTTGGTTGTCAGAGTTCCATGCAGTTTGATATTCTGGTGCTTTTGGCTGATTATTGATTTTAGATTGGTTGTTATCCTCCTTTTGGTTGTGTGAGGAAGTGAAGGGTTTCTACCTACATGTCCATTTTGCCTGGAACCCCTTATTCTCATTCTTGATCCATTCATTTTCTAATAGCATGCTATTTGATCTCCATGATTTTGAGTGTTTTGGGGTTTTTTCCCTTGTGGTTGGAGACAATGCTTGTTATGATTTCAATTTTCTTGAATTTGTTGAAGCCTGATTTGTGTCCTATCATGTGGTCTATCTTTAAAAATGTTCCATGTGCATTTGAAAAAAATGTGTATTTAACTTCTTTGGAATGAAAGACTCTGTATATATCAGTTAAATCCATCTCATCTAGGGCATTGTTCAATGCCACAATATCTTTGTTGATATATTTGTTTGGAAGATCTGTCCATTTTTGACATTGGGTATTGAAATCCCCTACTATAATCGTGTTGCTCTACATATCTTTCTTGAAGTTCTTCAACATTTTCTTTATGTATTTGGCTGCTCCTATGTTGGGTGCATATGTATTTACAATGTTTATGTCTTCTTGGTGGATTCTTCCCTTGAGTATTATGGAGTGACCTTGTGGGTCTTATTTTATGGCTCTTTTTTTTGAAGTGCATTTTGTCTGATATTAGTATTGCTACGCTGTTTTTTCCCCCTGTCCGTTTGCTTGAAATATTTGTTTTCAGCCCTTCACTTTTAGTCTGTGTAGGTTTTTTGTTCTGAGGTAGGTCTCTTGTAGGCAGCATATGTGTGGGTCATGATTTCTTATCATTCCAGCTATTCTGTTTCTTTTGAATGGAGCATTTAATCCCTTTATGTTTAAGGTTATTATTGATAGGTACATATTAATTGCTGTTTTTTCCGTACCTGTGTTCTTCTCTCTCTCACTGTTTTTCTTATTGTTCCTAAAGCAGACTCTTTAGCATCTCTTGCAGATGGAGGAGGTATACTCTTTGAGGCTTCTTTTGTATGGGAAGCTCCTTATTTCACCTTCCATTTGAATTGAGAGCCTTGCTGGATAGAGTAGTTTTAGTTGCCTTTTTTCCCCCATTACTTGAAATATTTCTTGCCATTTGCTTCTGGCTTGGAGGATTTCCATTGAGATGTCAGCTGCTAGTCTTATTGGGGCTCCCTTGTACGTTACTTCCTGTTTCTCCCTTGCTGCCTTTAAGATTCTCTTCTTGTCTTGGAATTTTGCAATTTTGATTATGATTAAATTATGATTATATTTCATCATAATCATGATTAATTATGATGTGTCTTAAAGTGGACTTCTTTGGGTTTTTCTTGATTGGGACTCTCTGTGTTTCCTGTATTTTGTGTGACTTTTTCTCCCATCAAATTAGGGAAGTTTTCCAACATTGCTTTTTCAAACAGGTTTTGTATCCCTTGCTCTTCTTCTCCTTCTGGTATCCCTATTATATGGATATTATTATGTTTAATGTTGTCCTGCCTTTCCCTTAACCCCTCCTCATTCTTTCTGAGCCCCTTTCCTGTTCTTGCTCTTTCTGGGTGTTTTTTTTTCCACCTCATCTTCCAGCTCGCTGATCCAGTCCTCTGCTTCATCAAGCCTGCTTTTGATTCCTTTTACTGTGTTCTGCAATTAAGAAATTGTATTATTCATTTTCTCTTGGCCCTTGTTGATAGTTTCTATTTCCTTTTTCATGTTGATATAGTTCGTAGTGAGCTCATTGTAGTTTCCCTGTAGTTTTTGCTAATTCTCTGTGAGCTCATTGATCTTCCTGATAACCATTGCTTTGAACTCAATATCTGATAGCTGACTTGCCTCTATTTCATTTAGCTTTCTTTCTGAGGATTCTTACTTTCCTTTCATTTGGGGGTTGTTTCTTTGTCTTCCCATTGTTTGTGAGACTCTTCTTGTTAGCCTCTGCTGTTTAAATTGATGTGCGCTGACTCCCTGGGTTTATGGTGTGAACTTCTATGGTAGAATACCTGTGAGATTCAGTGGTGCAATCTCTTTGATCTTCTGAGCTTGCTGGTCTTGGACTGTCATTTATGTTGGCTCTCTGTATGTCTTTGTGTTTTGATTATTGTTGAGTCTTTCTTTGGTGGGTCCTTCCCACCAACTGGTGAACTGAGGGTCACTCTGACTTCTACCTCTTGGATTGTGTTGTGAGGTTGTGGGCAGGTTGGGTTGTAGCTGGTTCTTCTGTGTGTACAAAATTTCGAGGTTTCTCTCTTGCTCCTTTCCACTTGTTTGTTCTGGGTAATTTCTCCACCATTTAGTTCTATTTGCAGATAGGTCCTGAGTTGAGTTAGTGTGGCTTTTACTCCCCCTTTCACTTTTTTCTGTTGTTATCTGTTAGTGGTTCCTTTGTTGTTGGATTTCCTCTTCCAGCAGGTAACCTGGTGTTCACAGCTTCCACCTACTCTTTTTTTGTGATCAGTTGGAGGGAGAAGGCAAAATGGTTTGAGACAGCATGAGCGTATTCTAGGATATTTAAAGTACCAATCTGTAGAGAAGAGATAGGAGATCCTTTGAATATGTATAGTGTTAGCCATGATATTTCACCCAACTAGCCACTTTTTAGAAAAGGTGGAAAGAAAATAAGACTCTTGTTAGAAGGGGGGAAGGATTGTGAGTTGGATTTAGAAAGCAGTGAGCTTGTGGGAGGTCAAATTATGAAGTAAGTGAGATTGAATATAGATGCAGTATATGAGAGAATAGAGTTAACCGCAACAGTCATAAAGTTCAGGAAACTGAAGTGAGCTAAGATCTGGATGTGGTTCTGTGTAGTATTTACAATTGTATGGAATAGCAATTATTTACAATAATAATGGAGCAACAATCATATGACAGAATCTATGTGATCTGGATAATAAGAATAGGAAGTATATGACCTAGGGTAGTGTGCGGAACACAAGTGAAGTGGAAGACAGTAAATTAAAAATACACTATGAAAGAGAGAAGAAAAGAAATCAGTCGAACAATGCAATTTAATAATCCAAGTGAAGAAGACTAAACAGAAAGAAGAGAAATACAAAGATACTAATAAAATAAAAGATGTAAGATTAATGAAAAAATAATAATACAAATAGATAACTTGCAAGTTCTCTGGAGTAGCAAAGTGAAATTTGTCTCACTGTCTCAGCTGTTGGGATGACCCCTCTTTGGGTCCTATTGTGTTCCTTTCATAGCTCCAGGTTTTACTGTCTAACTTGTAAGAATTAAAAAAAGAAGAGGAAGAAGAAGGAAGGAAGAATTGATATAAAGGGAAAGAATGGAAAAAAAGGAAGGAGTAATAAAGAAAGAAGGAAAGAAGAGAAGGAGTTTAAAGAAAAAAAATTACAAAAAAAAAAAAAAGCCCCCTGCTGGCTTCAAACTGGCCAAGCCAGTTCTGCTGTTATTCCTGGCTCCGGCAGGCTGAGGAGTGGTTGATTTAGCTTTTTTCCCTTTCTGAGCTGCATTCACCCAGACTTCAGCCCAGTTCCTCAGTTTGCTGCTGGCCGCCAGTGCCCTTCTGAGCCCAGCCTAGGCCTTCATTCCTCACGTTGCACTGTCTTTGAGGTGCACCAATTGGGGCAACTCACATACCACCTTCTTGTTCTTTGCTGTAGTAGTTGCTAGGGACTCTCAGTGCCCCTTCAGGCTAGTGTATCCCCCACACTGAGTTAAGTCTTTCTGGGGATTGCTGACTTCCTGAGGCCTGCAGTTCTCCTCTGTGGCAGTGTCTCCACCTTCCTCTTATAGAGCCAGGGGTCCCGCAGGGTAGTGAGGCCTCAGTGGCAGCTGCTGTGGATGCAGGTGCACACCTCCTCTGCTGCTTACCCTTGTCAGGGCACAGGGGTTGGGTTCTTTGTGCCTCTGGGTGGTGGCATCAGGCACACTCCTTCAGGGGCATGTAGGTGTGGTGGGCTCTGAAGGGTCAGGCGTACTCTATCCCTGTGCCCTGGGTGTGAGCACTTGGCCTCCACTACTGGGGCAGGACGGACAGCTGTCAGTCTGCAGAATCAGGTGATCACCCTTCCCAGGGCTTCGGGTGAGAGCACAGGGCCTTCCACCCCACTGCAGGAGTGCTGCATGGTTGGGCAGGTTTAGGGGCGCAGAGGCTGGGCAGCTGCTGCAGAAGAATTCCCCAAACAGCCGCTGAGTGCCTCTTTTTTTACTTTTTCTTTTTGAAAAATTCCTCCTGCTCAAGCCTGCCACCCCATACAAGGGTCTGGCCTCTCACACAGCCCGATTCTCCAACCATACCAAGGACTATCCTGGTCAAGGTCCATCATTACCCAACTTTCCCCGGCCAGAGTCCACAGTCTCAGCAGGTGCACACCACTTCATCCTTATTGCTCCCCTGTGACTTTAAGCAACCAGGTCTCTGCTGGTGCTGCTCAAACCTTGATTTGCAGGAGAGGGAGCCACTGACCCAGCTCTCTTCCAAGAACCCTGTGGCAGACCCGGTGGGTGCTGGACCTGAGGCTTAGCTGCCCTGGTCCCCACGCTGGACCTGGGGACTTTATTGTCCTGAAGCACTCTCCTTACCAACTGGTTTTGTAATGTCTTCTACAATTTTTCGTCTCCAGTCTTCATATATGCTGAGATACTGTTGGCTGTTTGCTCTGTTCCTCAAAAGATGGACTAGGTATTTCACCCATGTGTAGGGGGAAGTGGACTCCGTTCCCACCTATCTCGCTGCCATCTTCTCAGCTCACTAAATTCTTTAAGTATCCTTATAAGCATTACATTGAACTCTGTATCTGATAGATTGCTTACTTTCATTTCATTTACCATTTTATAGAGATTATTTTTCTGTTCTTTCATTTGGTGCCTGTCCTTTTGTCTCCTCATTTTGTTTGTCTTTTTCGGGGGTATTTTTTTTCTGTTTTAGATAGATCTTCTATGACTCCCAGTCTCCATTGGGTAGCCTTATGTAATAGTTGTCTCACGGGACCCAGTGTGGTGGTCTCACTGATTTTCTAAGCTGGGTACTCTAAGAATGTTTCTTGTGTGAGTTACTTGGGCTCTTCTCTTGTACAGTGATCCCTCACCTATCAAGGGAGTTATGTTCCAGAGACCTCTGTGATAGGTGAAAATCTTTGAAGTAGCGGAGTTACATTTATTTTATTATTTATATATATATATATATTTTTGAGGCTTTGTAAACCTTCCCCACACTCCTATAAACCTTTCCCACTCTCTTATTAACCTTTCCCACACCCTCATAAACACTTCATATGCTCTTAAACACTTTCTACACTCTTAAACCTATGTAGTTTTAACAACATATAAAATTCTATATGGGTACTCACCAGTGAAGTATACAGTTGTCCTTCACTATATCACGGTTTACTTATTGTGGCTTCATTGTATCGTGGGTCTTTTAAAACCTGAGCTACAGTGAAGCCGCAATAAGTGAACCGCGATATAGCAAGGGACGACTGTAATTGAGTTTTGATTGCTGTTGGCCCATTTGTGTGTGGAATTGACTCTTGGGCTGGCTGGTTGTGAGGCTGAACCTCAGTCATGGTGTGTGAGCTGCTGCGCAGGGGTTAACCAATCAATCAATAAAATAAAGTAAAAATAAAAAATAGTGTGGGAAGATGGTAATGGTGTAGGTGAGAGCTGAGCCTACTTGCTTGTGCACCCAACTGGGACACCTAGCCAATCTTCCAAAGAGCAGAGCAAAAAACCAACAGAATTCCAGCTGTTATGAAGTTTGGAAGCCAAAGTGTGCAGAAGATGCTTAAAAACAGGCAGTAAGGAGATTTCGTAGGCTGATGGAAAGGTCCCCTTACCTTGTGCTGGAGACCACAGCTTCTACAGGAGCATTGGAGGAGAGCTAGGTCATTGATAGCAGCCTAGTGGTTCCCTCCTCTCCCAGAGCACAGAAGTCCCAGACCTGTGCCAGGAGAAACCTGGACTTTTAAAGTCGCTGGAGGGATAAAAAGGCAATAAGTGACACACAGCTGGCAGTATACCTAGGCTAGGGTGACGGTCACTGTCTGGGACAGTACCAGAGAAACTAGGGAGCCAGGTGACATCTGGAGCTGGGAGAAGAAATGGGCTGTGACTGGCCCTGGCCTAGATAGGCTCTAGACTGGTCAGAGTTGGACAGTGTGGAAAGCTGGCACTTGCTGGGAGCATCAGGCAGAACCCAAGGGGACTTTTCTTAAAAAAAAAAAAAAGGAAAGGAGCCACAGTACAGAAACTTCTCATGCACAGTGATCTCATGCAGCGGTGGTTCAGTGAAGAGAGAGGACTGTGGGTGTGATCTGTTCCCACTCAGGGTTCCTCAGGGATTGATCAAAGGTATGGAGCAGGGGCTCAGAGAGCCAGCAGTGCCCAGAAAGACTTATTCCAATAGCAGAACCGAGCTGCTGAGCAGGGACCTTAGGCATGCACAGCTGCCAGGCCAACAAAGAGGGAGGAGGGTGGGTTCAACTTTCTCCCACTCAGTTTGTCATAAATTGATCAAAGGGGTGTAAAATGAGTGGATTATTGGTGCCAGCCTGGCACAAATGCACAGAATTGACAGTGCTGGCCACACAGTACTCAAGTACTCAATTTTTATTCAAGTACAGTTGTCCCCATTTCCCCCCCACTACTCCCATCCACTACAGACATCCCCACCTCCCACCCTAGATCCCACCTACCCTTTGGCTGTCCATGTGTCCTTTATACATGTTCCTTGATGACCTTTTCCCCTCTTCCTCCCATTATCTTCTCCCACCTCCACTCTGGTACTGTCAGTTTTCTCTTAATTTCAATGTCTCTGTTTATATTTTGCTTGGGTTCTGGGTTTATTAACTCCAAAGATATATTGAAATATTATTGAGCTGTTAAAATTTGGGTTATATATTTAAAACTTAGAAATTTGATATATGGAAAATTTAAATCATGAAAACTAAAAAATATAAAAATTCCAAAATACCAAATACTAGCTTGTTAAATACATTTACCTAAATATGTTTAGCACCCTGGATAATATTGTGGATTGAATTAGATTCTTTGTGCTGATATACATGGAGACCTAATATTTAATATAAATACAGTTGATCCTTGAACTACATAGGAGTTAGAGGCATTGACCTCCATGCAGTTGAAATTCTATATATAACTTCTGACTTCCCCCATATTTAACTACATAACTCCTTAGTATGCACAGAGGATTGGTTCTAGGAACAAGTTTGGATTCCAAAATTGAAGGTGCTCAAGTCCATTACATAAAATGGCATGGAACAATGTACACAGTTGGCACTTTGCATCTGCAGATTCCCAACTGCAGATCAAAAGTACTGTTTTCCATTCATAGTTGGTTAAATCCACAGAGGAGAAATCCAGGATACAGTTGGAAAACTGTATATTTGTTAAAAAAATTCATAGCACCTGCATACATTGAGCCTGTGCTATTTAAGTGTCAACTGTATTTTGACTTAATTTTTAATTTGATAGTTGTGCAGTTAAAAGCCTGGGGTTTTGAAGTTGTCCTACTGGATAAATAGACAACTACTGTACTTAATTCAAGTTAGGCATGCTTAGTACCAAGACATACACATATTTTTTTCAAGGTTCTTTCTCTGAATTTTGTGAATAACAAGTATTTTAAAATTTCAATTACAGTACTATCCACTTACCCAGTTTTCCTGTCTGTGGTGTAGTTACCTATAATCAACCACAATCTGAAAATACTAAATGGAAAATTCCAGAAGTAAATAATAAGTTTAAAATTGCAAACCATTCTGAATAGCATGATGAAATCTCATGCCATGCCATTATCTTCCACCTGGAACATGAATGATCCTTTTACCCAGCATGTCTATGCTGTATATGCTAAAATACCTGCCCAGTCACTTAGTAGTTCTGTCAGTTATCTGATCTGCTGTCACAGTATTGCTGTGTTTATGTTCAAGTCACCTTTATTTTGCTCAGTAAGGGTCCTGAAGTGCAAGTTTAGTGGTGCTGGCAATTCAAATGTGCCAAAGAGAATCTATAAGGTGTGTGCATGTATAGAAAAAACCCCACAGTGCTACCTATGCAAAGATTCAGAAACTTAAGCAGACTGAGCATCTCCAATCATCTCACAGATTGAGGAGATACCATAAATATCCTAAATGAGTGCATGTGTATCTGGATTTTGACCATCTCTAAAGAAAACCATTGCATACCATTTCTGGTCTTGTAGTGTAAATGTTTATTTTTCTTTTATGATGCCCCTCAAAAAAAAGCTCTTGCTACAATTTTAGCTACTCCTCTCAGGCAGCCTAAGAAACTTATTCCTAAACCCCACCCTGCAGTTGGATCCAATAGAAAGTAAAAGCACAAATGGTTGCCTCCCAGGCAGGACCTCAATGTCTTTGCTCATCTACTATCTCTGATTACTAATCAAAGACACATAGATTCAGTCAGCGCTCTGAGCCAGAAAAATATACAGGCTACATAATAGGAAAAAATACACAAAAATATTATAACCTAGGGGGAAGCATTCATAGGCAGGACATAAAATTCAAAATTCATGAAAGAAAGTATCAATAATTATGATCACCTCAAAATTTAAACCCTTTCACTGAAAAAATATATAAGGATATCATATTAAGGATATCATATATAAGGATATTAAGGATATATAAGGATAATATCCTTAAAAATATATAAGGATATCATATCAATCCAGAAGAAAATATTTGCAGCATAAATACCAAAAAATTAGGATTTGGAGTATATAAAAAAACTCCCCAAATTTAGTTTAAAAAATGTCTTGCAACACTATGTAAAATGGATAAACAAGGTATACACATATATACGGTTTGTTACTATCTGGTATTCACTGGAAGTCTTAGACTGTATCCTCTATGAATATGGGGGGACTATTCACAGGTATGGTTCAGTAGATGCTCCTTGGGGGTATGTGTGGCATTTCTACTCTGTGGTTATGTTTAGAAAATCAACAAGGCTGGTTGTGTGGAAAATGAGTCACATTTGCTGTGAAGAAATTTAGAAGTTTAGTTTAAAAACATATTATTTGAAGATACATTGCAATAATAGCTTGACATCTGAGGCTTAGTTTTCAGCATATGTAATATATGGAGGGTACAATTTCTTTTTGTGTTTATGAAAAGTTCTAGCTTTCTTACATGACACCAAATAAGGAAGATAAATTTTCTCTTTTATAATTTATGGTATTTAATATACAGTATAGCTTGCGGCTATAGGGAACTTCTAACATCTCTAACACAGAGGTAACTGCATCAGCTATTCTTGGTTAATAAAACCACATAACACTATAACAGAGCATGTGTGCTCCAGTTCTAGTCCACCTTTTGAAGCCTCTCAAGTATATTTTTCATATTTTCCTTTCTCCCTGCTCCTCATAACCACCAGGATGTGACTTTGCTGATTTTCTGTTTAAAATTCTCTACCCTATTGTGCTCCATACATTGTTTTTATGCAAAAGAAAGCCTTCTCTTTCTTGGGATTTCAGCTTAAGAGAGAGGCTTGGAACAACTTTCCTTAGCCTTTTACAAATATCTCCTTCACCTTTTTCCTTTTTAAAAAATCAGAATAGGTATCTTAATTTGATAGTGTGATTTGAAAAATCTGAAAAAGCTAAAGAACAAATTAGTTAGATTAACAAAGAAAAGAGAAAGGACCCAAATAAAATCATAAATAAAAGAAAACATTAAAACACATACTACAGAAATAGCATATCATGAGAGATGACTATAAACAGTTATAGACCAATGAATTAGACTACCTTAAAGAAATAAATATTCTTAGAAATATGTAACCTGAAGAAATAGAAAATCTGAAGATACTAATAACAAAGAAGGAGATTGAATCACTAATCAAAAATCTCTCATAAAAAGTGCTCAGGACCAAATGGATTCAATGGTGAATTTTACCAAAACATTATAAGTAGAAATGATGACCCTCATTCTCAATCTCTTCCAAAAATTAAAGACGAGAGGACACTCAAAATTCTTTCATGAGGCCAGAATTACTTTGCTACCAACATCAGGTAAAAAATGGCAAGGGTAAACAACAAAAATAAAATTACAGGTCAATAAATATAGTTGCAAAAATTCTTAACAAAATACCAGAAACAGAATTCAGCAGCACATTAAAGGAATCATACAACATCAACATTAATGTGGCAAGACTTAAAGACAGGGAGAAAATCTAAAAGCTGCAAAAGAAAAGCAGTTAGTTACCTACAAGGAAGCTCTAATCAGACTGTCAATGATTTCTCAAAAGAAACATTTCAGGCCAGAAGAAATTGGCATGAAATATTCAAGGTGATGAAACCAAGGACCTACAACTAAGGCTTCTTAACCCAGCAAGGCTATCATTTAAAATTGAAGGAGAAATAAAGACCTCCCCAAAGGGGACTCTGGTCCACTGTTGGTGGGATTGCAGTCTGGTACAACCATTATGGAAAACAGTATGAAATTTTCTCGGAAAACTAAAATTGGACTTGCCTTTTGACCCAGCAATTCCACTGCTAAGATTGTATCCTAAGAACCCTAAACACCAATCCCAAAGAACATATGCACCCCAATGTTCATAGCAGCACAATTTACAATAGCCAAGAGTTGGAAGCAACCTAGGTGCCCGTCAGTAAATGAATGGATCAAAAAACTATGGTACATATACACAATGGAATTTTATGCTGCAGAAAGAAAGAAGGAGCTCCTACCTTTTGCAACAGCATGGATGGAACTGGAAAGCATTATGCTGAGTGAAATAAGCCAGGTGTTGAAGGACAAATACCATATGATCTCACCTCTAACAGGAAGCTAAACAACAAAGCAAACAAGCAAGCAAAATATAACCAAAGACACTGAAATAGAGAACAGGCTGACAGTGACCAGAAGGGAGAGGGGAGGGAATTTCAGGGGAAATAGAGGAGGCATTTAGAGGAACATATATAAAGGATACATGGACAACAACTGAGAAGGGTGGAAATGGGAAGGAGGGGGAGCACGGGGGTGGGATGGGATGGGAGTAATAGACAGAGAACTGTACTTGAAAAATAATTAAATAAAAAAAATTGGGGGAAAAAAAGAAATAAAGACCTCTCCAAATAAGAAAATGCTAAAGGAGTTTGGCAACACCAAACTAGTACTGAAACAAATGTTAAATGGCTTACTATAAAAAAGAAAGTAAACCAGAAAAATGGTTAAAATATAAAATATCAATAAATACGTATCTATCAATAATCACTTTAAATATAAATGGCTTAAGTGTTCCAACCAAAAGACATAGGGTAGCTGAATGGATAAGAAAACAAGACCCATATACATGCTACTTCCAAAAGACCCACATTAGAATTAAAGATACACACAGACTAAAAGTAAAGGGGTGGCAAAAGACATTTTATGAAAATGAAAAGAGGAAAAAAGCTGGGGTAGCAGTATTTATATGTGACAAAATATACTTTAAAACCAAAGCTATAGTAAGAGACAAAGAAGTACACTACATAATGATAAAGGGAAATATAAAACAAAAGAATATACACTAGCAAACATCTGTGCACCTAACACAAGAGCACTTAGATATGTAAAGCAGATCTTGATGGACATGAAAACTGACAGTAATAGTCAGGGATTTTAGCACACTATTGACTTCAGCAGATAGATCTTCCAGATAGAATATCAACAAGAAGACAGAGGTCTAAATGACACACTAGATCAAAATGATTTAATTGATATCAACAGAGCATTTCATCCCAAAGCAGCAGAATATACATTCTTTTCAAGTGCACATGGAATGTTTCTAGGAAAGACCACATGCTAGGGCACAAAACAAGTCTCAATAAATTTAAGAAGATTGAAATCATATCAATAATTTTGTCTGATCACAATGCTATGAAACTAGAAAGCAATCACAAGAATAGAGCTGAAAAAATACAAAAAGAAGCTAACTAACATGTTATTAAACAATGAATAAATCAACATAGAGATCAAACAAATGAATGAAAATGAGAACACAGCAACACAAAAATCTGTGGGAGGCAGGGAAAGGAATTCTAAGAGGAAAATTTACAGTATAACTGGTCTATCTCAAGAAACAAGTAAAAGCTGAAAAAAACAATCTGACTACACATAAAAAAACATACCCCCCACAAAATACCAAAGTGTGTAGAAGGCAGGAAATAGATTAAAGCAGAAATAAATTAATTAGAGTGTAAAAAATAATTACACAAAAGGTTGATGAGTCCAAGAGTTGGTTCTTTGAAAAGATAAGATTGACAAACTCTTCACCAGACTCATCAGTGAAAAAAAGGAGTGGACTGAAATTTTAAAAAATCAGAAATGAAAGAGGAGAAATAACAACTAACACCAAAGAAATAGAACTGTAAGAAAATTTTATGAGCAACTATACGGCAACAAATTAGAAAACCTGGTAGGAATGGATAAATTCCTAGAAACATATAATCTTCCAGGAGTAAATCACAAAGAATCATGGAATCTGAATAGACATATGAAAAGATGCTCAACATCATTAATCATCAGAGAAATGAAAATTAAAGTCACAATGAGATATCACCTCACACCTGTCAGAATGGCTATCATCAATACACCAATAAACAAGTGCTGACAAGGATGTGGAGAGAGGGAAACCCTGTTGCACTCTTGGTGGGAATGCAGATTGGTGCAGACATTGTGGAAAGATGCTGAACATACCTCAAAAATTAAAAAAATGCAACTACCTTATGACCTAGCGAATCCACTTATGGGAATTGACCCATGAAACCAGAGACACTAATTTGAAGGAATATAAGCACCCCTATGTTCACTGAAGTGTTATTTGCAATCACCAAGGTACGGAAGCAGCCCTAGTGTCCATCAGTAGATGAGCGGATAAAACAACTATGGTACATATACACAATACAGTATTACTCAGCCATAGGAAAGAATAAAATTTTACTCTCTGCAACATCATGGATGGACCTGGAGAATCATATGCTAAATGAAATAAACCAGTCAGAAAAAGAAAGTACTACACGATTTCCACTCATATGTGGAATCTTACAAACAAACTGAACTAACAAGCAAAATAGAGATAAACTCGTATATAGAGAGCAAGCTGACAGCTCTGGGGTATGGTTAGAGAGTGGAGGAATGGAGAAAAAAGAAAAAAGGACTCATAGACATGGATAACAGTGGGGTGATTGCTGGGATGTGAGGGGTATGTAATGGGGATAAATGGTAATAGACAGAATCCAATAAAAATAAAAATAATATTATTTCAAAATAAAGATAAATGAAGGGATCATACACCACAATCAAGCTGAATTAAAATTCGGGATTCAAATTGATTTCAACATATGCAAATCAATAAATGTGATATATCATTTTAATAGAATAGAAGATAAATCATGTAATCACCTCAATAGATAGAGAAAAATATATCACAAAATTTTACATGCCATCATGACAAAAAACTTTTTTTCATTGTTTAACTACAAGTATCCCCAATTTCCCCCCATGACTCTCCCCCACACCAAGCACAACAGACTCCCATACTCAATCTTATCATCCTGTTGTCTTCACCCATGGGTCTTTTACATATATTCCTTGATGAACCTTCTCCTTTCCCCCATTTCTCCCTCCTTTCTCCTCTCTGGTTACTCTCACTGTGTTTTTTATTTCAGTGTCTCTGGTTATATTTTGCTCGCTTGTTTGTTTTGTGGATTTCCACTTACAGGTGCGACCATATGGTATTTTTCCTGTCACCAGCTGGATTATTTCACCTAGCATAATGCTCTCTATTTCCATCCATGCTGTCATGAAAGGTAGTAGTTCCTTCTTTTCTGCTGCATAGTATTGCATAGTATTTCGTAGTACTGCATTGTGTAAATATACGTTTTTGATCCATTCATTTACGGATGGTCACTTAGGCTGTTTCCAGCACCTGGCTATTGTAAATTGCGCTGCTATGAACATTGGGGAGCATAGGTTCTTTTGAGTTGATGATCTGAGATTCTTAGGGTATAATCCCAGCAGTAGAATTGCCAGGTCAAAAAGCAGTTCCATTTTTAGTTTCTGAGGAAACCCCATACTGTTTTCCATAGTGGCTGCACCAGTCTGCAATTCCACCAACAGTGCATTGGGGTTCCCTTTTCTTCATAACCCTGCCAGCACTTGTTCTTTGTTGATTTGTTAATGATAGCCATTCTGACCAGTGTGAAGTGGTATCTCATTGTGGTTTTAATTTGCATATCTCTGATGGCTAGTGATATTGAGCATCCTTTCATAGGTCTATGGGCCTTCTGTATGTCCTCCTTGGAGAAATGTCTGTTCAGGTCCTTTGCCAATTTTTTAACTGGGTTGTTTGTGTTCCTGAAGTGGATTCCTATGAGTTCTTTAAATAATTTGGAGATCAAACCCTTGTCCAAGATATTATTGGCAAATATATTTTCCCACATGGTTGGTTCCCTTTCCATTTTGCTGAGGTTTTCTTTAGCAGTGTAGAAGGTTTTTAATTTGATGAAGTGCCATTTATTTATGTTTTACCTATGTCTCTTGTTCTAGGGGACATATCTGTGAAAATGTTGCATGGAATATCTGAGAGTTTTCTGCCTACATTTTCCTCTAGGACTTTTATGGTGTAATGACTTATATTTAAGTCTTTTATTTATCTTGAGTTTATTTTTATGTATGGTGTAAGTTGGTGGTCGAGTTTCATTTTTTTGCATGTAGCTGACCAGATCTCTCAACACCATTTGTTGAAGAAGCTATTTTTACTACATTTTATGCTGCTGCCACCTTTGTGGAATATTAGTGACCACAGAGACATGGGTTTATTTCTGGGCTGTCTATTCCATTTCATTGATCTATATGTCTGTTCTTATGCCAATATCAAACTATTTGTTTAGAGTGGCCTTGTAATACAGTTGGATATCAGGTATTGTGATGTCTCCAACTTTGGTCTTCTTTCTCAAAATTGCTGTGGATATTCACAATTATTTATGGTTCCATGTAAATTTTTGAAATATTTTTTCTATATTTGTGAAATATGTAATTGGTATTTTACTAGGGATTGCATTGAATCTAAATTGCTTTGGGTAGTGTAGATATTTTAATGATGTTAATTTTTCTAATCCATGAACATGGTATATGCTTCCATTTATTTCTGTCTTCCTTAATTTCTTTCTTTAGTGTTGTGTAGTTTTCTAAGTACAAAACTTTTACCTCATTCATTAAGCTTATTCCTAGATACTTTATTTTTCTCATTCTTGTATCAAATGGTATCTTTTTCCTGATTTCTATTTCTGAATCATTTTTGTTGTTGTACAAAAATGTCTTCAATTTCTGAATATTGACTTTGTATCCTGCTGTTTTGCCAAATTCATTTATTAGGTTCAGTAGTTTTTGGTGGAGCCCACAGGGTTTTTGTATGTACACTACCGTGGTATTTGCAAACAGTGACAGTTTTACTCCCTCATGTCCAATTTGGATGCATTTTATTTATTTTTCTTGTCTGATCACTGTGGCTAGGACTTCCATTTCTATGCTGAATAGAAGTGGAGAAAGTGAACATCCTAGTCTTGAACTAAGTGGGAAAGCTTTTAGTTTTTGCCTGTTTAGTATGACGTTGGCTGTAGTTTTCTCCTGTATAGACTTTATTATGTTGAGGTATGCTTCTTATACTCCAATTTTGCTGATTGTTTTTATTATAAATGGCTTCTGTACGTTAGCAAATGCTGTTTCCACATCTATTGATATGATTGTGTAATTTATGTCTTTCCTTTTTTTAATGTGATGTATTATGTTTATTGATTTGTGAATTCTGTACCATCCTTGCATTCCTGGAATGAATCCCACTTGCTCTCAGTGTATGATTTTTCTTTTTGGTTTATACAAAACATGTTTATTACAAGTATGAAGGCATGTGTAGTTTAAAGTTATTACTTAGGTCATGATTTAACATAGCATGTCTTTTTGTTCATATAATATTTTTATAAATGTCAAGTTGAAAATTAATCTTCCAAAATGTGAAAAAAAATGTTTAATATATTGCTGGATGTGGTTTGACAAAGTTGGTTGAGGATGTTAGCGTCTATGTTCATCATCCATACTGGTCTATAGTTTTCATTCTTGTATCTTTATCTGGCTTTGGGACTAGGATAATGATGGCTTCATAAAAAGAGTTTAGGAGTCTTCCCTCTTCTTGGATTTTTGGAATAGTCTGTGAAGGATAAGGGTTAGCTCTTCCTTAAATGTTCTGTAAAAGTGGTGGGGAGAAAATACAGACAACTTTAATTGACCAGCAATAAAGTAAATAAAAACAATAAAGAGCCTAAGAGACTCACAGCACATTAAAAAAATTCTGTGAAACTGTCCAGTCCAGGACTTCTGTGTGCCAGAAGTGTTTTGATTACTGCTTCAATTTCATCAGCTATTTTTGATCTGTTCAGGCTTTCTACTTTTTCTTTCCTCAGCTTTAGAAGATTATATATTTCTAGAAATTTGTCCACTTCACCTAGGTTTTCAAATCTCTTGGCATATAGTGGTTTGTCTTAAAATCCTTTATATTTCTGTGGTATCAGTTGTAATCTCTCCTGTTTCATTTCTGATTGTGTTTATTTGGGTCCCCTCTCTCTTTTTTTCTTGATGAGTCTGTTTAAAAGCTTATTGATTTTGTTTATCTTTTCAAAGAATCAGCTCCTGAATTTATTGATCCTTTGGATCATTCTTTTAATCTCTATGTCATTTAATTCTGCTCTGATATTGATTATATCCTTCCTTCTACTCAGTCTGGGCTTTGTTTGTTGTTCCTTCAGTTCTTGTAGATGTAGGGTTAGGTTGTTTATTTGAAATGTTTCTATCTTTTTTAGGTAGGCCTGTATTGATATGGACTTCCCTCTCATGACTGTCTTTGCTGTGCCCCATAAATTTTGGACTGTTGTGAGTTCATTTTCATTTGTTTCCAGAAACTTTTTGATTTCTTCCTTGATCTCATTATTGGCCCATTCATCATTTAATAGCATGTTATTCAGTCTCCAGAAATTTGAGTGTTTTTGAGGTTTTTTTCCTTGAGGTTGATTTCTCATTTCAGGCCCATGTGGTCCAAGAAAATGCTTGATATGATTTTGATTTTCTTGAATTTGTTGAGGCTTGTTTTGTGTCCTATCATGTTGTCTATCTTTGAAAATGTTCCATGTGCATTTGAAAAGAATGTGTATTTTGCTTTTTTGGGGTGAGAAATTCTTTATACATCAGTTAAGTCCATTTGATGTAGGGCAATGTTCAATGCCACAATATCCTTGTTGATATTTTGTTTGGAAGATCTATCCATTTTTGACAGTGGGGTGTTAAAATCCCCTCGTATAAGTGTGTTGCTATCTATATCTTTCTTGTCATCTTCCAAGATTTTCCTCATATATTTGAGTGCTCCTAAGTTGGGTGTATATATGCTTATAATGTTTATGTCTTCTTTTTAATAATTTTTTATTTAATTATTGTTCAAGTACAGTTTTCTGTCTTTTACTCCCATCCCAGCGCACCCCCACCATTGCTCCCCACCTCCCTCCCATTTCCACCCCCCTTAGTTGTTGTCCATGTGTCCTTTATACTAGTTCCTGTAAACCCTTCTCCTTTTCCCCCTGAAATTCTCTCCCCATGCCCCTCTGGTCACTGTCCCCCTGTTCTCTTTTACAGTGTCTTTGTTTTTATTTTCCTCGCTTTTTTTGTTTTGTTGTTTAGCTTTCTGTTAAAGGTGAGATCATATGGTATTTGTCTTTCAACATCTGGCTTATTTCACTCAGCATAATGCTTTCCAGTTCCATTCATGCTGTTGCAAAGGGTAGGAGCTCCTTCTTTCTTTCTGCTGCATAGAATTCTGTTGTGTATATGTACCACAATTTATTGATCCATTCATTTACTGATGGGCATTTAGGTTGTTTTCAGCTCCGGGCTATTATAAATTGTGCTGCTATGAACATCAGGGTGCATAGGTTCTTTTGGATTGGTGTTTTGGGGTTCTTAGGATATAATTCCAGCAGTGGAATTGCTGGGTCAAAAGGCAGGTCCATTATTAGTTTTCCACTGTTTTCCACAGTGGTTGTACCAGTCTGAAATCCCACCAACAATGGGTTAGGGTCCCCTCTTCTCCACACCCTCTCCAACACTTGTTGTTTGTTGCTTTGATAATGATGGCCATTCTGACCAGTGTAAAGTGGTATCTCATTGTGGTTTTAATTTGCATCTTTCTGATAGCTAGTGATATTGGGCATCTTTTCATGTGTATCTGGATCTTCTGTATTTCCTCCTTGGAAAAAATGTCTAAGTCCTTTGCCCACTTTTTAATTGGGTTGCTTGTCTTCATAGAGTGGAGTCATGTAAGTTCTTTGTATATTTTGGAGATTAAACGCCTGTCTGAGGTATCATTGGCAAATAAGCCATGACACTATTAAAGTCCTGGAGGAGAACATTGGCAAGAAAATCTCAGATATTTCACACAACAACTTTTTTACTGATATGTCCCCTAGAGCAAGGGACATAAAGGAAAGAATAAACAAATTGGATCTCATCAAAATTAAAAAGCTTTTGCATGGCTAAAGAAAACAGTATTAAAATAAAGAGAGAACCAACTGTTTATGTCTTCTTGATAGATTCTTCCCTTGAATATTATGAAGTGTCCTTCAGTGTCTCTTTTTATAGGTTCTGTTTTGAAGTTTATTTTGTCTGATATAAGTATTGCTACAGCAGCTTTTTTTTTTTCATGTCCATTTGTTTGGAATATTTTTCCAACTCTTCACTTTCAGTCTGTGTGGGTCATTTGTTCTGAGATGGGTCTCTTGTAGGCAGCGTATGTGCAGATCATGTTTTCTTATTTATTCAGTTACTGTATGTCTTTTGTTTGGAGTATTTAATCCATTTACATTTAAAGTTATTACTGATAGGTACTTGTTCATTTTCTCCCCTTTTTACCGGTGTTCCTCTCTCTCTCACTCTTTTCCTTCATTTTCTTAAAGTAGTTCCTTTAGCATATCATGGTGCTGGTTTTAGCACTATGTCCTTTTAACTTTTTTTTGTCTGTGAAACTCCTTTTTTTTCCTTCTGTTTTAATTGACAGCTTTTCTGGAAAAAGTAGTCTTGGTAGCAGGCCTTTGCTTTTCATTACTTGGAATATTTATTGCTATTTCTTTCTGGCTTGTAATGTTTATGTTGAAAAATCAGCTTCTAGCCTTATGGAGTTCCCTTATATATTACTTCCTGTTTCTCCCTTGTTGCCTTTAGAGTTCTCTTTTGTCTTTGAAACTTGACATTTTAACTATGAGGTATCTTGGAGTAGGCTTCTTTGGGTTCATCCTGATTGAGACCCCCTGTACTTCCTGAATTTGCATTGCTTTTCCCCTCTCCAGGTTAGGGGAGTTTTCTGTCATCATTTTTCAGACTGATTTTCTATTGCTTGCTCCTTTTCTTCTCCTTCTAGTATTCCTATGATTTGAATGTTGCTGTGTTTTATATTGTCTTGCAGTTCCCTTAACCTATTTTCATATTTTTTGAGACTTTTTTTCATGTAGCTGCTCTGCCTGGGTATTTCCTTCTACCTTGTTTTCCAGTGCACTAATTTGGTCCTCTGCTTCATCAGCTTGCTTGTGATTCCTTCTAGTATATTTTTTATTTCAGTTATTGTATCTTTCATTTTTTTCTGGTTCTTATTTATAGTTTCTATTTCCTTTTTCATATTGTATAGTTTCCACTCATTTCCTTTGTTATCAGTGGATTCCTTCAGCATCTTTAAAACCATTCTTTTGAATTCTTTATCTGATCATTTGATTGCCACCATTTCATTTAGGTCTTTTACTGTGGAAACTTCCATTCCTTTTGATTGTGGGTTCTTTTGTATTTACCCATTTTAGGTGACTCTTTGTATTTTTCTGAGACTCCAGATACTCTGCTTTGTCAGCTGTCTTCATGGGTGGCACTTCTGTTTTAGGGGTTCTGTGGGACTCAGTGGAGTAGTCTCTTTGATTTCCTTTTGTGGATTTCTAGTGTTGCCCTTTCTTCCATTTGTGTTGCCTCTCTTGTTTTATTTGGGCTTTACCTTTTGGTGGCTCCTTTGGTTGTGGGTTCTCCCCTCCAGTGGGTTTACTGGTATTTACAACTCCCAGCTTGACCTGTATGCTATTGTACAGGTGTTGCTTAACATAGCAGTAGTACCAGACAACCAAACCTACACCAGCAAAAAGAATTCCTCTTCCACAGCAGAAGTCTCAATCACAACTAAACTAAGATTAATAAAGGTGAAGAAGTGTTGTGGATATTATGAGATATGACCAAGGGAATATGAGATGACTAAAAGAAAGAAAAATGGTGAGTGGTAAGAGGGAAGGGAATTGATGAGAGTTGGGAGAGAACCAAGGTGAAGAAAGGGAGAGAGTGAGATTTATGAAGTAAGTAAATCATGAAAGGGCAATGGGAACCATGGGATAAGAAGAAGGAAGAGTATACCATGAAGTTTGAAGTAAAATTGAAAAGGTACTGGATCAACAGGAGCAAAATTGCAGAAAAACCACAACAGGATCAATGCGATGACATCTGAATGAAGTTTAATCAAGGTGGAATGGGAATAAGAATATTACAGAAAAAGGAAAAGTGAATATGAGATGCTGACAGTAAAGAAAAATGATTTTGAGAAAATATGGGGAGAAAACCTCTAAGAGTAAGGTTAAAGCACAGGTTAAGAGAGAGAAACAGAGGGAGAGAGAAAATAAGAAAAAAAAATCCTCATTCAGCTGGCCAGGGGCAGGGAGAAGGCAAAATGAAGTAAGACAGAAGGAGAGTATTCTCTGTGATTTAAGGTACAGACAAGTAGTGAACAAGTAGGAGTTCCTCTGGAGAAGTATAGCAATAACCGTGGTATTTCACCCAACTAGCCAATGGTTATAAAAGCTGGAAAAGAAATAAGACCCTTATTAGAAGGGAAAAAGAATTTGAGCTGACTTAAGGAAGAAGAGCACTTATGTGATGTTAGGTGCAGGAGAAATCCTGAGAATAAGGGAGAGAAGCTTTGTGTAGTGTGAGAGAAAATAAAGTTAACTACAACAGAAATAAAACTCAGGAAGATGGAGAAATGGATTAAGAACAGGGAAGGGTGTTGTGTGGGGTTTAGAATAACAATAGTCTGATAAGAAATATGTAATCTGAGTAAAAAAGAATAAAAAGTAAAAGAGCAAGAGTAGTGTTATTGGAATACAAGTGAAGTGAAAGAAGAAAAATTAAAATGCAGTATGCAAGGGAGAATTAAAAAGCAAATCAAACAATAAAAATAAAACAAAAAGTATAAGTAAACAAAAAGAAGAGAAATTAAAAAAATCAGGTTCTGAAGGATAGCAAAGTGAAATTTATCTTAGCTGTTGATGTTTCTCTTCTGACTTCTTTCTGGATCTGTGTCTGGTTTTCTCACAGCTCCATGTCTTACTATCATACCCTTGAAAGAAAAAAAAAAAGCCTCTTGCTGGGACTTCGCCAAGATGGAGGCATAGGTGGAAACACTGTGCCTTCTCCCACAACCAAGTTTGAATATAACAAAGGTTTAGTAAACAAAAACGCAGCCAAAGAACAGAAAATAGAACTATACGGAAGTCCAACTGGTAAGAGGGGTGGAGCCAGCAGTGGGGCAGGGGCAGGCAGGAAAGATCCCTTGACCCCAGGCACCCAGGCAGCTGGGGTAGCACTGGGCAGACCCAGTGAGGGCACAAGGCAGCAGGCTGACCACAGTCACACATTCCTGCGCAGGCCTCAGCTTGGGGAAGCAGCAGAAGGGACCACCATTGCTCCTCTTTGACCCCGCCCCCACATACAGCATCACAACCCAGCAAATGAGTTGCCCTTCTCTAGGGCTCCACCCCTCATATGTAACAGGCATGAACAGTCCAAAATATGCCTCAAGAAGAGTTCAAAGCCCCAGAGCTGATAACTCTAGGCGAAAAAGAAATAGCGAACCTCTCAGATGCACAGTTCAAAACACTGGTGATCAGGATGCTCACAGAACTGGTTGATTTTAATCACAAATTAGAGGAACATATGAAAGCTAAACTAATTGAAATGAAGGGAAATGCACAGGAAACCAATAAGGATGGAAAGGAAACTGGGACTCAAATCAATGGAATGGACCAGAAGGAAGAAAGAAACATCCAACCACAAAAGAATGAAGAAACAAGAATTCAAAAAAACAAGGAGAGGCTTAGGAACCGCCAGGACATCTTTAAACATTCCAACATCCAAATTATAGGGGTACCAGAAGGGGAAGAGGAACAGCCATGAGTGGAAAACTTATTTGAACAAATAATAAAGGAGAACTTCCCCCATCTGGCAAAGGAAATAGACTTCCAGGAGATCCAGGAAGCTCAGAGAGTCCCAAAGAAGTTGGACCCAAGAAGGAACACACCAAGGTACCTCATAATTACATTAGCCAAGATTAAAATGAAAGAGAGAATCCTAGAAGCAGCAAGAGATAAGGGGACAGTCACCTACAAAGGAGTACCCATCAGACTGTCAGTGGATTTCTCAAAAGAGACCTTACAGGCAAGAAGGGGCTGGAAAGAAGAATTCCAAGTCATGAAATCCAAAGATCTACATTCAAGATTGCTCCATCCAGCAAAGCTTTCATTTAGAATGGAAGGGCAGATAAAGTGCTTCTCAGATAAGATCAAACTCAAGGAGTTCATCATCACCAAGCTCTTATTATATGAAATGTTAAAAGGACTTATCTAAGAAAAAGAAGACAAAAAATATGAACAGTGAAAGGATAGCAAACTCAGTTACTAATAACCACACCTAAAACAAAAGCAAACTAAGATCACAGCTAGATCAGGAGTGGAACCATAGAAATGAAGATCACATGGAGGGTTAGCAACAGGGGAGTGGGAGGAGGAGAAAAGGTGAGAAGGTACAGAAAATAAGTAGCATAGATGGTAGGTAGAAAATAGGGGGAGAGCAAGAATAGTAGGGGAAATATAGAATCTAAAGAACTTGAGACACATGGTCATAAACTAAAGGTGGGGGAAGGGTGGGGAGGGGGTGTGCAGGGTGGAGGGGAATGAAAGGGGGGAATAGAACAACTGCAATGGTATAATCAATATAACATATTTTTAAAAAAGCCTCTTGCTGATTTTAAACCTGCCCAGCCTGTTTTGCAGGTCCTCCTTGATCCTTCAGGGAGAGGAGGCTGGGCTCAATTTTTTTCCTTTCCTGTGGTTCCACAAGGATGGGGGCTCAGTCTGGGTTACAGTAAATCACAGGTGCCCAGTTTCCAGTCCATGCTCTCAGAGCACTGTGCAACCCACACTGTCTACTCTACACATAGCACCAGGCCAGCCTGATAATCCATATTATTTTGCATCTGGTTGATCAATCCATGTGGTGCACTGAGTGAGAGTGAATTGCACTCACACTCCTCCCTCTTTGCTACCTGGGCTGCTAAGCATGAGTGCAAAAACATTCCTTGCATGATGGTTCAGTTCCCCTTTTGAAAAACATCTCCTCCCATGCTGCTGCTAGCCACCACCTGGCTGTTCACACTGTTAAACTCTCTGATAAGTCTAGAGTCTATCTGGGTCATGGCCAGTGGAGGCCCATCTCTTCTCTCAGCTCCAGTTGTCATTTGGCTCCCCAAATTGTCTGACATTGTCCCAGCTGGTGACTGCTGCCCCAACTTGGGGACACTGCTAGCTGTGTGCACTTTTTTTTATCCCCTCAGAGACTTTACACAACCAGGTCTCTCCTGGTCCTGGTCTGGGACTTCCCCACTCTCATGATAAAAACATTAAAAAAATTGGATATAAAAGAAATACATATTAGAAGCATCTTTCTCAGTCTTCGGAGCTCTTAGTACAAGATTTATCTTCTGGTTGACTCAAATAAACTCATAAAAATACCAAAATAAAGGAACATACCAGAATATAATACAAGTCATTTGATAAGCCTACATTAACATTGTATTCAAAAGTGAATGGTCAAAAGGTTTGCCTCTAAAATCAGGAACAAAATACATGTCCCTACACTCACCATATTTTTTCAACATAGCTCTCGAAGTCTTATAACAACTAAGGAAATAAAATTACAAATCATACTTCTAATTAATAGTTAATGTCCAACATATATAAGAAATTTATGATATTCAGTAGCACATAACCCCCAAATAATCCAATAAAAGATGGGCAAAATATCTGAATATACTTTTTTCAAAGAAGATATTCAAATTGAAAGCAGGTACTTGAAAATGTGTTCAACATTACTAATTATCAGCAAAATGTAAATTAGAACTATAATGAGATCATATCACACCACTAGAATGGCTATCATCAAGATGGCAAGAAATAGGGTGTAGAGGTTGAATCAATCACCAACAGCCTATAGTATAATAAATCCTGGCTGCAGGATGAAGACTTCATAAAAACATAATGGATGGGGTTTTAAGAGCTTCCTTGTGGAGATGGCTGAGTGATATGCTCAGACACAGCAAGGAAGCTCCGAGTCCCCTCTCACATATCATGCATTTTTCATCAGGCTGTTAATCTGTATCCTTCATAACACTCATTGTAATAAATAGTAAATGTAAAAAAAAGAAGACAAGAGATTAGAAGTGTTGGTGGGATTATAAATTGGTACAGCCACTATGGAAAAACAGTATGGAGAGGATTAGGAGATACACAGGAAAACAAAGTGTGTTGGACACAGAGGTCCTATACAGATAGAATGATCACACCCCATGGAGGACCTGCACGGGTAGATAACTATCCCAAGTAGGTGGTGAGCTGAGGGAGAAAGTGAGGATCAATGGGAAGTGCTTTTATTGAAGATTATGGTGTGGTACACAAGCAAAAAGCATGAAGGGACTTTTTTGGTGCATTTGAATATCACAAGGATTCACTCAAAAAAGTGTGAGAAGGGGACTTGTAGCAGGGACAAGTGGTCAATAGAAGGTATGTAAGTTTTTTTAAAAAACTCCTTATTTCTTTCAGTTCCATTTATTAGAACTATTCTCAAATATAGCTAAATTTTGATCACTCTAGAATGACAGCAGGTAAATTTTGAGATTAATATGAGATTAATCATAATAATAATCATATTAATCCGATTAATATGAGATTAAGAGAAACCACTTCCTCAGAACTGTAAATTTATGGCCTTAGTATTGTTCGTTTAGCTACATTAATGCAGAAGCTAACCAGAACAGTCAACAGAATAGCTTGCTTAGGCACTAGAGCCATCAGAGCTCAAAAAAGATTTTTAGGCAGCCTCTGCCTCAACTAGTCTTTAACAAGAGTTTCCTTAGATTATGCGCTTGTGGCCCCCAAAAGGAATGTGTGTCAATACCTCTTGCTGTAACTGGATAAATGCTTCTTTCCAGGGAGAATTAGAAAGAACCAAACTCTATTCTTGGCAAATTTCTTAAGAACCATTCTAGTTCTGCCTCTAGCACCCTTGTTTGGTTGGATTTTAAGTTCTCTGATATATTCACTTGTCCTCCAACGGGGCTAGAACTATTTTTAGGTCTAGATTGCAAATTGTTCTGTTCACAATTGTTCTAATTTTGTTTAAGGCACTGCATTGTCAAACTGTTGATGTTCTGTATAATCAGGTGCTTAAAACCTCTATAAAAACTCAATTGATGGTTGTCTGAAAAATAGAAATGATCTACCAAGTTAATACCTTTTAATTCATAATGATTTGAATAATTTTCTGGCTATACATATCCACTTGAATCAGGGAAGATATAAAATAAAGAGAGATTGCTGGGTCATATGGTAGCTTTAATTTTAATTTTTCAAAGAAACTCCACACCATTTTCCACAGAGGCTACATTAATTTACATTTTCACCTGCAGTGTGTGAGTGCCCTTTTCTTCACATCATCGCCAATACTTATTTTTTTCTTGTTTTATTTGACAGTAGCCACTCTAACACATGTGAGGTAGTTTTGATTTGCATTTCCCTCATAACTAGTAAAGTTGAAAATAAAAATAAAAAATAATTCTGACTGACATAGTAAAAAATAAGTTAATTAGGCTCATTAATCTGATTGTCTTTTGCCAATAGATCTCGGTTTGCTCAACTCTTGCAGAATTAATGTCTGTACCTGTTTTTCATCTTCTTTTATATTGTTTATTCCAGCCATTTACAGGACAATGTTGAGATGTTTTGTTAATGCCTTGATGACTCAATGCCTCCTGGCAAAATTAAACTTGGAAATTTTACAGATTTAATAGGTACTTGAGGAACTCCTTAAAGATAGATGACCCTAATTGCTCAATTGGTTATATTTAAACTTTGAGAGTCCCATTGAGGGACTAGATGGACCCAATGCATGTAGACGAATCACTCTGGCATTGACATTGAACAAAATGCACCAAAGACAGACAAACATGATTGATCATCAACACTGTCTTCCCACAGGTTTTAATCAAAAGGGGGTAGTGTGGACCCAGAGAAGATAGATTTATTTGATGTGGACCCTGAGAAGAAATTTGTCTGCTGGGATGGACTCTCTATGGTCAACAGAGAGTGCAAATTTTATAAATAATAAGAGGCTAGTGACCATTTACTGACAAAGATTCCATCCCTACTATGTACACTGGGGAACAGCACAGACTGAACTCTCAGTTTCCCACATTGTCCCACTTGTTTATGGTGTCTGAGTCAACCATTACAGGGAAAACCTGGTTTGGTTTTACTATCAGCAGACTGAAACCTGTCTTATCTAATCAGAACTGCACAATTTTGATTTCTCATTTACATAAAATGAACCTAATTGGGAACTTAGGCTGGAACTTCTGCTATAATAGATGGACTCCCCTTTGTCTTGGTAGAGAACAAATTCAGTAATTACTTAAATCTGTGTCTACCAGACTGTAGCTCCTTTGGTTCAAATAAATGCTTTTTAATCTTCATTACAGTCTAAAATTAATTTTGGTTGATGGATATATAGAGTTTAATTAAAATTGTTCAGTTTAATAAATTAATAACTTAGATATAGTATATTTGCATACTATTTAATATGCTAAAGTAACCATTTAAAAACTAGAATTATTTTAAAACTAAGGTTTAAATTTATCACAAACTTGAGTATTTGTGTTTATTATATACGTGTATTTATAATTAAATTAAAATTAGTAGATAGCCTATAAAAATTAAGGTAAATCAATAATTATCAAAGTTGAATCCAAAATCTTTTATCTTTAATTATGCCTTATGTTTTGTTCATGATTTTAAATCATCTGTAACAAAAGCTTTTTACTTTTAAATCTTCTCATTACAGTGTTTGTTTAAAACATGTAATTTCTATATTTATTCAAGCACTTTTTCTCTTTAAGAAAGAGAAACAGTTAAAGAAAAAAGAAGAAGAAATTTGTTCTTTTATATACTTAAAGAAATTTACACTTTAAGTTTATAGTAGTAAAACTGTTCAACTGTAGTTTAAACCTAAATATCTTTGAGATTTTCAGCTGGCCTCTGGATAACTATTGCTTTACTCTTAGTAACAAAGAAGAGATGCCTAAAGTGATTAGATATTTTTGGAATTTTCCATATTGTGACTAAACCACATGCCTCAGAATTTCTCCCTATGATCCAGATGCTGAGGAAGCCATTTTTTGGTTTGAAATTGACTTTACAGCAACCTCAGAAATTAGGCATTTTTAAATAAACTAAACCATGTTTGTACACAAATGTAAAGTTGTGCTTTATAATGTCTTATTAAAAATTAGGAATGCATAATAAGTTTTAAAATTTTTTATATTAAAACACTTATTCATTTTTCTTTTTACAATCAAAATTTTTCTTTTTTTAATTGTTTTTCAAGTACAATTGTCTCCATTTTCCCACCATCATCTCCCCCCTCCCAACCCATTTCCACCTCCCACCCTCAATCCTACCCCCCTTTGGCTTTGTCCATGGGTCCTTTACACATGTTCCTTGACAACTCTTTCCTCTTTTCCCTCCATTACCCCTTCTCATCTCCCCTCTGGTTATTTTAAGTTGATTCTTTAATTTCACTGTCTCTGGTTACATTTTGTTTGCTTGTTTGTTTTGTTGATTAGGTTCCACTTATAGGTGAGATCATACAGTATTGTTAGTATTCCTCTTGACCCTGTGGCTAAAGGTCAAGAGAAATATTTACTTATAGTATAGTGAATATACTATATACTATATTCACTATACTAAATTGATGAGTCTTAGAAAACATTGCTCAGCTCATGCTCTATACAACCATTGGTAAAACTCTCTTAGTATAAAACAATACTTCCAGGATAGCAGCATTACTGTCTAAGAAATCTTTGTTTGCTTGCCCTGAGAGTCATTGCACTCTGCTATAGTCTGCATTCAACAACCTGTTCAGGGAAACAATCTACTACAAGCCCAGAGAAGTTCTGAAGGTTCTTGCTGGAATGTCAACAATGCAAAAATTTACTACTTCATACTCATTAAAATAGCTATTATCAAAAGAACAGAAAATTTAAAAGTTGTGGTGAATGTAGAGAAATTGGAATGCATGTGCACTGCTGGTGAGAATGCAAAATGGTGTAGCTACTACAGAAAACAGTATGGTGACTTGTCAACATATTAACATTTTAGAATTTAACATCAAATTACCATATAATTCAGAAATTGCAAGCAAATACTTGAATAGATATTTGAATACTAGTATTTGTAGTAGCATTATTCAAATAGCAGAATGGTGGGAACATCCCAAATGTTTCTTAACAAATAAATACACAAAAATGTATATCCATACAATGGAATATAATTCATCCTTTAAAAGAAATACAATTCTGAGGGAGAGTGTTAAGATGGTGACAGAGTTGCATGGAGGGAACCCAGATCCCGTGCATCTGGTAGAAAATCCAGGTGGATCTACCAAAGAATAGCATAATCAACCAACAATTCCCCAACATTTATGAAAATAAGAAACCAGAGAGTGTGACAGAGGAACCAGACACCTGCAGGTCGGCAAGGAATACAAAAGGCAAGTGAGGACAAAAGCGGTTGCGTGCCCGTGGCCTCCTAGGCTACAGAGGTCTGCTACAGAGTCCATGGGAGAGAACGGATTCCACCCCTCCCCATCTAGGCAGGCAGGTTGATACCGGGCAGAGACCTGTGGGCTTAAGTTAACGTAAAGTGTGGCAACTGCGGACTCTGTGGTCACCAGCCCGCCAGCCCACCAGCCTGGGGGATTTAAGAAGGACACTGTCCTTGCCGGTCTTTTGGGATTGGGCTGGGCTGAGAGGCAGGCTTTGTGGAGAAGTCTCTACTGGAAAGAGACCTGAGGTGCTCTGTGACAACAGCTTGCCTCACAGCCCAACCACCCAGCAGCCATCCAGGGGAGGGGTGGGAACACCTGGGTCCCACCTCAGGACTGAGAAGGATAGTGCCAGATACCGCAGGAAACAGGCAGCCTCCCAGGGGTGTGGGCGCCCACATCCCAATCTGGCGGCCTGGCCCCAATGCACCTGCATACCTGCCCTCAGAGAGGCTGCAACCAGAAAAACCGGTTTGGACAGTTTGAAACCAACAAAGGAAGGCTGCTTCTTTTGTGTGTGTGAGTGTGTGTGTGCGTGTGTGTGTGTGTGTGTTTCCCCCCCTTCCCCCTTTTTTACCTCTCTCAACTTCTTTTGTAAGTAATCTTATATCTTTTAAACTGTATGGTTGCTCTATCTTTCAATACTCTGTCCCTCATTTCTTTTTCTTTATCTCTGGTTTTAGTCCTTCTGTTCTTCCCAAATTTTCTGCTTATTCTTCTTTTCTCCTGACTTGTGTGTGTGTGTGTGTGTGTGTGTGTGTGTGTGTGTTGGATTGTTTGTGTGTGTGTTGCTTAGCTTTCTTTTAGATGTATTATTATTTTTTTACATTATTCTTACTCTTTTTTTATTTTTAGAATATCTTTGTATCCCTCCTCTTTCTGTACAGGTTTCTTAGTCCTGGCTGGTTATATTATACTACCTGAAAGGTTCCCGCTGCTCTTTCCTCCACAGTGTATTGCTTACTTTCTATACTTCACTTGCTTTCCTTTGCCATACTACCCAAGCTCTATAACCCCCATTTAGACAGATCACATAGAGTCTATCATGTGAGTGTTGCTCTAATATTATTGTAAATAATAGCTGTTCTATACAACAGTAATACTTCATAACACATCTCTTGGACCTTAGACCACCTTACAGGTGCCTGAATTCTATTACTCTATTTACTCACACGCTACACCCAGTTACTAGCCTGTACTGTCACCTTACCTCAAAATCTGACTACGCACAACCACACTGCTTTCTAGATACAACTCACAAGCCCCCCCTTCCCAACAAGAGACTTAACTTATGGCCATCTTTTCCTCAAAGTGGCAAGCTGGGTCGAAGAGCATGGTTAACTCTATACATAGCCTAAAGATTGTCTATTTCTTCTCTGCCGATGGTGTCTGTAAACAACATAAAATAATCTTCTGCTATCATAAAACATTTTGCCTCCCCCTCCAACTGATCACACACGCACAATAAAGAAAGGAGAAGGTGGAATTGGAGAACAGGAAGATACCTGCAAGAGACTGCACCACTGAATTTCACAGGTATCCTACAACAGAAGTTCACACCATAACCCCAGGGAACCAGAACAGATCAATTTAAGAAGATGAGGCCAACAAGAAGAGTATGACAAACAATGGGAAGACAAAGAAACAATCCTCAAATAAAAGAAAAGGAGGAAACCTCAGAAAGAATGTTAGATGAAATAGAGGCAAGTCAACTATCTGATGTGGAATTCAAAGCACTGGTTATCAGGAAATTCAAAGAGCTTAAAACAAGCTATCAGAAACTACAGGGGAGCTACAATGAACTCTCTGCAAACTATACCAACATGAAAAAGGAAATAGAAACCATCAGCAAAGGCCAAGAGGAAATGAAGAATACAGTTTCTGAATTAAAGAACACAGTAGAAGGTATGAAGAATAGAATCGATATGGCGGAGCACTGCATAAGCAAGATCAAAGACAGGATAGAGAGAATCTCCCAGACAGACCAAGTAAGGGAAAAGAAAATCAGAAAAAATGAGGAGAGTCTAAGAGAAATGCAGGACAGCATGAAACATAAAAATATCTGAATAATAGGAATACCAGAAGGAGAAGAAGAGGAACAAGGGATAGAAAACCTACTTGAAAGAGTAATAACGGAAAATTTTCCTAAGTTGAGGAGAGATAAAGTCACAGGGATCCAGGAATTGCAGAGAGTCCCAAGCAGGTGGAACCCAAAGAGGCCTACTGCAAGACACATCATCATTAAAATGGTAAACCTCCAAGACAAAGAGAAAATCCTAAAGGCAGTAAGGGAGAAAAAGGAAGTAATATACAAGGGGGTCCCAATAAGGCTGGCTACTGACTTCTCAATGGAAACATTCCAAGCAAGAAGAGAATGGCAAGAAATATTCCAAGTAATGAGAACCAGAGGCCTAAAACCAAGGCTACTGTACCCAGCAAGGCTCTCAATCAAGATAGAAGGCCAAATAAAGAGCTTCCAAGACAAAAGAAGTCTAAAAGAATATGCCTCCACCAAACCAGCTCTACAAGAATTACTAAAAGGGCTGCTTTTAGGAAAGGAAGGAAAAGAGAGAGATGGAGAGGAACACAGGTATATGAATGGCAATGAATAAGTACCTTTCACTAATAAACTTAAACGTAAATGGATTAAATACACCAATTAAAAGACAAAGAATAGCTGAATGGTTAAGAAAGCATGATCCACAGATATGCTGCCTACAAGAGAACCACCTCAGGTCAAAAGATCACCACAGTCTAAAAGTGAAAGGATGGAAACAAATTTTCCAAGCAAGGGGACATGAAAAAAAAAAGAAGGCATAGCAATTCTCATATCAGAAAAAATAGACTTCAAACACAGGGCCATAAAGGACTTCTGCCAAGATGGAAGCATAGGTGGAAACACTGTGCCTTCTCCCACAACCAAGTTTGAATACAACAAAGGTTTGGAGAACAAAGACACAGCCAAAGAACAGAAAATTGAATTATACAGAAGTCCGACTACAACTAACCATTCAACCAGGAAGGTAAGGGGGCAGAGTCAGCAGCAGAGCAGGGTCGGGCAGGACAGATCCCCTGACCTAGGCGCACAGGTAGCCCAGAACCAGTCGGGGTGTGGGGCAGACTGACCATGGTCGCACATTCGAACACACTGAGACGAAGCACGCAGGCACCAGGGGGTGAGGGCTGATGGCAGTGGAAAACTTGCGTGCAGTGGGACGAAACTCCCGGGCCCCGGTGACGGTGGCAGCTGCCGCACCTGTGGGGGCTGCAGTAGGAGGCAGCAGACGGGACGCAATTGCTCTGCTTTGGCCTGGCCCCCACATACAGCATCACAACTCAGCGACTGAGTTGCCCTGCTCTGGTGAACACTTAGGGCTCAGATCCTGCTACAGAACAGGCACGAACAGCCCAAAGGTGGTGGAAGAAGAACTCAAAGTCCCAGAGCCTATAACTCTCAGTGACCAAGAAATTGCCAGACTCTCAGAAGAACAATTCAAGACACTGTTTATCAGGATGCTCACAGAACTGGTTGATTATAGTCACAAATTAGAGGAACATATGAAGGCTAAAGTAATTGAAATGAAAGGAGATGTCCAGGAAACCAATAGCGATGGAAAGGAAACTGGGACTCAAATCAATGGAATGGACCAGAAGGAAGAAAGAAACATCCAACCACAAAAGAATGAAGAAATGAGAATTCAAAAAAATGAGGAGAGGATTAGGAACCTCCAGGACATCTTGAAACGTCCCAACATCCGGATTATAGGGGTACCAGAAGGGGGAAAGAAACAGCCACGAGTGGAAAACTTATTTGAACAAATAATAAAGGAGAACTTCCCCAGTCTGGCAAAGGAAATAG
The DNA here is from genome assembly GCF_014824575.4 of Sturnira hondurensis. Lineage (NCBI taxonomy): Eukaryota > Metazoa > Chordata > Mammalia > Chiroptera > Phyllostomidae > Sturnira > Sturnira hondurensis. The sequence goes on from NW_028081491.1 coordinate 4,202,789, forward strand.
ACTTCCAGGAAATCCAGGAAGCTCAGAGAGTGCCAAAGAAGTTGGACCCAAGAAGGAACACACCAAGGCACATCATAATTACATTAGCCAAGACTAAAATGAAGGAGAGAATCCTAGAAGCAGCAAGGGATAAGGGGACAGTCACCTACAAAGGAGTACCCATCAGACTGTCAGCGGATTTCTCAAAAGAGACCTTACAGGCAAGAAGGGGCTGGAAAGAAGTATTCCAAGTCATGAAATCCAAAGACCTACAGCCAAGATTGCTTTATCCAGCAAAACTTTCATTTAGAATGGAAGGACAGATAAAGTGCTTCTCAGATAAGGTCAAGTTCAAGGAGTTCATCATCACCAAGCCCTTATTATATGAAATGCTAAAGGGACTTATATAAGAAAAAGAAGATGAAAAATATGAACAGTGAAAGGACAGCAAACTCACAGTTATTAACAACCACACCTAAAACAAAAGCAAACCAAGAGGACAGCTAGATCAGGAGTGGAACCATAGAAATGAAGAACACATGGAGGGTTAGCAACAGGGGAGTGGGAGGAGGAGAATGGGGGAGAAGGCACAGAAAATAGAATAGATGGTAGGTAGAAAATAGATAAGGGGAGGGCAAGAATAGTGGGGGAAATATAGAATCTATAGGACTTGAGACACGTGGTTATAAACTAAGTGGTGAGAATGGTGGGGGAGGGAGTGTGCGAGGGGAGGGGAATGAAGCGGGGGGGGAATAGAATAGCTGTAATGGTACAATCAATAAAATATATTTAAAACAAAACAAAACAAAACGAGGCCATAAAGAGAGACCCAGAAGATCACTTCATATTACTCAAGGGAAGAATCCACCAAGAAGACATTAACATCGTAAATATATATGCACCCAACTCAGGAACACCCAAATATATAAAGAAAATCCTAGAGGACCTCAAGAAACATATTGACAGCAACACAATTATAGAAGGGGATTTTAACACCCCACTGTCAAAAATGGACAGATCTTCCAAACAAAATATCAACAAAAATATTGCAGCATTAAATGACACTCTAGATGAAATGGATGTAATTGATATATATAGAGCCCTTCACCCCAAAGAATCTAAAAACACATTCTTTCAAATGCCCATGGAACATTTTCAAAGATAGCCTACATGATAGGACACAAAACTAGTCTCAACAACTTCAGGAAAATAGAAATCATACCAAGCATTTTCTCTGATCACACGGGACTAAAATTGGAAATTAACCACACAGGTAAAACCCAAAACACCCAAAATCATGGAGACTGAATGGTATGCTATTAAACAATGAATGGATCAAGATAGAAATCAGGGAAGAAATAAAAAACTTTCTGGAAAGAAATGAAAATGAACTCACTGCAACCCAAAACTTATGGGACAGGGCAAAGGCATTCCTGAGAGGGAAGTTCATAGCGATACAGGCTCACCTAAAGAAAATAGAAACATTTCAAACAAACAACCTAACCCGACACCTCCAAGGACTCAAGGAACAACAACAAAGACAGCCCAGAGCAAGTAGAAGGAGGGAAATAACCAAGATCAGAGCAGAATTAAATGACATAAAGACTAAAAGCACAATTCTAAGGATCAATGAATCCAAGAGTTGGTTTTTTGAAAAGATAAACAAAATAGACAAGTCTTTAAGTAGGCTCATTAAGAAAAGAAGAGAGAACCCCAATAAACAGAATCAGAAATGAAAGAGGAGAGATTACAACTGATACCACAGAAATAGAAGGGATTGTAAGGAATTATTATGTAGAGCTATATGCCAAGAAATTTGAAAACCTAGATGAAATGGACAAATTTCTAGAAAAATATAATCTTCCCAAACTCAATGAAAAAGAAGCAGAAAACCTGAACAGGCCAATAACAGCAGATGAAATTGAAGAAGTAAGAAAAAAACTGCCATCGCACAAAAGCCCTGGACAAGATGGTTTCACAGGAGAATTCTACAAAGCTTTTAAGGAAGAGCTAACCCCTATCCTTCACAGACTATTCCAAAAAATCCAAAAGGAGGGAAAACTCGCCAATGCTTTTTATGAAGCCAGCATCATCCTAATTCCAAAACCAGATAGAGACACAACAAAGAAAGAAAACTTCAGGCCAATATCACTGATGAACATAGATGCTAAAATCCTCAATAAAATATTGGCAAATTGCATCCAAGAATACATGAAAAAGATCATGCACCACGATCAAGTGGGATTCATCCTAGGGATACAAGGATGGTTCAATATTCGTAAATCAGTAAATGTAATACACCACATAAACAAAAGGAAAGAGAAAAACCACATTATCATATCAATAGATGCGGAAAAAGCTTTTGATAAGGTACAACACCCATTTATGATAAAGGTACTCAGCAAAGTGGGAATAGAGGGAGCATTCCTCAATATAATAAAGGCCAGATATGAAAGACCTACAGCCAACATCATACTCAATGGGCAAAAACTAAAATCTTTTCCACTAAGATTGGGGAACAAGACAAGGTTGTCCACTTTCACTATTACTACTCAATATAGTATTGGAAGTTCTAGCTACAGCGATCAGACAAGAAAAGGAAATAAAAGGCATCCAAATCAGAAAGGAGGAAACAAAATGGGCATTGTTTGCAGATGACAGATAGTGTACATGGAAAATCCTATAGCCTCTACCAAAAAACTGCTCGAACTAATAAATGAATTTGGCAAAACAGCGGGATACAAAGTCAATATCCAGAAACCAAAGGCATTTTTGTATACCAACAATGAAACAGAAGAAGCAGAAATCAAGAAAAAAATCCCATTCAATAGAGCAAAAACAAAAATAAAATATCTGGGAATAAACCTAACCAAGGAGGTTAAAGACTTGTATGCAGAAAACTACACAACGCTGAAGAAAGAAATCAAGGAAGACACAAACAAATGGAAACATATACCATGTGCATGGATTGGAAGAATTAACATCATCAAAATGTCCATACTACCCAAAGCAATTTACAGATTTAATGCAAAACCTGTTAAAGTCCCAATGGCATATTTCACAGACATAGAACAAACACTTCAAAAATTTATATGGAACCACAAAAGACTCCAAATAGCAGCTGCAATTTTGAGAAAGAAGAGCAAAGTAGGAGGGATTACAATACCTGATATAAAACTGTATTACAAGACCACTGTAATCAAAACAGCATGGTACGGGCATAAAAAAAACAGGGACATAGACCAATGAAATAGAACAGAGAGCCCAGAAATAACCCCAAACCTCTATGGCCAATTAATATTTGACAAAGGGGGCAGCAACATAAAGTGGACTAATAATAGCCTCTTCAACAAATGGTGTTGGGAGAACTGGACAGCTACGTGCAAAAAAGTGAAACTCGAGCACCAACTTACACCATACACCAAAATAAATTCAAGGTGGATAAAAGATTTAAATATAAGCTGGGAAACCATTAAAGCCCTAGAGGAGAGCATTCGCAGGAAAATCTCAGTTATTCCACGCAGCAGTATTTTTAGTGATATGTCCCCTAGAGCAAGGGACATAAAGGAAAGAATAAACAAATGGGATCTCATCAAATTTAAAAGCTTCTGCATTGCCAAGGAAAACAGTATCAAGATAAAAAGAGTAGCAACAATTTGGTAAAACATATTTGCCAATGACCCCTCAGACAAAGGTTTAATCTCCAAAAATACAAAGAACTCACACGACTCCACTCAAAGAGGATGAGCAACCCAGTTAATAAATGGGCAAAGGACTTGAACCGATTCACCAAGGAGGACATACAGAGGATCCAGAGACACATGAAAAGATGCTCAATATCACTAGCTATCAGAGAGATCCAAATCAAAACCACAATGAGATACCACTTAACACCAGTCAGAATGGCTACCATAAACAAAGAAACAAACAACAAGTGTTGGAGAGGTTGTGGGGAAAAGGGTACTCTAGTTCACTGTTGGTGGGATTGCAGACTGGTACAACCACTATGGAAAACAGTATGGAATTTTCTATGAAAACTAAAAAGGGATGTGCCTTTTGACCCAGCAATTCCACTATTAGGAGTATATCCTAAGAACCCTGAAACACCAATCCAAAAGAACCTATGCACCCCGATATTCATAGCAGCATAGTTTACGATAGCCAAGAGTTGGAAGCAACTTAGATGCCCATAGTTCAATGGCTGGATCAAAAAAACTATGGTACATTTACACAGTGGAATTCTATGCTGCAGAAAGGAAGAAGGAGCTCCTACACTTTGCAACATCATGGATGGAACTGGAAAGCATTATGCTGAGCGAAACAAGCCAGTCGGTGAGAGACAAATACCATATGATATCACCTTTAACAGGAATCTAAACAACAAAACAAACAAGCAAGCAAAATGTAACCAAAGACACTGAAATACAGAACGTGCTAACAGGGTCCAGAGGGGAGAGGGGAGAGAATCACAGGGGAAAAGGGGAAGGACTCACATGAACAACTATAAAGGACACATGGACAATAACTAAGGTGGGGGGCGGCGCTGGAAGGGAGGTGGGGAACACTGAGGGGGGCAGGGCTGGGAATAGAAGAAAGAAAACTGTACTTGAACAAGAATTAAATAAAAAAACTTTAAAGGCATTAATCTTAGTAAAAGAAGACAGCCACAAAAGGGCCAATATTATATGATTCCATGAATGTGAGGTCTCTAAAGTAGTCATACTTTCATAGACAAGGAATAGAATAAATGGAGGTTCAAGGGCAAGGGAGGGGAGAGAAGGAGGTTATATTCAGTGGGTACAGATTTTCAGTTTTGCAGGATTAAAAGAGTTCTGAAAATGGCTCTCTCGAGCTCTGTGCCTCAGCCTCCCTCACACTGTGTGCCAGGAGACTTCCGGAGACTGGCTAACAGAGTGGAGTTGCATGCGCCTGGCTTGTTTTGGGCTCCTTGCCTGAGATTGACCCACACTGGGCACCCAGAGACTAAATAGCTGAGCAGAACTGCATTCATCCTGCTTGCTTTGGGCTTTGCACCAGAGATTGACTCACACTGGGTGCCCAGAAACTGAGTGACTGAATTGAGCCTGACAGCTTAAGAAGGACCTGGACTCGGGGAGGCTGGGAAATTGCAACCCAAATCTGGTCCCCATCCTCTCAAAACCATAGGAAGGGAGACAAGTGAAGCCTGCCTCCCCTCTTCCTGTGGCATCTAGGAAGACCAGGAGAACTTGCTGAGCAAGTTTTAAGTCAGCAGGAGGCTTATTATTTTTTTTCTTTTTGGATTCTCTCTCTTTTTTTTCCTTTTTTTTTCTTCCTCCAAGTTGGACAATAAGATGTGGAGTTATGAAGGGTCCAGAGACAGATCAAAAGGGGGAGCATAAAGCTAACCCCCCAAAACTCAGAAACTGAGACAAATGTCATCTAGTTATCCCATAGAGCTGGCATTTTATTGTTTATGTGTATTATTATTATTTTTCATTATTTTTACCTCTTTTATTTTACCAGCTTTTTAAATTTCTCCCCCTTAGGGTTAGTTTTCCTCATTTTACTTCTCTGTTCAATTGCATTATTTGTCTCTTTTTTTCTTATTCTTTCTATTGTATTTTAATTTTTCTTCTTTCACTTCACCTATGTTCCAATAACACACAAGTCTTGATCAGGTACTTTCTATTCTGGTTATCCAAATCATATGCTTTTTGTCATATTATTGTTACAATACTATTGTAAATAACTGCTATTCCATACAATCACACATACTACACAACAACCCTTCCTGATCTTAGCCCAATTCTCTTCAATCCTGAGCATTATTATCATTGTGGTTAACTCTATTCTCTCTCACACTATGCCTAATTTCTATTCTTTACTTTCACTATATATCATCACTTAACCTTGTATAACTGCTCTGTTTTCTGGATTCAGCTCACAATCCTCCCCCCCTCTAACAAGAGTCTTATCTCTTACTTTTCGTAAAAAGTGGCTAGTTGGGTGAGAGATCACAGTTAACACAATACTTATCCAAAGAATATCTTATCTCTTCTCTACTTGCTAGTATTTTCAATCCCATCAAATAGCCTCCTTCTGTCTTAATCCATTTTGCCTAGCTCCTGACACTGATCACATAGAAGAATGGTGGGAGCTGCAAACATCAGTATACCTGCTGGGGGAGAAAAACCACCAAAAAAAAGAACTAACAAAAGGTGAAGACTCAAGTTCAAAAAAAGATCCCACACAAACATGAAAAATGGTAAACCTAGATCATCCAGATAAGAATTTGAAAGAGGCCACATCACTGAACTGCATAGAATTTCTATCATAGAAGTTCACTCCACAAAGCTAGCTAGCAAAAAAAAAAAAACAGCAGGAAACACAGAAACAAGCAAAAAGTTTCATCTAAAATAGGGAGACAAGAAAAGCATATGCAATCAAATGAAATGGTAGACTCCCCACTAAAAGAGCTAAACAAAATGGAGGTGACCAAACTCATATTCAAAATAATGGTCATGAAGATGCTCAAGGAACTCACAAACAACTACAAGGAACTGAGTGAGAACTACATCAGCATGAAAAAGAAAATAGAAAGTATAAAGGAAAACAAGGAAAGAATGAACAATAAAATCTCAGAAATAAAAAGCACAGAGGAAGAAATTACAAACAAGCTGGATGAAGCAGAGGATTGAGTCAGTGAAGTGGAGGAAAAGGTAGAAAAAAACACCAAGAAAGTCAAGAAAAGGAAAAGACATTCAGAAAAAATGAAGAGGTGGTGAGGGAATTGCAAGACAACATGAAATGTAATAATATCTGTATAACTGGAATACCAGAACGTGAAAAAGAAGAGAAAGGGACAGAAAACCCATTTGAAAAAGTAATGATGAAAAATTTCCCTAATTTGATGAGAGAAAAACTCATACAAATAAAGGAAACAGAGAGTCCCAATAAAAAAAAGAGACAGAAAACTACTTGACCAACAATTAAATTTTTAAAAAAATAAAAGAAGAGAAAACTAGAAAAAGGTCCACTTCAAGACACATCATCATTAAAATGGCTAAATTTCAAGACAAAGAGAGAATCTTAAAGGCAGCAAGGGAGAAACAGGAAGTAACATACAAGGGAGCCCTGATAACGCTAGCAAATGACTTCTCAATGAAAACACTCCAAGCCAGAAGAGAATGGCAAGAAATATTCCAAGTAATGAGAGCCAGAGGCCTGCAACCAAGCCTCATTTATCCAGCAGGGCTCTCAATCAAGATGGAAAGCCAAATAGAGAGCTTCTCTGACAAAAGAAGTCTAAAAGAATACACATCCACCAAACCAGCTGTGTAAGAGATGCTAAAGGGTCTGTTTTAAGAAAAGAAAAAAAAAGAGTGAAAGAGAGAGGAACACAGATATGAAAAATTGCAATGAATAATCACCTATCAATAATAACCTTAAATGTAAATGGACTAAATGCCCCAATCAAAAGACATAGAAAAGTTGAATGGATAAGAAAGCATGACCCTTGAACACGCTGCCTACAAGAGACCCACCTCAGAACAAAAGACCTACACAGACTAGAAGTGAAGGGCTGAAAACAAATAGTCCAAGCAAATGGACAGGGGATAAAAACCAGGGTAGCAATACTAATATCAGACAAAATACACTTAAAAGAGAGCCATAAAATAAGACCCACAGGTCACTTCATAACACTCAAGGGAAGAATCCACCAAGAAGATATAAACATTGTAAATATATATGCACCCAACATAGGAGTAGCCAAATACATAAAGAAAATGTTGAAGAACTTCGAGAAAGATATTGAGAACAACACGATTATAGTAGGGGATTTCAATACCCCACTGTCAAAAATGGACAGATCTTCCAAACAAATATATCAACAAAGATATCGTGGCGTTGAACAATGCCCTAGATGAGATGGATAACTGATATGTACAGTCTTTCACCCCAAAGAAGCAAAATACACATTTTTTTCAAATGCACATGGAACATTTTCAAAGATAGACCACATGATAGCACACAAAACTATCCTCAACAAATTCAAGAAAATTGAAATCATCAAGCATTCTCTTTGACCACAAGGGACTGAAACTAGAAATCAACCTCAAGGAAAAAACCGCAAACACTCAAACTCATGGAGATTGAATAGCATGCTATTAAGCAATGACTGGGTCAAAGAATGAGATTAAGAAAGAAATCAAAGTGTTGCTGCAAAAAAATGAAAATGAACTCACAACAATCCAAAACTTATAAGACACAGCAAAGGCAGTCCTGAGAGGGAGGTTCATAGCAATACAGCCCTACCTGAAAAAAGTAGAAACACTTCATATAAACAACCTAACCCTACACTCATAAGAACTCAATGAACAACAAAGACAGCCCAGAGCAAGTAGAAGAAAGGAAATAACCAAGATCAGAGAAGAATTAAACAACGTAGAGACTAAAAGCAGCATTCTAAGAATCAATAAATCCAGGAGCTGATTCTTTGAAAAGATAAACAAAATTGACAAGCCTTTAACCACATTCATCATGACAAAACAAAGAGAGAAAACAAATAAACACAATCAGAAATGAAACGAGAGATTACAACTAATAACACAGAAATACCAAGGATTGTAAGGAATTACTACAAAAAACTATATGCCAAGAAATTTTAAACCCTAGGTAAAATGGACAAATTTTAAGAAAAATATAATCTTCCAAAACTGAATGAAGAAGAAGCTGAAAGCCTGAAGAGACCAGTAACAGTTGATAAAATTGAAGCAGTAATCAAAAAAACTTCTGACACAGAAAAGCCCTAGACCAGATGATTTCATGGGAGAATTTTACAAAGCATTTAAGGAATAGCTAACCCTATCCTTCACAGACTGTTCCAAAAAGTCTGAGAAGAGGGAAGGTTCCCAAACTCTTTGTATGAAGCCAGCATCATCCTAATTCAAAAACCATATAAAGACACAACAAAGAAAAAACTTCAGGCCAATATCAATGATGAACATAGATGCTGAAATCCTCAAAGAAATATTGGCAAACTTCATCCAGCAAAATGTTAAAAAGATCATACACCATGACCAAGTGGGATTCACCCCAGGGATGCAAGGATGGTACAATATTCATAAATCAATAAATGTAATACATCACATAAACAAAATGAAAGACAAAAATCACATGATTATATCAATAGATGCAGAAAAAGCTTTTGATAACATACAGCAACCATTTATGATAAAGGTACTCAGCGAAGTGGGAATAGAGGGAGCATTCCTCAATATAATAAAGGCCATATATGAAAGACCTACAGCCAACATCATACTCAATGGGGAAAAACTAAAAGCTTTTCCATTAAGATCAGGATCAAGACAAGGTTGTCCACCTTCACCACTTCTATTTAATTTAGTATTGGAAGTTTTAGCCTCAGCGATCAGGCAAGAAAAGGAAATAAAAGGCATCCAAATCCCATTCCCATTCCAAGGGGACTCTGGTCCACTGTTGGTGGGATTGCAGAATGGTACAACCACTATGGAAAACAGTATGGAATTTTCTATGAAAACTAAAAATGGACATGCCTTTTGACCCAGCAATTCCACTATTAGGAGTATATCCTAAGAACCCTGAAACACCAATCCAAAAGAACCTATGCACCTCGATGTTCATAGCAGCACAATTTACAATAGCCAAGAGTTGGAAGCAACCTAGGTGCCCGTCAGTAAATGAATGGATCAAAAAACTATGGTACATATACACAATGGAATTCTATGCAGCAGAAAGAAAGAAGGAGCTCCTACCTTTTGCAATAGCATGGATGGAACTGGAAAGCATTATGCTGAGTGAAATAAGCCAGGTGTTGAAGGACATATACCATATGATCTCACCTTTAACAGGAAGCTAAATAACAAAAACAAACAAGGAAGCAAAATGTAACCAAAGACACTGAAATAGAGAACAGGCTGACAGTGACTAGAGGGGAAAGGGGAGGGAATTTCAGGGGAAATAGGGGAGGGATTTAGAGGAACATATATAAAGGATACATGGACAACAACTGAGAAGGGTGGAAATGGGAGGGAGGTGGGAGCACGGGGGTGGAATGGGATGGGAGTAATAGACAGAAAACTGTACTTGAAAAATAATTAAATTAATTTTTTTAAAAAATCAGTGAAAAAAATTCTTTGGCTTTGAGCTATTCTTGAGTCATAATGTTTGGTCTGTTCGGGGAGTGAAGAGGGGGAATGGGACAACTGTAATGACATAATCAACAAAATATATTTAATAAATAAATAAATAAATAAATAATAAAAATAAAATCTGTAAAAAAAGAAAATTCTTTGGCAAGTTGAATGGGGAAACACACAATAGTTAAATAGTCAAGCAGTTTATAGCCAAATAGTAAATCACAACTTCTTAACTTTCTTAACAAAAGGCACTGAGAGCAAATGGTCTATACCTTCAAGATTATGTCAGGGCAGACCTGCCTTGGTTCTGGCTCATCTTTGGTGACATTCTTTGATGGTGAAACTGACCACAGAATGCACCTCCATGCTCAATTTGATGAATCAGTACATTAAAGAAACACCTGGAAAGCTGATTAATGTTCTATTGAAATTGTCCCCTGAGACCTTCCCTAAAATTTCTTCTTTAAAAAACAGATAAAACCCTTAAGATTAAGGACACAGTATGTGTTCTCCCTGGAGCACACCCACACCATCTCCCCCCTTCCTACTTCAGTCATGATCTTTTTCTCCTAAGCTCTAAGTGTCCCAAGTAGACCTCAACTGGGGAACCATCAGGAAATAGCAACTTGTCTAGGGCTAGTCCCTGAATTTGTCTAATGAGAGCCCTCATTAGACAACCCTCCTTTTGCCTAATATTTCAGTGAGTCAAGAGGCACCACTGCTTTTTTATTGCTGTAATCTTGCCTGTCCAATCCTAAATCCTTCCTTTGTTTCATTGTTTCATTGTCCCCAGCTTTAATAAGCACACTCTTAAAGTCACCTGGTGTCACCTTTCATCCTTTTTTATGGCTCTCAATCCAGTGTAAATTCACCACAGCTTTTTTTATCTACTTAGCTACTGATGGATGCTTGAGCTGTGTCCAGATCTTGGGTATTGTAAATAATGCTGCAATGAATGTAAAGGTGCATATACTCTTTTGAATTAGTGTTTCAAGTTTCTTTGAATATATTTCCAGGTTTCTACTTGGCTGCATCAGTTTGCTTTCCCACCAACAGTGCATAAGTGTTCCTTTTTCTCCACATTCATGTTAGCACTTGTTGATTTATTGATGATGGCCATTCTGACAGGTGTGAGGTGATATGTTGTTGTGGTTTAAATTAGCATTTCTCTGATTATTTGTAGCACTGAGCATGATTTCATGTCTATTGGCCCTCTGTATGTCCTCTTTGGAGAAGTGCCCATTCAATTCTTTGCCTATTTCTTTAATTAAATCATTTGCCTTCTTAGTGTTCAGTTGTAGATATTATTAATATATTTGAAAATTACCCACTTATCAGATGTATCATTGTCAGATATGTTCTTTCATTCAGTGAATTGCCTTTAAATGGTGTTGGTTTGTTTTGCTGTGCATGTTTTTAGTTTGATGTAATCCCATTTGCTTATTTTTTCCTGTTTCCCTTGCTTAAGGAGATAAATCAGCAAAAGTATTGCAATGAGAAATCTCTAAGAGTTCACTGCTAATGTTTTATTTTGGGATTTTTATAATTTCTTGACTTACATTGAAGTCTTTAATACATTTTGAGTTCATTCTTGTGCATAGTATAAACAGGTGATCTAATTTCATTTTATTGTACACATCTGTTTAATTTTTTCAACCCATTTATTGAAGTGATTATCTTTATTTCATTGTGTGTTCTATCCTCATTTGTCAAATGTTAATTGAACATAAAGGTGTGGGTTTATTTTTGTGCTTTCTATTTTGTTCCATTGATCTATATGCCTATTCTTATGCCAGTGACGCTGTTTTGATAACTATGGACTTGTGTTACAGTTTGATATCGGGTAACGTGATGCTTCTAATTTTGTTCTTCTTTCTCAAAATTGCTGAGGCTATTTATGGTTCTTTGATGTTCCACCATTAATTTTTGGAATATTTGTTTTAGGTCTCAGATACATGTCATTGGTATTTTAATAAGAATTGTGTTGAATCTATAGATTGCTTTGTGTAGTATGAACATTTTAATGATGCTAATTCTTTCTATCCGTGAACACAGTATGTGCTTCCACTTATTTGTATCTTCTTCAATTCCTGATTCAGTGTCTTATATTTTTCTGAGTACAGGGCTTTTATAACCTTAGGTTTATTCCTAGGTATTTTATTCTTTTTTAAAGCAATCGTGAATGGGGCTGTTTCCTTAATTTCCCTTTCTGTTAGTCCATTATTGGCGTATAAAAATGAAACTGATTTCTGGACATTAGTTTTCTATCCTGATATTTCATTGAGTTCATTTGTCAATTCTAGTAGTTTCTTGGTGGGAACTACTAGTTTCTTTGAGGTTCTTTATGTACAATATCACATCATCTACAAATAAAAAGTTTTACTTCTTACTTTCTAATTTGGATGGCTTTTATTTCTTCTTCTTGCCTGATTGCTGTGGCTAGGACTTCCAGAACAATGTTGAATAAGAAAGATAAAAGAAAACCTCACTGTTTTCTTCCTGATCTTAAGTGGAACACCTGTAGTTTTTGTCCAATGATGCTGGTAGTAGGTTTGTCATATATGGCCTTTATTATGTTTAGGTATGTTCTGTCTATTCTCACTTCACTGAGAGGTTTTATTGTAAATGGGTGTTGTATCTTATCAAATGCTTTTTCTGCCACAGTTGATATGATCATTTGTTTTTTATCCTTCATTTTGTTTATGTGGTAAATCACATTTATTGATTTGCAAATGTATGAACCTTGCATTCTCAGACAAATTCCAACTTGATATTGATGAATTATCTTTTTAATGTATTGCTGTATTTGGGTTGATAATATTTTGTTGATAGCATTAGCATCTATGTTAATCAGGGGTATTGTCGTGTAGTTTTCTTTCTTTGTTGTGTCTTTATCTGGTTTTGGGACTAGGATGATGCTAGCTTCATACAAAGAGTTTGGGAGTCTTCCATCTTCTTGAATTTTTTTGAATATTCTGTGAAGGATGGGGGTGAGCTCTTCCTTAAATGTTTTGTAAAATTCTCCTATGACACTCTCTGGTCCAGTGCTTTTGTGTGCAGGGTTTTTTTTTTGATAATTGCTTTGATTTCACCAGCTATCATTGATCTGTTCAGGCTTTCTATTTCTTTCCTCAGTTTTGGAAGATTATATGTTTCTAGAAATTTGTCCACTTCACCTAGGTTTTCAAATCTCTTGGCATATAGTGGTTTGTCTCACGATCCTTTATATTTCTGTGGTATCAGTTGTAATCTCTCCTCTTTCATCTCTGATTTTATTTATTTGGGTCCCCTCTCTCTTTTTTCTTGATGAGTCTGTTTAAATGCTTGTTGGTTTTGTTTATCTTTTCAAAGAATCAGCTCCTGAATTTATTGATCCTTTGGATCATTCTTTTAATCTCTATGTCATTTAATTCTGCTCTGATATTGATTATATCCTTCCTTCTACTCAGTCTGAGCTTTGTTTGTTGTTCCTCCAGTTCTTGTAGATGTAGGGTTAGGTTGTTTATTTGAAATGTCTCTATCTTTTTTAGGTAGGCCTGTATTGATATGGACTTCCCTCTCATGACTGTCTTTGCTATGCCCCATAAATTTTGGACTGTTGTGAGTTCATTTTCATTTGTTTCCAGAAACTTTTTGATTTCTTCCTTGATCTCATTATTGGCCCATTCATCATTTAATAGCATGTTATTCAGTCTCCAGAAATTTGAGTGTTTTTGAGGTTTTTTTCCTTGAGGTTGATTTCTCATTTCAGGCCCATGTGGTCCAAGAAAATGCTTGATATGATTTTGATTTTCTTGAATTTGTTGAGGCTTGTTTTGTGTCCTATTATGTTGTCTATCTTTGAAAATGTTCCATGTGCATTTGAAAAGAATGTGTATTTTGCTTCTTTGGGATGAGAGATTCTATATGCATAAGTTAAGTCCATTTGATGTAGGGCAATGTTCAATGCCACAATATCCTTGTTGATATTTTGTTTGGAAGATCTATTCATTTTTGACTGGGGTGTTGAAATCCCTTACTATAATTGTGTTGCTGTCAATATCTTTCCTGAAGTTTTCCAAGGTTTTCCTTATATATTCAGGTGCTCCTGTGTTGGGTGCATATATGTTGATAATGTTTATATCTTCTTGGTGAATTCTTCCCTTGAGTATTATGAAGTGTCTTTCAGTGTCTCTTTTTATAGCTTCTGTTTTGGAGTTCATTTTATCTGTTATAAGTATTTATTCCCAGCCTTTTGTTTTTCATGTCCATTTACTTCAAATATTGTTTTCCAACCATTTGTTTTCAGTCTTTTTAGGTCTTTTGTCCTGAGGTAGTTCTATTGTAGGCAGCATAAGTGCAGGTCATGTTTTCTTATCCATTCAGCTATTCTATATCTTTTGGTTGGAGCATTTAATCCACTATTGTTTAAGGTTATTATTCATAGTTACTTCCTCATTTTCTTCCCTTTGAACCTGTGTTTCTCTCTCTCTCTCTCTCTCTCACTCTTTTTCTTAATATTCTTATAGCAGTCCCTTTAGCATATTTGCATTGCTGATTTGGTGGAGGTGTATTCTTTCAACCTTCTTTGGTCTGGGAAACTCCTTATTTCTAGGCTGGTAAATTGTAAGCAACCACAGACATGGGAGAAGCCTTGAAAACCATGTTGACAATACACTTTAAAAATATATTTATATTTTTAAAAGAAATCTCCATCTGTAAGGGTATTTCCCTCACTCTACCAGGCCTGTCTTCACTATCAATAAAGAAAGCATGGACTTAAATTTACATAAGAACATTAGCCTTGTTTACTGTGTTTTTCTTGGTAACCTTCCAGAACTGACTTTCCAGCCCCAACATTTCATTTAGTCTTTGTCTAAGGTTGCATTTGAGCTGATAGCTTTCTCCATTTTGGGGAGTTTATAAGTGTTTTGGGTTTTCTCCTATGTATACAGGGGTGTGGGGTCATCTGGACATGGCTTCTTCAACCCCCATAATGGAAGGCTGGCTGGAGGGCCCCTGGCCAGAGGGAATGTGTAATGCTTTAGAAATGGATTGTAGCTCTCTCCCTATCTCCTTTGGTTTCTTGTCCTGTGTGACTGCTTCTTGACCTTTTCTCTTTGCATATACACACTGAGGTAATTTAGCTCATAGTCGTGTACAAGACACATGCCCCCTTTGTCTGGGACCCCTAAAACAAGTTTCAAACTCAGGGAAGCGTGGTCCTGCTTTACTGATATGCTGCCATTGGTGCTCCCTGTGATGTGAGTAATAAAGGCTGTGTTTGTTCCATCCAGTTCTCCTTGTTTTTTTTTCCAGCTTATCTGAATGAGCAGCCAAGATCCCCAGGCTTTACCTCCTGCATTACAGTTGGTGTAGTCATGAGCATGATTCAAATACCCTGGCTACTCCTCAAGTTGTGGGCAATGTTATGCCAAGTGGGGGGATGCTGGGAGGAATCCTGGGCTAGCCAGCAAATTCTATGTGGTACGAGGTTGCAAACCTTCTTAATACATGGAGACTACCACAGGATTGAGGGGAAGCCCCTGAAACGTCTGATGGCCTCCTATAATCCTTGCAGCATGTGAGAGAGTGGTGCACCCTAGGGAAAAAGAAAGACCTCTGCCGTGTTGCCACTGCTGTGGGTTGGTTAATGCTGGCAGGGCTATGAACGGTAACTGAGAGATAGAGGCAGAGGTGTGTCCTGTGTGTTTAGTAGAAGAACTGAAACTAGAAAGCAACATGCATCTCTTCATGAGGCAGGAGAGAGTCAGGAGGAAGAGAACTCCTGAGGTGACCCAGGGCTAAGACAAAGGACAGTGATACAGGACAGAGACCCTGTTCTGATACTGGATGTTCCTACTTTCTAGAAAAGCACTGAATCATGGTGAATCATGAATGCACCTGCACAGAAAATGCTACATGACCCCTGCTTTATTATAGTAGCATTATACTAAATTAACATTGTGTAACCCCCTTTTCCAGTAACCAGCCAAGGTAAATCATGGGAGACCACATGTGTAGTAGCTTTAAAGTAATATAACTACTTGTACGTGTGCAATAAAACCCCACCAAAACTAGTTAGGAATATCTTCCCTATATGCATAGAATTCCTCCAGCCCCTGAGGTAAATCTCTGCTCAGAGTTGGTGTGCTCCCATGTTCTATAGAGTGTACTATTGTTTAATAAATCTCCTTGCTCTCTTTCTGCTATAAACTTTCTGTGTGTTTGGTTCAATTCTTTGTCCATGATCACCAAGAACCTGGTTACTGGTGCCCACCTGTGACACTAATGGTGGACAATAAGCATGCCCTATGGAAACAATTAGAATAGACCAATGAGCAATTATGGGACCTAGTGTGCCACTTTGCCAGGGTACAGGGATGATGACTAGCCCCCAATCATATACTGGTGATTGTGTCACAATAGTGGTGATCCTCACTAGTGGGATTTTTGTGGCTAAAAGTGAATGTGACTCAGATGAAGAGATCTTAATAGATGAGAATGGAGAGGTCCATAGAGGTAGAAGAAGAGAAATTTAAGGCTTGTTCAGTTATGACTTATATAAAATTAAGACTCAACAACTAAAGGAGCTTCAGGGCACTCCAGTGCTACCTCCCCAGCAGAACTTGCACACCCCTACACCCCAGCCAACATAGTAGAGCTGGCTGCTAAATTCAGACTGAAAGGGTCCAAATCCATTGGAGGGTTGCTGTTCTGTCTGTGGCATATAGGGGTTGATGGCATTTTGCTTATAGGAGATGAATTAAAACGTATGCCTTCTGTCCCTACCCATCTCTCTTTGAGAGAAAGAATTCATGGGGCTGGAGCCCAAGCAGGTCACACCACTACCTTTCTTATGTGGCTAATGGCTATCTGTAGGGTGGTGTGGCCTAATGAAGGGGATTTATCTTCCTCTAACTCATGCTAGACCAGTTTACTGGAACTCCAGTTCATCCAGAAGTTAGACATGTGACATGCCATCTATAATCAAAGTTCAATGGGCCGTGTATGGAAAAACCTGCCATGGGAATGAGGGAACAGGTTGTACAAACAGCACCTCCAGCTTACTTTGGCCTCCTAATACCTATTTTGTCCACCAAGGAGGGCAATTTTATACAAGAAGTGGCACAGACATTGGCCAAACCAGGGGAAGTAGAGCTACTGAGAAAAAAAAGAAGACAGGTAGAAAAGAAAGACAAGAAAGGAAAAATGGGAGAGCAGCTAACTGTGAAATGTAAGCAGAAAGGTGAAGTGAAAATAACCCACAAACAACTATGGTATGATCTGGTAAAGGCTGGAGTAGATAAAGATAAGATAGACAAGAAGCTTAACTGCATTCTTGTAAATTTGTGGCAGCAATTGAAACCTAAGCAATAGTTCTAGCCCACAGCAATATCTACTGTCTGGACATTGGCATGGATACTGTCAACTGAAATGGTCCCATCAGCACCCCCAGAGCTGATGCTCTTCTTGGATGACTTCATGGCTACCTTAAATGTGGAATTGCCTCTGGTCCATCTGGAAGATGTTTCATGGGGAGGGGTATTTGCATTGAGAGATGGCCAAAGGATCTGTTTACTGGGACCCAGTGGGAATCAGAGGCCACATGTAGAACTTGCTACTTACTGGTTCCCAAAGAATGTACATAGTGTTGGCTTTAGTTTATACTGGTGTGGAATGTTCTCCTATTTATGGTAACTCAGAGAGATTTTGGGGGGCGATAACTACCATTGATGACTATGGAGGACAGTCCATTGGAGTGCAAGCTGTTATACTGACTCTTGTAATAGGGCATTTACCACCATGCCCCTATAAGGTATATGTTTCTCTTATCCCTGAGTATACCCTGGGAGTTGACATTCTAGCGGTCATGCTAGATGTCATGGGAGACCACCATGGGATAGTTTCACCTCCACATATGGATTATGAAGGCCATTTTGAGGGGGCATGCCACACATCCCCCTGTATCATTTCCCACTCCCCACAGAGCAGTGGCCACCAAACAATACCATCTTCCAGGTAGCCATAAAGAGATTAGGGAGACCATAGAAGAATTGGCTAAGGTGAACATCATCAGACTAGCCCACAGTCCCTATAACTCACCTACGTGGCTTGTCTGAAAGCAAGATGGAACTTGGAACATGACTGTAGGTTATGGGAAACTAAATAAGATGATTCCCTCTCTCTTTGCAGCTGTTCCTAATATAGCTAGCTTCTTAGACCAGCTCAGCCATGAGATGGGCACATACCAGTATATATTAGATTTAGCTAATGCCTTTTCTTTTTTATTGATATTGATCCTGAAAGAGAGGACCAGTTTGCCTTCACCTGGGAAAGCCACCAGTGGACATATACCATTCTGTCTCAAGGTTACTTGCACTACCCTACCATTTGCCATGGCTTTGTGGCTGAAGACTTAGCTGCATGGACTGTACAATCCTCTGTGAGACTGTACCATTACATTGATGACATTATACTGACTTCTGATTCTCTTACAGAGTTAGAGCATGCTGCTCCTCAGCTGTTAGCTCACTTCCAAGGTTGAGGATGGGCAGTCAATTCCAACCAAATCCAGGGACCTGGACTGTTTGTCAAATGTTGGGGTGTTGTTTGGTTGGGTAAGACAAATGCGATGCCTGCTTCCATGATAGATAAGATTCAAGCTTTCTCCATCCTGCAGAAGCCAAAACAATTACAAAAATGTTTGGGATTGTTAGGGTACTGGCAATTTACCACATTCACCTCAGCTAGTGCACTCTCTTTATTATCTCACCTACAAAGGAGCCACCTGGGCCTTAAGGCTGCTAAATAAGTAGTGAAGATTGTAAAAGCACGGGGGTTTGTAGATCAATCTCAGGCATGTGATTTAGACATCCATGTCACTCCTGAAGGCTATGCCTTAGGCCTCTGGTGATGGCAAGGGCATGCCATGGTGCCAGTTGGCTTCAGAAAGCTCTGGAAGGGGACAGAGGCTTGATACAGCCCAATAGAACAAGTGAATGCTATTTCCCAGGCTCTCTTGGCTGCTGAAGCCAATATCAAATTGACATGGCTGAGATGAGACAAATTCACATGGACTGCTGAGTCCTGTGGAGGAAAAGGGATGGCTCAGCCACTCTCTCAAGAGGAGAGAGCCTCACCTCTTGCCTTGACAAGCTTTTATTGCTTTTATGAGCATATTACAGTAAGGATGGTTATCATTTACTATGCACAGGTTTGCTTTAGGTGGTTACCTTTTACAGAAAACAAAGGAGAGGATATTGCTAATTACATCAAAAAAGAAAGATATTTGCAAATGTAAAGTGAAAAGTGGTTGAACTAGTTACACTTGTCCTTGGAAGGTTTAGCATAGATTTTAGGAAGTTACTTTAAAAATATGTAGTAAACGTTTTCAGCCTCAATTCAGTGTGAGGGAGTTTTAGCAAAAAGCAAGTCTCTAAGCAGCCTAGGTAAAATGCAGGCCTGATTCCCCGTGGAAAAACCTATCCATGGGCATGGGGTCTATGCATCGGACCTCACTTTCCACTGGCCTCTCTGAGTGGGAGCCGGACCCATGCCACTCAGAATGGTTCCTATACCAAATCAGTTGAGGTTTGAGTGCATACTATCTATTCCTTGCTGGGTGGGTACAGCACATTGTAAACTGATCCAAGAGCTCAGTAGCACAGATAGACACCCTGACCAAGTGGAGTGCATGTCTCCAATGGAGAAGCAAACTAGGATGAGCCCTCTGAGCAAAGAATTGCAGCAGCTCCTGGGGCCAGTTACTCACCAAGATGTGGGTATGCAGGTCCCTGCTCTTCTTCTCATGCCTGGGCCTACTATTAAAGAGGGATGAGTCCCTATACCTGAGAAGGACACCTGGTACACTGATAGCTCCTCCTGGGGCCATCCATCCATCTAAACGGCAGTGGCCTACCAGCCCAGCATAAACAGTATATGGATGGAAGATGTCTTGGGACAAAGTAGTCAGTGGGCTGAGTTGAGAACTGCTTGGATAGTCATGACCCAAAAACTTGGGCCAGTGACCATCTACACAGATAGCTGGGAAATATACAGAAGACTGACCCTATGGCTGTCTTGCTGGGAGCAAGATGATTCACAAGTGCCTCAAAAACCCCTGTGGGGGAAAGACTTATGGAAGGACATTTATAAATATGGTCTGGAAAAGGTAGTAATGCTTCACCATGCCAGTGGACATCAACCTCTCCACAACCTGGCAAGCACCCAGTGGTTGGAAGAGGCTCCACTGAAAGATGTGCCATGTGGAAGAGGAGACTTTATGGGAAGTGGTACAAGCTTGAGGCCTACTTCTCCACTATCCTCGTATAGTCACAGCCTGTCATCAGTGCACCATCCTTAAAGAAAAGCACCTTTGCTGGCCGCCCCAAGATATGGGTGGCCTGCAATGAGGGGACATTGCACTGAACCACTAGCAGGTCTACTACACTGCCCCCCTACCACTGTCTGAAGGCTCATACTATGCCTTGACATGGGTGGGCATGACTACTGGCTTGCTGCAAGTATACCCATGCAAGCAGGCCACACAATGAGCCACTGTCTGAAGCCTAAAGCAGATCTGTGCTGCCTATGGGACACTGGCCATCATCAAAAAGGAATGAAGTACCCATTTCATAGGACATCAGGTACAATAATGGGCAGATGCCTTCAGTATAGATTGGATTCCATCTGTCATACAACCCCACTAGAGCTGGCCTCTTCAAAAAGTACAACCACATCTTAAAATATGCCCTGAAGACAGAGCTCATTCCAGGGATAGACGACCCATTTTTCTGACTGCCTATGAACCTTGAATGAATGGCCTGGGGGTAGGACAAGCATCTCCCATCAACCTCCTCATTAAATTTTGGGCAGTAGCTGTCTACCTGCCTACCTGCAAGTAAGTACATAGGAGCTTCTGCTACGTCCTGGGCTAGGGCAACAAAATAACATGCTTTTGCCAGTGCCCCAAGACATAATCCTAGGGGAAAGCACCTTCACCTGGCCCCGGCAGGTGCAGGTAGAGTCCCACTGGTGTTCCTTGGTAGCTTCTTGGGGCCAGGGACTTGTTATGGGATTGTAGCTGTCACCCATGGTAATGGCCTTCTGGCCCCTTACTCTTATTTATTACAACCCACAGCAATTTATTTCAATTTCTAAAGTAACTTATATAGCCTCAGTTTAGCAGGTATACATACCTCCCTGGGCCCTTTGAGTGTAGGAGGCCCTTAGCCTAGGAATAGATAGATAGTGCATGGTATCAATGGCCAGGGCACCCATGGTCAGTGCAACCATATTAACCAAAGACCAGACTGTGGCGTGTGTGTTGCCAGGCTGCCAAGATTTACCTTTGTTAGTTCCTATTAAACATCTTTCTTGTCACCCTTAGACTCTGCTCTGGAAACTCCTTTCTACAGTGGACAGCATTCTAGCAGCTGCCAGCAATCATTCTGATTGTTGGGTCTGCACTGAATTTTCAACTGCTGCCTCCGCTGGCCTACCATGGTGGATCCACCCTATGAACCAGACATGGTGGGACTGGCTGCAAGCTGGAAAGCCCTTGACCCTCTTTTGGAGCAGGGAAAGAGTGTGTGAAAATGTGTTTTCCCTCATGAGAAAACAGACCAAGTTCAACAAACCACAGTTTTCATACACAATTTGGGATGGTGTGGGGTGGCTGTCAGCATTACAAGTAGAGGTACAACATCTCATGTCTATATTTATTGAATGCAGAAGTGGTACTGCAAATGAGACAGTTCAGCTCATGGAGGAGATGCCAGCAGTTCTATACAAGGAGATAATGGTAATGACTGCTATAGACCACTGGGGACAATCTACTAAGGGGGCACAGGCCCATCTTGTCCCAAGGGAGTCCTGTGGGCCAGTGGCCAATATGGTTGGCCTTACCTCCCATTTAATTGAATTGGGAATTGCACCTGGGAAGAACCATACATCCCAGGGTGAGTATTAAATACTATTCCAGGTGTCCGTTGAAATTGGGACTCTTTCAGGCATGTTATTGAGTCAAGTGATCTGACTGGTATAGTTCTACCCTCTAGCCACTTTTTTGCCCCCTGCAGGTACTATTCTAACCCATGAAGTCATTAAAATCCTAGCAGATCACATTGCAATAGCCCTTATCCACACCAGACATCTATAGCCCTGGTTTCTGATGAGGTAACTAAAATGAGGAAAGTTGTGCTGCAGAATGGAATGGCATTAGTCTGACTCACAGCTGCCCTGGGCCAGGGAAGGGGGGTGGTACCGGTGCCATTCTTCACACTGAGTGTTGTGTATATATTCCTTATAATTCTCACTATTTCAAGCCTTCACTTCTTTAGGAGCTGAGATTAATCATATATCAGACAGCCTCTGACCCCTTCACAACTTGGTGGAATTTTTTCTAGGTTCCCGGTGGCATTTCCTTGTCCTAGGTCTCTTTGGGTTTGTCTTGCATTGTTGATCTTGGGGTGTAGACTTTATCATATTTGTGTTATATGGCTGCAATGTACCAACATGTTCACCACATAGGTCCCCTATCAGAAGAATGTAATACAAAGAATGAGAAGTGGAGGAGCAATGTTAGGGTAGAGTGTGAGAACATTTTGGACAGGCTCCTTCACCCCCATTATGGAAGGTTGGCTGGAGGGCCCCTGGCCAGAAGGAATGTGTATCACTTTGGAAATTGATGGTAACTTTCTCCTTATCTATTTTGGCAGTGGCTTCTTATCCTTTGTGACTGCCTATTGACCTTTTCTCTTTGTATGTACACAGTGGTGTAATGTAGTTTAGAGTTACATGCAAGACACGTGTCCCCTCTGTCTGGGACCCCTTAAAACAAGTCTTGGTGTCAAACAAAACTTTGTTGATCTGCTGCCATCAGTGGTCCCTATAATGTGAGTAATGAAGGCTGTGTCTGTTTCATCCAGTTCTTGTAGTTTTTTTGTCTTATCTGGATAAGAAGTTGAGATCCCTGGGCTTGACCTTTTGTATTACAAGGAGATAAACATGTTAATAAAATTTAATTTGTTTTTCTAATGCTAATCTGCATCATGTCAATTTAATTAACAGAAGTACAGACAGGAGAAATTTGAAGGGTAAAAAATAATTTTTCCTTCCTGAAAATATCCAGAGACATGTAAAATCTAAACGTGAGGCAAACAGTTTCCATGGGTAGAACAACTTCTTCCCAAGATTGTACAGATAAATAACAAAATATAATCAGTGAGTGTGCATCTGTGTAGGCATATGTAGTTCTCACTCAAGCCTTTTCAAGTAGACTAGATCATACAGATCATAGACCTATGATTAGGATAACATGGTTACACTTTGGTTTTGATATTATTTATAAACTTTTTTCTCACTATTTTCCTTTTTTATTAATTCAAGGTGTTAGATTTTGAAAATAAGATCCTAGTACTTTTTCTCATTTTCTCAACTAATTTCATTCTGACAAAACTTGGAACTCATTATAACTCACCACAACATTACTAATGCCAAGATATCTAGATACTATGGCTAAACTCCAGGTTTTCCCAAATTGGTTATTATTAATATTTTTAGTGCCTCATGTGGAAGAGAATGGAACATTGAATTAAGATAAACTATTACCCAATTATTTTCTCATAAGTTCATATAGAAAGAAGTGCATGATTTTTCTAAACGTCACCCAACATTTTTTAAAATATATATTTTATTGATTATACAATTACAGTTGTTCTATTCCCCTCCTTCATTCCCCTCCACCCGCACACTCCCTCCCCCGCCATTCTCCCCCCCCCTTAGTTTATAACCACGTGTCTCAAGTTCTTTCATACTATATTTCCCCTACTACTCTTGACCTCCCCCTGTCTATTTTCTACCTACCATCTATGCTATTTTCTGTACCTTCTCCCCCCTTCTCCTCCTTCCACCCTCCTGTTGCTAACCCTCCATATGTTCTTCATTTCTATGGTTCCACTCCTGTTCTAGCTGTCCTCTTGGTTTGCTTTTGTTTTAGGTGTGGTTGTTAATAACTGTGAGTTTGCTGTCCTTTCACTGTTCATATTTTTCATCTTCTTTTTCTTAGATAAGTCCCTTTAGCATTTCATATAATAAGGGTTTGGTGATGATGAACTCCTTGAACTTGACCTTATCTGAGAAGCACTTTATCTGTCATTCCATCCTAAATGAAAGTTTTGCTGGATAGAGCAATCTTGGCTGTAGGTCTTTGGATTTCATGACTTGGAATACTTCTTTCCAGCCCCTTCTTGCCTGTAAGGTCTCTTTTGAGAAATCCACTGACAGTCTGATGGGTACTCCTTTGCAGGTGACTGTCCCCTTATCTCTTGCTGCTTCTAGGATTCTCTCCTTCATTTTAGTCTTGGCTAATGTAATTATGATGTGCCTTGGTGTGTTCCTTCTTGGGTCCAACTTCTTTGGCACTCTCTGAGCTTCCTGGATTTCCTTTGCCAGACTGGGGAAGTTCTCCTTTATTATTTGTTCAAATAAGTGTTCCACTCATGGCTGTTTCTTCCCCCCTTCTGGTATCCCTATAATCCGGATGTTGGAACGTTTAAAGATGTCCTGGAGGTGCCTAAGCCTCTCCTCATTTTTTTGAATTCTCATTTCTTCATTCCTTTGTGGTCGGATGTTTTGTTCTTCCTTCTGGTCCATTCCATTGATTTGAGTCCCAGTTTCCTTTCCATCGCTATTGGTTTCCTGGACATCTCCCTTCATTTCAATTACTTTAGCCTTCATATGTTCCTCTAATTTGTGACTATAATCAACCAGTTCTGTGAGCATCCTGATAAACAGTGTCTTGAATTGTGCTTCTGAGAGTCTGGCAATTTCTCGGTTGCTGAGAGTTATAGGCTCTGGGACTTTGAGTTCTTCTTGCGCCATCTTTTGGGCTGTTCGTGCCTGTTCTGTAGCAGGATCTGAGCCCTAAGGTGTTCACTAGAGCAGGGCAAGCAAGTCGCTGGGTTGTGAAGCTGTATATGGGGGTAGGGTCAAAGAGGAGCAATGGCGTCCCATCTGCCGCCTGCCACCACGGCCCCCACTGGCGCTACAGCCGCCACCGTCACCGGTCCCACACGTTTTGTCCCACTGCATGCGAGTGTGCCATGGCGGTCAGCCCTCCACCACTGGGTTTGCCCTCTGGGGCCTGCGTGGTCCGTCTCACTGTGCGCAAATGTGCGAACACGGTCAGTCTGCCCCGCACCCCAACTGGTTCCGGGCTACCTGCGCGCCTAGGTTGGGGGATCTGTCCTGCCCGACCCTGCTCTGCTGCTGGCTCCGCCTCTCTTACCGTCCTGGTTGAACTGTTCGTTGTTGTCGGACTTCCGTATAATTCAATTTTCTGTTCTTTGGCTGTGTCTTTGTTCTCCAAACCTTTGTTGTATTCAAACTTGGTTTTGGGAGAAGGCACAGTGTTTCCACCTATGCCTCCATCTTGATGGAAGTCCCCTTTTTTCTAATCAGTGAGGCAGATAGCAGAGATTTATCTTTTTGATTATACTTTATTACCATACTTTTCTATGCTTTCTTCTGACAAACATATACAAAAATAAAAAATTTATCTGCAATTTCTATTTCTCAGTTGTGGGAGGTATCAATCTAATGCCAGTTTCATCCAAAGAGATAGGCATTTGACCCAAAACAGTAATTAAACAAACTATATTTACTTATTGGGTTCTACATGAATATTTATTGGACATTATATTTTCATATTGCTGAAAATAACTCTTTGTGTAGTTATCATTAAACCAATTTACCAATCTTGTAACTGCAGAACCAGCTCAAAATGGTCCTATCCTATTTAATAAGACAGTTGCTTTTCAGAGAGAATATACCACAAGTCATCCAGCTGAGGCTTGTTACAGAGGAGAGCACTTTGATGTTCAGCTGCACCTGGAACCAAGTCTCATCTACCCCAGACACTCAAAAAACCAAAGGGCAGGGGCACAACAAGAACTTGAACACTGGAACCCTTTCAGAAGCAAGGGATCAGTTTAGGAAGATCTAGTTCTGACACCCCTTACCATAAATGACCAAGTTTCAAGGTCCTCCATTAAAACTTGCCCCACCAGCACTTCCACACTTCAGTTTCCCCTAATTCTTTAAAAACCATTAACCTAATCCAGTGAGCAAGATGTGTTTGAAGCACTAGTGGGGTTCTTATCTTTCATTTGGTGACTTCTCAATCAATAAAACTTTCTTTACTACAAAATCTGACATTCTGAGTTTTGGCCTTTCAAAACATGAGACACACAGATTTGGGTTTGGTAACAATCTCAAGCCCAGAATTTTACCTGTACTTCTGACCAACTGTTTATAAAATCAAGGGTCTCCATGGCCCTTCCAGAGGTTCAATTACTTTTATAGATTATCACAGATCTTGGAAAACTCATCTACTTTCTAGATTACTGGTTTATAAAAAGATGTGAAATCAACAAACAGATGGAGCAACATAAGTCAAAGACTCAAATAAAAGAGCTTGTGTCATTGTGGAGTCTGGGGTCTAGAATTTTGGCAGTAGGAGTAGTTTAGTTCCCTGACTTTGAAGCTCCCTACGCCCCATTCTTTGGGTTTTTAACAGAAGCTTCCTCTGTTGTCATGTTAATTAAGTCATTGACATTTGGTGATTGATTCAGTATCCAGTTCTTCTCCCCTATCTTTCTGAAAATTCAGAGGTAAAACTAAAAGTTTTGACTCTCTATTTCTGGCTGGTACCCCTGGCAACAGCCTAAATCCTTAGGTGTATTTCAAAAGTTACCTCATTAACATTAACCCAACTGTGGCGAAAAGGGGCTTGCTAAGATTAACAAAATGCCATTTCACTTTATGGTTTTGAAGTGATTTCAGAAACAGAGGATAGGAGACCAAGACCAAATAATATAACAAAAGGTGCTCTAATTGCTTTTTTCTTTTTTTATTTGTTGTTCAAGTACAGTTGTCTGCATTTTCTTTCCATCACTTCCCCCCACCCCAGCCATCTCTACTTCCCTCTCTTGATCCCACCCCTCCTTGGTTTTGTCCATGTGTCTTTTATAGTTGTTCCTGAGATCTTTTCTCCCTAATTGCTTTTATCACATTGGGAATT
Source organism: Sturnira hondurensis (assembly GCF_014824575.4). Lineage (NCBI taxonomy): Eukaryota > Metazoa > Chordata > Mammalia > Chiroptera > Phyllostomidae > Sturnira > Sturnira hondurensis. The sequence goes on from NW_028081491.1 coordinate 4,229,993, forward strand.
CTAAGTGTGTTAAAAAAACTATCAGCCAGAAATGGTGGACAAAAACCAAATATTCATGAGAAATATATTTTTATAAATCATATCAAATACCCAGAATACCCAGGGGTCATATATTGATGTAATAATATTAAACTCATGATTTCCACATAATAAGAATAATCACAAGGATATGTGTTGTGGAGATATACATATCTTGGTGTAGACAAAAAAGGAGCAATATACTGAACCTGACAAGCTCAGGAGAGGTCTATAGTGGGTCTTAGAAACTCAGAGACTGGAAGTAAGCAAATGAAACCGTCTGAACATAAAAAAATTCCTAACAAAAGCAAATAATGGCAGGCAGTCATATCCTAGGCCTGTAACATATTTGGCCAAGGTCAATTTGTTCCTTAAGTGAACACATTTATTGTGTTTTTGCATCAAACATAATGTTAGGTAGAAGTTAGCAAAATGCAGGATGAAGGTGATGTTGACAGGAGAGACCTGGTTCTTCTTGCTGACACACATAAAGGATTACATATCAGCAAATCTAGTAAGTATGAAATTAGTTTATCAGTGGCTCATTCCCATGGAAGAGAACAGGACTGGGTAGAGCTAAGGGGTGAAAGGCAAAGTTTCAGAGCAAAACAGGGTGACAAAAGCAAAAGCAGCTGAAGACCAGGGTAGCAAGCCCCTGGGCAGCCTGAGGCCTGGTGGCCAGAGGCTCAATAGCCCTAGAGCCAAGAACACCATGAGCCCCGGAGAGAGAGAGAGTCCTATGTTCTCAGGACCTATATAGTTGGTGGGATAGGAGGGGGAAAGTTTACATATTGATTAATGGGTAAATGTGGTGCCAGCTTTCCTGGGGGAATGTGACTACCCAAACTTAGGTGTGTGTGGGGGTCCGTTAGCCCAAATCCTTATGTTGCTCCAGACCCCATTTGTTCATCTTGTAAAACAAATACATGACAAGAGGCAGTTAATTAAAATTGGGGCACTTTCCAAAGTTATTTATGGACTCTTTCTGTAAGCATCAGGGACTCCCTCGTAAAACAGATAGTGACCAGAGGTAGGCAATTAACCAGAGTTGTTTTATGGGCTCTTTCTTTGGGCACTGGGGACCCTATCCCACATTCAGGCCTTGGGATGAAAGCACAGTTTCAAGGATTTCTTTCCCAGATAATGGAAATGTTACGTAGAATTTCAAGGACTTCCCTTCTTTCTTGCTAACACAGTGTTTCTTGTAATATTGGAACACCTGGCAATATTATCAGACCAGGCTCAGGACTGTTGAGTTAGCACATGAGACTAGTCTCCTTCCTCCTCCCTGCCTTGGTTTACTATTTATTCTACCTAATTGGTAAAAGATGTTTCCTAGCAACAAGGGTGCTAAATGCTAGCCAGTGACAGTATTGCAGTCTCAGAGTTCTTTCTGTACTGTCTCCTGCTTCAGTGGGAGGGGGGTCCCTAGCATTCAAAGGCCCACAGAACAACTTTGGTTAATTGCCTTCCTCTGGTCGCTATCTGTTTAACAAGGCAGTCCCTAGTGCTTACAGAGAGAGACCAGAAATAACTGTGGGTAACTGCCTAACTTTAATGAACTGCCTCCTGTCAGATATTTCTTTTACAACAAGATGAACAAATGTGGTTTGGAGGAAGAAAAGAGTTATGGGCTAACAAACTCCCACACATACCTATGCTTAGGTGGTCACATCCCCCAGTCCCTGGAAAACTGGCACCACCTTTACCCACCAATCAATGTGTAACTCCCTCACTTTATCCAGCCTACTATATAAATCCTCAGGAAAAAGGGCCATCAGCTCTTGCTACCCTTGCTTTTTGTGACCCAAGCCTATGCCTTTCTCCCCCACCTCAGCAAGGCCCATTCTCTTCCATGAGAATGTATCACTAGTAAACTTTGCTTGAAATGTCAGAGTAATCATTTTGCAATCTTGTTTCTCAAATACCACCTCTATGGTGTTAGTTATTGGCTTCCCCTGTGCATATCAATGTGAAAGAAGTATGTGCCTCTTAATTTTTACCCAATCCCAGAGACTTTCCCATTTTGCTTTCTGCCACCCTCTAAATCTTCCACCAATGGATGTTATGTAACCCTCGCTATGTCTTCTTTTATTCTCATCTATAAAATACACAGCAAACATATTCTCTGGAGCAAGCGTGTTAAACTCATTTTTACCAGGGGCCACATCAACCTCAAAGTTGCCTTCCTTAAAAGGGCCAAATGTAATTTCAACTCCTTAACAGTTAAGGAGTAGTTACATTTATATAGTCCTACAATTATTTCAGCGCTCTGAAGGCAACTTCGAGGCTGATGTGGCCCCCCAGTGAAAACAAGTTTGACACCCCTGCTCTAGAGCATTTTCTCAATACCTTGAGATATTAACTCCCAGCAATTGTCATCAATTTGGCTCAAATAAAATCATGAAAATTTTCTATAGGTTTGTACATTTCTTAAATTGACATTGTTTATAGTAGCTTTTGTTTATCAAATGCTGCCTGAATTTAATTGATTTTTTTATTTATAATAAAATGTTGGGGACTTCTGACAAGATGGAGGCATAGGTGGAAACACTGTGCCTTCTCCCAAAACCAAGTTTGAATACAACAAAGGTTTGGAGAACAAAGACACAGCCAAAGAACAGAAAATTGAATTATACGGAAGTCCGACAACAACGAACAGTTCAACCAGGACGGTAAGAGAGGCGGAGCCAGCAGCAGAGCAGGATCGGGCAGGACAGATCCCCCAACCTAGGCGCGCAGGTAGCCCGGAACCAGTTGGGGTGCGGGGCAGACTGACCGTGTTCGCACATTTGCGCACAGTGAGACGGACCACGCAGGCCCCAGAGGGCAAACCCAGTGGTGGAGGGCTGACCGCCATGGCACACTCGCATGCAGTGGGACAAAACGTGTGGGACCGGTGACGGTGGCGGCTGTAGCGCCAGTGGGGGCCATGGTGGCAGGCGGCAGATGGGACGCCATTGCTCCTCTTTGACCCTACCCCCATATACAGCTTCACAACCCAGCGACTTGCTTGCCCTGCTCTAGTGAACACCTTAGGGCTCAGATCCTGCTACAGAACAGGCACGAACAGCCCAAAAGATGGCGCAAGAAGAACTCAAAGTCCCAGAGCCTATAACTCTCAGCAACCGAGAAATTGCCAGACTCTCAGAAGCACAATTCAAGACACTGTTTATCAGGATGCTCACAGAACTGGTTGATTATAGTCACAAATTAGAGGAACATATGAAGGCTAAAGTAATTGAAATGAAGGGAGATGTCCAGGAAACCAATAGCGATGGAAAGGAAACTGGGACTCAAATCAATGGAATGGACCAGAAGGAAGAACAAAACATCCGACCACAAAGGAATGAAGAAATGAGAATTCAAAAAAATGAGGAGAGGCTTAGGCACCTCCAGGACATCTTTAAACGTTCCAACATCCGGATTATAGGGATACCAGAAGGGGGGAAGAAACAGCCACGAGTGGAACACTTATTTGAACAAATAATAAAGGAGAACTTCCCCAGTCTGGCAAAGGAAATCCAGGAAGCTCAGAGAGTGCCAAAGAAGTTGGACCCAAGAAGGAACACACCAAGGCACATCATAATTACATTAGCCAAGACTAAAATGAAGGAGAGAATCCTAGAAGCAGCAAGAGATAAGGGGACAGTCACCTGCAAAGGAGTACCCATCAGACTGTCAGCGGATTTCTCAAAAGAGACCTTACAGGCAAGAAGGGGCTGGAAAGAAGTATTCCAAGTCATGAAATCCAAAGACCTACAGCCAAGATTGCTTTATCCAGCAAAACTTTCATTTAGGATGGAATGACAGATAAAGTGCTTCTCAGATAAGGTCAAGTTCAAGGAGTTCATCATCACCAAACCCTTATTATATGAAATGCTAAAGGGACTTATCTAAGAAAAAGAAGATGAAAAATATGAACAGTGAAAGGACAGCAAACTCACAGTTATTAACAACCACACCTAAAACAAAAGCAAACCAAGAGGACAGCTAGAACAGGAGTGGAACCATAGAAATGAAGAACACATGGAGGGTTAGCAACAGGAGGGTGGGAGGAGGAGAAGGGGGGAGAAGGTACAGAAAATAGCATAGATGGTAGGTAGAAAATAGATAGGGTGAGGGCGAGAATAGTGGGGGAAATATAGAATCTAAAGAACTTGAGACACGTGGTTATAAACTAAGGGGGGGGGAGAATGGCGGGGGAGGGAGTGTGCGGGTGGAGGGGATTGAAGGGGGGAAATAGAACAACTGTAATGGTATAATCAATAAAATATATTTTAAAAAAAAGAAAGTGGAAGGTGAAAAAAAAAGAAAAAAGGGCAGAAAATAGAATACTAAGTGAAGGATTGCTTCAGTTCTTTCTGCTTAAGTTGAGTGTTTATTTCTGCCAATAGTATGGCAGCTAGAGATAGAGGAAAATAGGTGACTTTATATGTAATTAAGAATAAGTTATAGGAAATAAGAATAGATTTCATTTGAACAAAACTCACATCAAAGTTAATATTTATATTTACAAAACTTGATAATTCAAGTTATTATACATTCCATACTATTAGATTATGATGGCAAGGTTAATAAAATGCCAGATTTATGTATGACAACATATAAGGTCTTCACAAAAAAATCCAGCCATTGTTGATATAATGAGAATTGTTTGCAAGACATCAGTGTAATCTGACAGTGAAGGTGAGTGGACTGGAATGCTCATGCATGAACAATGACAACTTCATTGTATTAGTCAATGGGGGCAGTAGAACCTGTTGAGTGAGCATGTGCACTGTGTGGCTGTCACATTCAAAATGACTGAGTAGAGCAAGGAATCTGCATGCAATTTTGTATTAAGTTTGAACATCCCTCTGCACAAATTATGTGGGTGGTTCAGAGGGCTTTCAGGGATGATGCAGTGAATGCAGTGCAAATAAAAGTGTGGCACCAATGCTTCAGATGTGGTAAAGAATCTGTTGAAAGTGATCCATTTTCTGGAAGGCCTGCAACAAGCAGAACACCTAAGAGTGTTGAACATGTGTGGGCTGCAATCAACAAAGCTAGGTAACTGACAGTATGAGAACTAGAAGCTTATCTGGGGATTCCAAAAACTACTGTGTCTGAGATTTTGACACAGACTCTTGGCATGAAAAGTGTCATGGCAAAATTTGTTCTGTGGCTTCTGCTACCAGAGCAGAAGAAACATCATGCTGCAGTTGCTAATGACTTGACTGAAACCACTACCAGTGAACCAGATTCCACAAGGTCATAACTGCAGATATGGTGAGTCTACAGCTACGATCCAGAAATGAAGGCCCCATCATTCCAATGGAAGTCACCTGGTTCTCCAAGCTCATAAAAGGCATGGCAGAGTATCAGTGAAAAACCATGTTAACTGTGTTCTTGATTGGGAAGGTGTGGTTCAACCCCTCTAGGTAAAAAAAATTAATAAGGAGTACTACCTCAAAGTTATTTGTCAGTTGAGACATGCAATACAACAAAAACAGCTGCAGCTGTGGGCAACTGTTGATTGGCAGCTTCATCACAACAACATGCCTCATCATGCATCCCATCTTATGCAGAGTTTTTTGCAAAACATTAAATCACCCAGGTGACACAGGCCCCCTATAGCCCAAACATGGTGCCCTGTGACTTCTGACTTTTCCCCAAAGTAAAAATCACCTTTGAAGGGAGGAGATTTCATATCATTGATGAGATTCACAAAAATAGTATGGGGCAGCTGAAGGCAATTCCAACAAAAGATTTTGCAGAGTGGTTTAAACAGTGGAAGAGATGCTGGGAGAACTGCGTGAGGTTCCAAGGTACCTACTTCGAAGGGGACTGAGGAGTCATTTCCTATGTACAATGTTTCTTATTTTGTGTCTCCTTCAGTAAATGTCTCTAATTTTCATATTAAATGACTGGAAACATTCTGGACAGACTTCATATGACTGGGTGTTAGCTGCATGCAAAAAAGTGTGATTTATTTTTTGGGTTTCTTCTTTTTTTTAGAGTCAGAGGTAAATATTCATAGATGCAAAAACTTAGTGTTTTTCCTTAAGCTGTGCAAGATATTTCTATGTGGCCTTATTAGAATAATGTAACATTTAGGAGCAAAGATACAGCCTAGTATCTGAGCATTGGAAGTCAAGATAGATAATACCTCCACAGCCATCATGACCTTCCCCTTGGTGTTATGGTACACAGGTAAGAAGGTAATCCTGACACTACAGGATATCAACATGCCAAGTGTCAGAAACTTGGCTTCACTGAAGGTGTTGGGCAGGTTCCTGGCCAGAAAAGCCAGGATGATGTTAACTAGGGCCAAAGAGCTCAAGAATCCCGGGGCATAGTAGAAGGCAATGACAGAGCCTTTATTGCACTCAATGATGAGGTATCCGTGCTCAGAGTATGTATCAATATCAATAAGTGGAGGTGTGAATCCAAGCCAAATTCCAGAGAGAGAGTTGTGTGGATAAGGAAGCAGGTGAAAACGACTGAACTAGATACTCCTGATCACCCAAACCACCTTATTTTTCTCCCTGGTGTTGTGGCCTTGAAAGCCGTAAGTACAGTGATAGTTTTTGCTAATATGGTTGAAACAACCACAGTAAACATGACACCAAATATTATTTGTCAGAGGATGCAGGTGGCTGTGTTGGGATGACCAGTGAAAAGTAAGGAGCAGAGGAAACAGGAAGAGGGAAACGAGAATAATGTAGCTAAGAGCCCTGTTATCAGCCTTAACAATGGGTATGTGTCTACGCTTCACAAAGACCCTAAGAACCACAGTTTTTTGGACAGAAAAACAAATAGCTATGCTGGCCAATGCTGTCCCCAGTGGATCTTCAAAAGCCAGGAAGGTTACAGTCTTTGGGAGGCAGTGATTCCTCCCACTGTTTGGATACTGGTTACCTGGACATTTTGTGCATTCATTGGAATCTGGAGGTGGATGGGAAGAGCACAGTCTCATTGCCTCAGGATCTACAATGCTTTCTTTTTTAACCGAACTTAAAAACATTCACTTTTGCTAATTTAAGGTACATGATTCACCCTTGTTCCTTACTCAAAAGAAATTCAAGATGTTCTGAATACACTCATTCCAGTTGAAAGCAGTGTCCATACTTTTCTTATTTTTATAGTGAAATATGATTTCTTCTTATGTTTCATATAGAAAGAAGTATATACTATTCTTATTTTATTTTTAGCATTGAAACCATTACAATCTTTAAGATATTTCAAATACATATTTTTCAGGTTATACCTTAAATGCATTAATTTTACAAAGGAGCTTATTTTTAGTGGAAATCTTATAATGGCCATGACACAATTTCATTTTTATATAAGCACCTTAAACTCTCATTAGATTGACCTTGAGATGTTAAGTTGTACTCGCTAAAAACCATGACCTTTTCCTTCTCACAAAATGGAATCTAATGTATTAGTGAACTTTCCTGCCTCTCCCATAAAATATTTTCTGATATCAATTATTTCTCATCATTTCTGTTTTGTAAATCTGATCCAAAGTGCTGAATCTTTAACTGAATTATGGTGATATACCAAACCAACTTCCCTTGTCTTCAAATACCTCCTCCTTCAGTCTTTTTTGCAGTTATTCTTTTTTAAAAAAGATTTTATTTATTTATTTTAGAGAGATGGGGAAGGGAGGGAGAAAGAGAGGGAGTGAAACATCAATGTGTGGTTGCCTCTAGCACACCCCATATTGGGGATATGGCCTGCAACCCAGGCATGTGCCCTGACTGGGAATCAAACCTGTGATGCTTTGGTTCGCAGGCTTGTGCTCAATCCACTGAGCTATACCATCCAGGGCTGCAGTTATTCTTTAAATACCAAGTCAAATCACTTGACTGCCATGCTTAAAGCCTTCCAATTGCTTCTCATTACACTTTAAATAAAACCCACCATCTTCATAAACCCCAGACTTCACATTCTACCACTGTGTCTTTGAACTTTGTCTTCCAATCACCCACACTACCTGATATGATTTGCTTACAACAACACAAACTCCTGTTCCTGGCCATTTATACTTCTGCTTCTTATATCTTGAATCCTTTTCTTTCAGAATATAGCAGGACTAATATTTGCCTGCTCACTTAGTGAGGGATCAGCACAAAGGTCATGTCCTCTATGATTTCAGCCCCAAGTGGCATATCTAAGGAGCTTTCTCTGTCACACAATCCCACCATATCCTGTGTCTGAGGGTAATGGGTTATACTAATTATAATATTGAAATGTGTTACATGAGGGATCAAATGAATGATAAAATGAAGGAAGGAATGATACTTTGTGAATCAGACCCAAATTCTAACAAACTTTTACGTTAATGGGGATAGTGAAGACCATAGTGAGAGAAATCCATTGTTGATTCTTACATGTCTTATTGGAAATCTACCCCCTGGATAGAGAGCACAGTTAAAACAACATATAGCTCTTCCTTCTTGTGAGGTTTTCCTAAATCCTGGACCACAGCTTGGGCTGCACACAGAGAGGGGAGCCTGAAAAGAATAAATTGGTGATAGATGCTGCTAACACATTTAGAGTAGATGAATTGTATAGTTTTAGTAGATTAATAATATTACTACAGAAATGATATAACTATGAAATATTTTAATAGGGTATAATGCCTTTTAGTACTACCCAAGCTATGCATACTGAAATTAAAATTAAATAGACAAAATAATGTTTTTGATAAAAATGAAATACCAAAAGCAAATATTCAAGTAATCATACTATGTCTCCATAAAATTATTAATCCAGATGATTAACAGCCATATATTAATTAATTGTAAAATAAATATATAATGATGTTATATTTAATATTATAGCAATAACACTGGAAATTCAGAAAATCTTGGAGTGCTGTTATTGTTACCCAATGGTTAGCATATTTTTGTGATGGGATTATTTAAAATATAATATTTTCTGGTGAAAATATTTAAAATCTAAGCAAATATTTAAAATCAATCTTCTTAGTAAACTTTAAAGCATAGTTTTCTTAACTACTGTCACAATGCTATGCATTATATTCCCAGAAATTACTTGTCTTATAACTGAGTTTTTTCTTTTTTAAATTTTAATTCTTTTTATTTATTATTTTAATTTAATTATTGTTCAAGTATAGTTTTCTGTCTTTTACTCCCATCCTCAGTACTTCCCACCCCCTCCCATTTCCACCCCCCTTAGTTGTTGTCCATGTGTCCTTTATACTAGTTCCTGAAAATCCTCCCCCTTTTTCCCTTGAAATTCTCTCCCCTCTTCCCTCTGGTCACTGTCCTCCTGTTCTCTATTTCAGTGTCTGTTTTTATTTTGCTTGCTTGTCTGTTTTGTTGCTAGCTTCCTGTTAAAGGTGAGATCATATGGTATTTGTCTTTCAACACCTGGCTTATTTCACTCAGCATAATGCTTTCCAGTTCCATCCATACTGTTGCAAAGGGCAGGGGCTCCTTCTTTCTGCTGCATAGAATTCCATTGTGTATATGTAGCATAATTTTTTGATCCATTCATTTACTGATGGGCACCTAGGTTGCTTCCAGCTCTTGGCTATTGTAAATTGTGTTGCTATGAACATCAGGGTGCATAGGTTCTTTTGGATTGGTGTTTTAGGGTTCTTAGAATATAATCCCAGCAGTGGAATTGTTGGGTCAAAAGGTAGGTCTATTTTTAGTTTTCTGAGAAAATTCCATACTGTTTTCCACAGTGGTTGTACCAGTCTGAAATCCCACCAACAATGGATTAGGGTCCCCTCTTCTCCACACCCTCTCCAACACTTGTTGTTTGTTGCTTTGTTTATGATGGCCATTGTAGCCAGTGTAAAGTGGTATCTCATTGTGGTTTTGATTTGCATTTCTCTGATAGCTAGTGATATTGAGCATCTTTTCAGGTGTCTCTGGATCTTCTGTATGTCCTCCTTGGAGAAATGTCTGTTGGAGTCCTTTGCCCACTTTTTAATTGGGTTGCTTGTCTTCTTGGAGTGGAGTCGTGTAAATTCTTTGTATATTTTGGAGATTAAACCCTTGTCTGAGGTATCATTGGCAAATACGTCTTCTCATATAGTTGATTCTCTTTCTATTTTAATACTGTTTTCTTTAGCTGTGCCAAAGCTTCTCAGTAGATACACTCCAAGCCAGAAGAAAATAGCAAGAAAAAGTCTAAGTAATGAGAACCAGGAGCCTGCAATCAAGACTACTTTATCCAGCCAGGCTCTCAATTAAAATGGAAGGCCACAGAAGGAGCTTCCTAGACAAAAGAAGCATTAAAGAATATACCTCCTGCAAATCAGCTCTGCAGGAGATACTAAAGCTTTAAGAACAGGAGGAAAAACAGTGAGAGAGAGAGAGGAACACAAGTACCAAAAAATGGCAATGAATATGTACCTATCAATAATAGCCTTAAATGTAAATGGATTAAATGCCCCAATCAAAAGACACAGAATAGCTGAATGGATAAGAAAACATGACCCACACATATGCTGCCTATAGGAGATCCACCTCAGAACAAAGACCTACACAGAATGAAAGCGAAGGGCTGGAAACAAATATTTTATTAAATGGACAAGAAAGAAAAAAAGCCAGGGTAGCAACACTTATATTGGGCAAAATAATTTTTAAAAAGAGCAATCAGGAGACCCAGAAGGTGACTTCATAATACTCAAGAGAAGAATCCATCAAGAAAACATAAACACTGTAAAAATATATGCACCCAACATAGAAGCACCAAAATACATAAGGATAATCTTGGAGGACTCCAAGAAAGATATTGAGAGCAGTACAATTATAGTACGAGATTTTAAAACCCCACTGTCAAAAATGAACAGATCTTCCAGACAAAATATCAACAAAGATATTGTGGCATTGAATGATGCCCTAGATAAAATAAACTTCACTGATGTATATAGAGCCTTTCATCCCAAAGTCACAAAATACACATTCTTTTCAAATGCACAAGGAACATTTTCAAAGATAGACCATATGATAGGACACAAAACAGGCCTCAACAATTTCAAGAAAATCGAAATTATATCAAGCATTTTCTCTGACCAGAAGAACGGAAACTAGAAGCCAACCTCAAGAGAAAAAAAAAAACCCAAACACTCAAAATCATGGAGATTGAATAGCATGCTATTAAACAACGAATGGGTCAAAAATGAAATTAGGGAAGAAGTCAAAAAGTTTATAGATACAAACGAAAATGAACTGATAACAATCTAAAACTTCTGGGACACAGTGAGGGCAATCCTGAGAGGGAACTTCATAGCAATACAGGCCTACCTAAAAAAGATAGAAACATTTCAAACAAATGACCTAACTCTACATCTACAAGAACTTGAGGAGCAACAACAAAGACAGCACTGAGCAAGTAGAAGGAAGGAAATAACCAAGATCAGAGCAGAATTAAATGATGTAGAGACTAAAAGGACAATCCTAAGAATCAATGAATTCAGGAGATGGTTCTTTGAGAAGATAAATTCCACACGTCTTTAAACAGGCTCATCAAGAACAAAAGAGATAGAACCCAAATAAACACAATCAGAAATGAAAGAGGAGAGATTATAACTGATACCACTGAAACACAAAGAATTGTAAGAAATTACTATGAAGAACTGTATGCCAAGAAATTTGAAAACCTAGGTGAAATGGACAAATTTCTAGAAAAATATAATCTTCCAAAACTCAATGAAGAGGAAACTGAAAGTCTGAGAAGACCAATAAAGGCTGACAAAATCAAAGCAGTAATCAAGAAACTCCCTGCGCATAAAAGTCCTGGACCTGATGGTTTCACAGGAGAATTCTACAAAGCATTTAAGGAACAGCTAACCCCTATTCTTCACAGACAACTCCAAAAAATCCAAAATGATGGAAGACTCCCAAACTCTTTTTATGAGGCCAGCATCATCCTAATCCCAAAACCAGATGAAGACACAACAAAGAAAGAAAACTTCAGGCCCATATTGTTGATGAACATAGACGCTAAAATCCTCAACAAAATATTGGCAAACCTCATCCAGCAGTACATTAAAAAGATCATGCACCATGACCAGGTGAAATTGATACCAGGGATGTAAGGATAGTACAACATTTGCACATCAATAAATGTGATACATCATATAAACAAAAGTAAAGATAAAAATCATGTGATCATATCAATAGATGTGGAAAAAACATTTGATAAGGTACAGCACCCATTTATGATAAAAACACTCAGCAAAGCGGGAATAAAGTGGGCATTCCTCAATATAATAAAGGCCATACATGAGAAACCAACCGCTAACATCATACTCAATAGACAAAAACTAAAAACTTTCTCTCTAAGATCAGGAACAAGACAAGGTCATCCACTTTCACCACTCCTATTCAACATAGTATTTGAAGTCCTAGCCACAGCAATCAGACAAGAAAAAGAAATAAAATTTATTGAAATTAAAAAAGAGGAAACAAAACTGTCATTGTTTGCAGATGACATGATAGTGTACATGGAAAACCCTATAGACTCCATAAAAAATGCTTGATATAATAAATGAATAGTGCAAAACATCAGGATACAAAGTCAGTATTCAGAAATCAAAGGCATTTTTGTGCATCAACAAAGAAAGATCAGACACAGAAGTTGGGGGAAAAATCTCATTTTATGTAGCAACAAGAAAAATAAAGTACTTAGGAATAAACCTAACCAAGGAGGTAAGAGACCTGTACTCAGAAAACTACTCAACATTGAAGAAAGTAATCAAGGAAGACACAAACAAATGTAAACATATACTGTGTTCATGGATCAAAAGAATTAACACCATCAACTTGTCTGTACTATCCAAAGCAATTTAGAGATTCAATGCAATACCTATTAAAGTACAAATGGCATATTTCACAGATATAGGACAAACCAAAATTTTATATGGAATCATAAGTGACACAAAATAGCTGCAGCAATTTTGAGAAAGAAGAGCAAAGTAGGAGGGATCACAATACCTGATATCAAACTGTATTACAAGGCCACTGTAATCAAAACAGTCTGGTACTGGCATAAGAACAGACGCATGGACCAGTGGAACAGAATAGGGAGCCCAGAAATAAACCCAAATTTCTATGGTCAATTAATATTTGGCAAAGGGGGCAGTAGCATAAAATGGAGCAAAGATAGCCTATTCAACAAATGGTGTTGGGAGAGCTGGACAGATACAAGCAAAAAAAAAATGAGACTCGATCACCAACTTACATCATTAACAAAAATGAATTTAAGGTCGATAAAAGATTTAAATATAAGTTGTGACTCCATTAAAGTTCTAGAAAAGAACATAGGCAGGAAAATCTCAGATATTCCACACAGCAATATTTTCACTGATATGTCCCCTAGAGCAAGGGAGATAAAGGTAAGAAGAAACAAAATAAGATCTCATCAAAATAAAAATCTTCCTAAACAGCTAAAGAAAACAGCATTAAAACGAAAAGAGAACCAAGTATATAGGGAAATGTATTTGCCAATGACACCTCAGACAAAGGTTTGATCTCCAAAATATATAAAGAATTCACATGACTCAAGCAACCCAATTAAAAAATGGGCAAAGGACTTGAACAGACACTTCTCCAAGAAGGACAGATAGAGCATCCAGAGACATATGAAAGGATGCTCAGTATCATTAGCTATCAGAGAGATGAAAATTAAAACTACAAGGAGATACCACTTCATACCAGTCAGAATGGCCATCATAAACAAAGCAACAAACTACAAATGTTGGAGAGGGTGTGGAGAAAAGGGAACCCTAGTGCACTATTGGTGGGATTGCAGACTTGTGCAACCACTATGGAAAACAGTATGGAATTTCCTCAGAAAACTAAAAATGGAAATTCCTTTTGATCAATGGTTCCACTGCTAGGATTATACCCTAGGGACTCTGAAACACCAATCCAAAAGAATCTATGCACCCCAATGTTCATAGCAGTACAATTTACAATAGCCAGGTGTTGGAAGCAACCCAAGTGCCCATCAGTAAATGAATGGATCAAAAAACTACATCTACACAATGGTATTTTATGCAGCAGAAAGAAAGAAAGAACCTCCACCCTTTGAGACAGCATGGATGGAAGTGGAGAGCATTATGCTAAGCGAAATAGGCCAGGCGATGAAAGACAAATGCCATATGATCCCTCCATTAATAGGAACCTAATCAACAAAATGAACAAGCAAGAAAGTATAGCAAAAGACATTGAAATTGAGAATAGGGTGACAGTAATCAGAAGATAGAGGGTAGGGAATAAAAGGGGAAAAGGGTGAAGGGTTTACAGGAACAATTATAAAGGACATATGGGCAACAAAAAGATGGGGTGGAATAGAATGAGGGAGGCAGGGAGGGCTGGGGTAGTGAGGAGGGGTGGGGGGAAGCAGAAAACTGTACTTAAAAACAATTTAAAAAATAACTATGATACCTTTACTCAATGGAAGAGTATGCAGCAGAAAGAAAGGAGTTCCTACCCTTCATGACAGCATGGGTGGATCTGGAGGGCATTATGATACATGAAATAAGCTAGGTGGTGAACTACAAATACCATGCAATCTCACCTATAAGTGAAACCTAATCAATAAAACAAACAAGCAAGCAAAATATAACCAGAGACAATTGAAATAAAAACAAACTGACAGTAGTTATATGGGAGGTGGAAAGTGATATGGGGGAAAATAGGATAATTGTCATCAAGGAACATATATAAACGACCCATGGAAAAGTCAAAGGATGTTAGGATTGAGGGAGGAAAGTAGGGGTGGTTGTGGTGAGGGAGAGTGGTGGTGGGAAGTGGAGACAACAGTGCTTGAACAACAATAAAATTGTTGTTGGTGATGTTTTGTGCTGGAGAGTTCTTGCTGGATGATACTCTACAGTTGGGTAGACCCAACTGTAGTTGATAGTGATCTAACTGGGACATTAGTTGAAAACAGTGTTATACCATGCAGGAGATAGATGGCATACTCAAACTTTCCAAATCAATAGTTATTGGCAAAAATGAACATGTGTTTTTATTTTATAAAAGAAACCAAGTACACTTTTGCTCAACCCAAAAGCAAAGTGATGGTTAGTGGGAGCATAGCTGATTCCATTTCACTAGGCTTGGCTGAGGACAAATTCTTTTTCTCAGTTGAAGGACAGAAAGGAGACCTGTGGTTGTCTAAATGAAACCTGTCCTTCCTCTACTTTCTGGGGCCAAGAAAAGACTTCCCCAAGCTGGGATCCAGGAGTGTCTCAGCCCACCAGTTCAGCCCCTCCTGTTGAGGGTTAGCATGCCTGGGGAGTCTATCTGACACTCCTTGGAGCAGTGGACCAAGCCAGGTCCTTCCTGAGTGGAGCAGCAGAGTATGCTCTAGTTGGTCATTGCCCACACCTGTTCCTTAGTCACTTCCCCACCTGGCCCTTGGAGAGTGAAGCACCGATTGTCTTTCTTCTGTGTAGCTCAGGGAAACTTGCCATTTGAGACAAATGCCCAGGTTCTTAGGGTTATGCCAAAAAGGAGGTTGAAAGTGAGCAGGGGTCAGGAGAATGCACTCAGGCTGACATCTGTCTTCCCAGAAGCCAATGTTACATTCTAGCAGCTCTTTGGCCCTTGTGAACCACTCATTCATCCAACCCTGGTGCCTTCCACCATCACCATAAACTATTCAGTCCTTAGGTTGATGGCATCCAGGCACCTGAGAATATTTTATTAGCCTCTATTTTTCCTCAACTACAAGTGAAAATTTTACATGTTCCCACTAGCATCTCTCTAAAGTCCTTGTATTTAGTTATTTTCACAAGCTAGTGTGATGATGTTTTCATTTATTTAATCCTATGTTGGGGACCACACTGCCTGGTTTCAGGAATTGTAACCCTAACCCCCCCATGGCTAAGGATGAATGAGTGACCTCCAGAGTGCTGAGCCACAGGAGACAAGGCCTGTCTCTGGTAGCAAATGCTGCCTCAGTTCTCTCCCTGCCCCCAAAGCATGGTCGGAAGTCAATGACGGGTAAGTCCCCTCACAGCAAGGGGCAACCTAAGCCAGACTCGATCACTTGGGAGGCCATTCATGGAAGGCTTCGGGGGGCTGCAACAAAGAGTGAGCAATAGATCCTTGCTCCCCCCTGGCTATGTGACGTAGCCTGAGTCCCCTTGTCCTCTGGGAGAAGTGCTGTGACGTAGCCTGAGTCTCCTTGTCCTCTGAGAGAAGCGCTTCCTGGCTCTAATCCACTTAAGCCTGAAAACCTGATGGAGAGGGGTGCAGTTCCTTGCCTTGCTAGAGCGTGTCCTGGGGAACAATCTGGCATCACAAAGACTTCCTGAAAAACCTGTGAAACCTGCTTTGTTAAGAGCACTTTCATTCGTATGTTAAGGGTCTGAGCAGGAAACCCTAAAGTTTCTGCAAACCTCCTTCCTGACAGACTCTAACTCAAACTAAGTCCTCAAATTTCTTTGAAATGTTATCTACTGTTTGATCCATGCCGCCCTGTATTCCTGTGTATTACAACCCAATAAAAACCTCTGGAGGAAGGGGCTCACGGCTTCTTTTTCCTCCGAGAAACTGGTCACTTCTCCTCCCCAAGCAGATCATTTTTTGGTAGTGTTTACTTTCATCCATGGCGGATGGGGGGAATTGTGGAAAAGTCATCCCCACAATCCCAGGCTTGAATTCTGGCATTTTTACATTACTTTTACAATTACAAAAGCAATATATACTTATTGAAAGCAAAAACAATGAATTTTTATATACGTAAAAGAACAAAAGTCTCCTCTGTTTGCCAATGTTGCCCAGGTAACCACCATTAACAAAGTTGATGTGGATCTTTCTGTTTTTTCAATTCATGTGTACATATCTTTCATATATACATATATGAAATTTAGTATATATGTATAGTACATATTAACATGCATAAAACACATTTATTTTACAAAGGCGAGTTTATATAACTCTTTTCTTTTACTCACAACATGTTATGAGACAAAGAGATATTGCTCATCCACTTTTTCCCAAATATATTTTGATTATGTTATTACAGTTGTCACATTTTCCCCCTTCATTCCCCTTCACCCTGCACACCCTCTCTCCCACATTCCCCCCTTTAGTAGATGTCAATGTGTCTTAAGTTCTTTAGCTTCTACATTTCCCATACTATTCTTGCCCTCCCCCTGTCTATTTTCTGCCTGCCATCAATGCTACTTATTCTCTGTACCTTCCCCCTCCTGCTCCTCCCACTCTCCTGTTGTTAACCCTCCATTTGAGCTCCATTTCTGTGGTTCTGTTCCTGTTCTAGTTGTTTCCTTAGTTTGTTTTTATTATAGGTGTGGTTGTTAGTAATTGTGAGTTTGCTGTCATTTTAGTATACATGTTTTTTATCTTATTTTTCTTGGATAAGTCCCTTTAACATTTCATAAAATAAGGGCTTGGTGATGATGAACTCCTTCAACTTGATCTTATCTGGGAAGCACTTTATCTGTCCTTCCATTCTAAATGAAAGCTTTGATGGATAGAGCAATCTTGGATGTAGGTCCTTGCCTTTCATGACTTGGAATACTCTCCAGCTCCTTCTTGCCTGTAAAGTCTCTTTTGAGAAATCATCTGACAGTTTGATGGGAGCTCCTTTGTAGGTTGCTATCCCCTTATCTCTTGCTGCTTCTAGAATCCTCCCTCATTTTTATCTTGGCTAATGTACTTATGATCTGCCTTGGTGTGTTCCTCTTTGGGTCCACCTTCTTTGGGACTTTCTGAGCTTCCTGAGTTTCCTGGAAGTCTATTTCCTTTGCCAGACTGGGTAAGTTCTCCTTTATTATTTGTTCAAATAAGTTTTCCACTCATGGCTGTTCCTCTTCCCCTTCTGGTACCCCTATAATTCGGATGTTGGAACGTTTTAAGATATCCTGGAGGTTCCTAATCCTCTCCTCATTTTTTTGAATTCTTGTTTCTTCATCCTTTTTTGTTTGGTTGTTTCTTTCTTCCTTCTGGTCCACTCCAGTGATTTGAGATGCATTTTTCTTCCCGTCACTATTGGTTCCCTGTGCATTTCCCTTCATTTCATTTAGTTTAGCCTTCATTTGTTCATCTAAGTTATGACTAAAATCAATCAGTTTTGTGAGCATCCTGATCATCAGTGTTTTGAACTGTGCATCTGATAGATTGGCTATCTCTTTGTCTCTTAGAAGTATTGGCTCTTGGGCTTTGAGCTGTTTTTCTGCTTGAGCCATAATGTTTTGGTTTGTTCTCACCTGTTACATATGAGGGGTAGAACATTAGGTGTTCACCAGGGCGGGGCAACCCAAGTTTCTGGGTTGTGACGCTATGTGTGGGGGCGGGGTCAGAGAGGGAAAAAAATGGCACTTTGCTTCGCTCTCAGTTGCACCTCATCCTCTTCCACCACTTCTCCCAAACAAATTGTGCCTTTCTGATGCCGATTCCCAATGTGAACAGGCTTGTGTGCATTCTAGGACCCTGTGGGTTTCTCCAACAAACTTTCCTGTGAGGGTGGGAGTCTCTCCCTGCACTCAATCCCCCACAAGTGTTTTCAATCAGTGTTTTGAGGCTTTATTTCCTGGTGCTAGGACCTTGGGTTGCGTGATCTGTCTTGCTCCCCAGTTATCTGCATGTGAATGTGGGACAGCTGCATGGTCAGCCAGCCACTTTGCGCAGTGCCCCACTTCTCAATCGCGGCCTCGATGGGTCTGCCTGTTGCCACCTGGGTGCCCAGGGTTTACCTGATGCCTCCTTGTGTGCCTGTTTCTGCCTTGTGCTCCCAGTGTCACTGCTACCAGTGCCGCGACCCCTCTCTGCTCGGCTGCCCAACTGTGCCCCACCTACCGGTCTGGATGGATGTGTCTATTTTAACTCCTTGGTTGTCGGACTTCCATACAGTTTAATTTTCTTTCAGTTTTGGTTGTTACTTTGTTTCTGAATTGTTGTTGTACTTATTTTGGTTGTTTGAGGAGGCACAGTGTGTCTACCTACACTCCCATCTTGGCCGGAAGTCTCCTCAACCACTTTTTAATGGCTGCCCAGTAGAATCTGTTAGAAGAAATTTCAATCAAACCTTTTTTTCCAATGGATTTGAGGTCTTCCTACACTTTTCAAAGCTGTCCTTGCACAAAATTTGCTGCCCTAAAGTTAAAATAAGAATTGTATTGTAGAAATAAGCCCAATGACTCTTACTCACAGGTGGGCCTGATCTTGTTGCTGGGCCAAACCAGTGGCCTGAATTTGCCTCTCAAAAAAAAGAATCTTAGCACCAAATAGAACCCCAAAATCGATATTGTATCTTTCTTTTGTCACCCCCTTCCTAGATCTCATCTGTTGGGGATGCTAAAAGATAGAGTTGACGAAACACAGAGGCATTTGGGAGTTATAAAGTCCTAAGTATTAAAATTTGAAGATTATGTCCTTGAAACATATCCCATAAATTGTGTGTTTGACATGTCTAATCTTTATATATCAGCATTTTGTAAATTTGTATCATAATTCTTTATTACTGATTGGTCCTGTTGTTAGCCTTTAATTGGTCTTCCAATTCTTTGTTGTGATTAACAATGCTATTTTGATTACCCTCATGTATATAGCTGTGTCCACTTAAGAAACATTTTTATGGGATTAATTTCCATAAATGGGATTCCTATGTAAACTTGCTAAGTAAAATGTTGATATATATTGCAAAATTTCCCTCTGGGAAAAGGTTGTTTTCATTACAAAACAGTAAAATAAAAACTTGTTGTAGCCTTTTTGGAAGGCAATATAATATCACTGCTCAAAACACAAAGGACTTTCTTTTGTTAGCTGGCTGTGATAACAAAAATACCATAGAGTGGGCTTCTTGTAAACAACAACAATTTGTTCATCACAGTTATAGAGGCTGGAAGTCTAAGATCAAGGTGCAGGTGTAGTCAGATTCTCATATCTGGTAAAGGCCTGCTTCCTGGTTCATAGATAACCCTCTCTTTTGCATGTATCCTCACATGGTAGAAAGGGTAAGAACACTCTGTTTTATAAGGGCATTAATACCATTCATAAGATTAGTGAATGGTCCACATGACTGAATGACCCTAATGACCTAATCACTGCCAAAGACCCCACCTCCAAATATCATAACATTGGAGATTAGAATTCAAAATATGAATTTTGCAGGGGATAGCATATGACATTGATTCAGCAATTTTTTTTTTACCTCTAGGAATCTGTCCTACAGAAATAATTGAAAGAGAAGCCATGTACTTTGCAGATACTGAAGCTTCAGGGCTAATCACTTGTATAGACCACAGAAGCTTTATATTTTTCATTTCATAATTATATTTCTAGAGAGGACTCTAATATTATATAAGCTGAAGTACAAAAACTGGATCTACCCCTGACTTGGACAGTGTACATAAAGATGTTTAGTGTATGTATAATTGGCTAGCAAAATCTAAATACCTAGAAATAAGGGAAATTTTATGTTGTAGCCCATTTCTGACCTCAGGACTATTAACTATTGAACTCAATATTTTTTATAGTGGGGGTCTGCTTTGTGCATTGTAAGATGTTTAGCAGCATCCCTCACCTCTACTCATTAAATGTCAGCAGTGCACACATCCAGATATGACAGCCAGATATGTTCCTAAACATTGCCCAGATATACCCTAGAGGGAAGAATTCCCCCTCCCACTGAGTATTGCTATAACCATACCAAGGTAAATTCTGCAACTATTAAAAGGAATGACATTATTAAGTATTGAGTGAAAAAACATAAACATACATATTAAGTGACAAAATAAAGTTGAATATTCATTTAAGCAATATGAGTTCATATAATAGAAATATATGTGTGTATGCACACACTTTGCAAGCATATGATTGAAAAGCACTAGAAAGATGGGCAACAAACTGTTAGCAGTTGTTATACTTAGGGAGAGGAGTACAATAGGGGCAGGGTGGGAGGAAATTGTAGTAGAGAGAAAACATTTCTAAATATGTCTGTGCTGTTTCAATCTTTTCCACCAGTGAAGTCTTTACACCAATCTTTTATTCCTTAGGAGATTAAAGTAACTTATTTCCCAATAATGAATAAAAATTATGCTATATACTTTTTAATCTAAGCTCCCACCAGCATAGTATAAGGGTCTCTGTTTCCCCAATCTTTACTAACATTGGGTATCATCACTCTTTATCACCAAATACCTAAAACACATTTTTTCACTATTATACTTTGTATTTCTTTAATAATAAATTTGGTTAGAATTTCAAATATTTATTTACTATCTGCATTTCTTCTTAGAGCTGCCTATTCAGTCCTTTGCCAATTTTTATTGCCGACTGTTCTTAGATAAATAACACTGGGCTTATTTGTTTCTGCTGATTGACATTAATCTTTCATCTATCACATATATGGCATATATAGTGTTAACTAAAGATCATTGTCACTAATTCAATACCAATAGGAGTCCCCAGTTTTGGACACAATTGAAGAAGTCTGGTAAACAAATGACATTTATATCAGAAAAATAATTCAAGAGGGTAAGATGAAGAGAATGGGAAGTAATAATGAGCAATGGATCTTATAAAACATGTTATAATGATGAGAAATAAATACTGTTAATCAGAAGTCACATACTCTAAGCAAGAAAATGAAATAATAAATTATCTGGATTTGAAGAGAATGTGACTAGGGAGGAGAAAGCATTTTTAGTTCTTGTTTTGGCGGAGGAAGGAAAGTTGCAAGAAAAAAGGCAGTGATGGCTCTTTGGGGCAGGGGAGGAAAAAGGAAGGTGATACTTGAAAATTGCCAAGGGGGGAAAAAAAGAAAATGGCTGAGGAGAGCACACTGTGTATTTGGATGCGGGGCCCTGTGTGGACCCTGCCTCGACCACAGACATCTCTTCCTGTTCCTGTCCCACCTTCCAAGAGGAAGCACATGTTCTCTCACTTTTCTTCTTCTTTCCTCCTTCTTTTATCAATAAGAGGATGAATGATGGGAACACTTGGGGCTTAAGGCAAAGTCACATACTTCCTTGAAACTGAACATTTCATTTGAGTAAGAGCTTGGGAGTTGAACAGCTGAGCTTCAAATCCCAGTTCTGCCACTTTTTAGTCATGTGACCTAGGCTCTGTGCCCCTCTTCTTCCAATCAGGTTAAATATAAAAGTAAGATCAAAATTAAACATCCAAACACTTATAGATTAAAACTTCAGTTGAATTAAATTCAACTGAATTAGAATTTGCCACACTTTAGTAAGTTATTAATTGTACAAAATCCCATGTTAGCAGATTAGGTATTTATAGATTTGCTAAAGTAGAATAACATCACATAAAAAGTATTTTGATAAGCTTTCTATTATAATCTTGCTAATGGTTTAAACAAAGACTGAGGAATTTCACGTAATCAAAGTAACCTTCATGGCTCTTGGAATATCAGTGATAAATGGGAAGGAAAAGGAAAGAGAGAAGAGAGGGAGAGGGAGCTACAGGGAGATGCACAGAGAGGGGAAAGGAGAAGAGGGGAAAAGAGAGGCTGGAAGGAAAGGAAAAAAAGGGAAGGAGAAGGGAGGGAAAGAGAGGGGAAGGAAAACTATCATCTAGTAATCTGTCATCTGCCGGTTATAGTTTTACTTCATTTTCTTAAGCAGGATATATACACTGTATATGAAACTTCACTTCTGTGATTTCAAGGTACTCCTTGGAAACATTTTTAATTGTGTTTTCTCTCTTTAGATTGTTACTTTTCTTATAGGACGTACTCTGCACAATGGTTTCAGAATTAACTCCTTTCTCTTTTTAAAAAATACAAATTTCATGTGTAAAATTTGGTTCTGCTATTGAAGCAGGAATACAGTTTAAAGTAAACAGGCTTATTAAATTACCTTTATAGATTCAACATTAAATATTAACATGTCAGTAAGATAAAATTTGAACATCAGTATTAGATGAGTTGTCACATGTAATCAAAGGTATAAATTAATAACCCAGTAAACCAAGTAATGGATGTGCATTTAGTAGCATGGTGGAAGGATTTGATGAAAACTGGAGCTATTTTTGTTATCAGAGGAGTGAGCATTCTAAATATTTTTCCAAAGAATAAAATGTTCTCCTTGGTAATAGGATAAGAGCCACTCCAAAGCAAGAAGTTGATCTCATTTGGATGCATTTTATTGGAAACCACTCATCAGAAGTCAATTCCTGCTCCAACTGGGAGAGAACTAAGCAGACTATGCATGTCATCACCAGATTTATTCAAGGATTAATAGTTCCAAAGAACAAGATGCCTTTCAAAATCTTCCTGTAATATTACACCCAAGAGGGACTTGTCCCACCATTCCAGTCCCCTTTGCACATTGAAGGGAAGATAGTGGCTTTTCAAAAGTGTCAGACAAACAGGGCACATGTATAATCCAGTGCATGTTCTAAATCATCTCTCTTGTTTCAGGCCAAGTCACAGCATTCATGGGACCTGCCAAAAAAAAGGTCGCCTATCCTGAGGTGGGTGGCGTAGCAAGAGATGTTTAGAGCATCTCTCACCACTAGGGAAGGCTGCAATGTCCCTGGAAAGATATTGTCTGATTCTGCTACTAATTTGGTTCAAATGACCTTGAAAGGCCAAGGGATTTCTCTAAGTCCTCCACTCCAAATATAAAGGGCTACAAAAATGAGACTGCAGGACAGTGCCTGTGGCCTTCACAAGTAAGAGCTGAGGAGTCAGAAGTGGGGCTGTGAGACTTGCCTGTCTTTTCACCCCAGCAAGATATTAGCTCACCTGCAAATTCATCTTTAAGGTATAGTTTGTTGGAGTTTGTGTTGTCAGGAATGGGAACAGCCCACATCTGGGGCTAGAAACTAAGATAAACTCCTTATTCCTGTGCCTTTGTTGTCCACTTAGACTCATTTCTCCCCACTTTGAACAGCCTACCTTGCATTGGTTTGGGAATAGATTTAGACAGGCTGAGAGTTTTTTTCCTCTCCAATTTCTGTGTCAATAATGCATGAATTTCAAGTTAAAGAGTGTGGGAAAAAACAGAAATTAGTGAGGGGTGAGGAGAAAAAGCAGAAAACTGTACTTGAACAATAAAAATGTTTAAAAAAGAAAGAAATTAGCGTTGATTTCACTGAATAAGACTCTCTTAAGATTAAATAAAACACAAAATATATCTCATGTTGATTGATGAATAACTTAGTCCTAAGGAAACATTCAGTACAGATGCCAGAATTATGGAGGCTCTTTGAAAGCTGATGCAAGAAGGTTAAAATTTAATTTGGGTTTTTTACTTGACTGAATAACCTGGAACTTAAAAAATTAAACTGTGGAATTTAATTTTGTTTTAGTTTACAAACATGACCATTATCTAACCCCATATGATGACATAAGTACATGAGCTTTGCACAAAGTCAAGCTTCAATAAATGTTCTTTGATAAAATCAATATTTACTAAAAGAAAGGTCTAGTACTTTTTAAATGTAAGTTTCATAAGATAAGTTTAAGAATTGCTATTGGAATTATGCCTTTTCCAAATTAGTGATGTCACTGCAAATAAAACTAATTATCTTAATAGATATAAACTCTGTTAAAAATGCCTTTGCTGTGGAGAATACAGATAAATATAACTGTTTGTTTATCATAAAACAGCCCCCTTTTGATAAAAGCCTGTCTAATTATTAATATTTGTTCTTCACATATGGGAAAGGCAACCAGATATCCTCATTTGGAGGTAAAAAAACTAAAATACAAAGCCCCTCTGATGTTGAAGGCAGACTCTTTTCTTGAACTTGATGATGTATTTCCCTATTAGAGCAAGGGAGAACTTTGATGAGCCTCTACTAAACCAGACATCTCAACTCATAGATGAGGAAAGTGAAGCAAAGAATCTGCCAAATTCTAAAAAACAAACTTTCTGAAAAAGTGAGTGAAATTCATAAAAGACCTTTAAACATGTATTTAAGATTAATAATATTATGGTTGAAATAACTATATGCCAAATATTATTCAAAGAAAGTAGGAGAAACAAATTATAATTGGTCATTTAGAATATCTATTGATTGTTAGAACTTGAGCATTTCTTTTTACCTACCTCAAACTATGTGCTTTTTTCCATTAGCATAAGAATGCAATAAAATTGAGGTTAATGTTTATTTGTTTAAATAATGCATTTATATTTGATGCATAACTGGATTAAAATACACATTGTCTGCATATTGCCACTGCCATGATTTGTTTATTCATTAATTCAACAGATATTCTTGAGTGCCAACTATTTTCAGGGTTTGTCTTGGGGTAGCATGTTTGGTTACGTTCTTCTGAGTACAAGACCAGAAGCTGTGCTTGTGCCTTTTCACTAAGAGCCAAATACATTGACAGCCTGGACTTTCTGCCCAGTTGAAGACTGGAAGTATCATTATAGTAGAGGATGTTCTGAGTCAATAAACATTCCAACACTGACATAATTGCAGAGGGTGATATGGAATTATACATTCAATATTTAACAGCACATGGCCTTTGACTTGCAATTATACTTCTAGGAGTTTGTGCTGCACATATACTTGTATATATTAACAAAATGAATGGTTCACTCTGTTTTTTTGTGTGTGTAATAGACCCAAACAGGAATTAATTTAAATGTCTATCAGTGTAAAAATGGGTAAGTATATTATGGTATATCCATAAAAAATGGCAGCTATGAAAAACCATGTGGACTGGTAAGGAGATATTTTCTTAAGTGAAGAAACCAGAATGCAGAACAATATATACAGCATGGTACTATTGGCAAAAAAAAAGTTACATATATATAGGGTGGGGCAAAGTAGGTTTACAGTTGTGACTATGCAAAAGTCTGTTATGCTTGTATTATTTATTAATTATTGTATTATTTTTGTATGGACAATTATAAACCAGCTTTTCCACCATCCTATATATATATATATATATATATATATATATATATATATATACATACACACACATGCTTTCATTAAAAGGGAAAGATAAATAAAACAGCATTAACAATGGATATTTTTGGAAGTATAACTTGCTGCAACAAGAGAGGAGAAAAAAGACTTTTACTATTTGTTTTATATGCTTCAGTACTTTCTGAGATATTTTGCTGTGTACATGTACTACATTTACATTTTTTTTCAAACACAGGTTTTTTAAAAAATATTTTTTAAACTTATTTTTAGAGAGAGGGGAAGAGAAGGAGAAAGAGTGGGGGAGAAACGTCAATGTGTGGCTGCCTTTCATGTGTCCCCTACTGGGGACCTGGCCTGCAACCCAGGCATGTGCCCTGACTGGGAATCGAACCGGTGACCCTTTGCTTCACAGGCCCATGCTCAATCCACTGAGCTATGCCATCCAGGGTCAAGCACAGTTTTAAACAGGTATCTTTGCCAATAGTGTAAAAGTTTGAAATCCATTGGCCAAATTATTTGAGGGATTTTCTAAAGAGAACAATTGAATAAATTATGGCATGCAATAATTTTCATATATATCTCCAAATATATGAACCATCCCCAAAATAAGAAAACAGTACTCAGGGAGGAAAAGGAAAGTGAATGCTATTCTGCCCCATTACTCTTGCTTGCAAGTGTCTTATTTCCCTCAACACCCCTGCCAAGTGTGCCAACTGTGTTTGCTCTCCTTGACAGCCATGCTCACTCCTCCCCCACCCCACTACAACAGTCCTCCCGAACTTGTGCTTAGACTCAGCTGCCCTCACACACCTTGAGTCTCTAAGAAATTAGTCTTTATGAATTGGAATAATTTGGCTTGTTCTTGTAATCAAAATAACCTTCAAATAAAGAGTGGGATAGAAATGTGGGACAACCACTACATGATTTTATTCTTACTCAACAGGGAAATAGAGATGATTAAGGACCCTTCTTTCCAGATATTTAATTAGCTAAAAAGAAGAAAACATTTCTGGAAACAATTATTTTGGAACAATCAGACTGTGGCTAGTGCCAACTGTTTTAAAAGGAATATACAGCCCATTTCTGTTTAGAAAAAAAATAACATTATGATTAGTGAATGTCAAACAGCCAGTGGGCTAGAAGTTTGGGATGCCAGGGGCAGGGGCAAAACAATATTTAAGCCAAATTTTTTTATTTTAACCAGCCAACTTACCTTTCACACATTTTAATGTTTTCCTTTTGATTGAAGTTATTTGGGCGAGACTGGTTAACAGAATTATGCAGGTTTTAGGTGCCCAATTCTACAAAATATCATCTGTACCCTGTATAGTGTATTCAACAACTCAAGTCAAGTCTTTGTTCATCACCATTTATACACCCTATACACTGCTCCACTTCCTTCCACCCCACCTCCCCCTAGCAATCACCACATGGTCTTTCATGTCCATGAGGTTTTTTCTTTTTATTTGTTCAATCCCTTCACCCCCTGGACCCACCATGACAGCTAGCCCCACCTAGCTCTCTGAGTCTATCCCTATTGCTTGTTAGTTCAGTTTGTTCATTACATTCCATATATTAGTTAAATCATACGGTATTTGTCTTTCTCTGACTGGCTTACTTCACTTAGCATAATACTCTCCAGGTCCATTCATGCTTTTTCAAAGGGTAAGATGTTTTTTATGGCTGAGTAGTATTCCATTTGTGTAAATGTACCACCACTTTTTTATTCACTCATCTACTGATGGACACTTGGGCTGCTTCCAAATCTTGGCTGTTATATATAACATTGCAATAAACATAGGGGTGCATATATTCTTTTGAGTTAGTTTCAGGTTTCTTCAGATAAATTCCCAGAAGTGGAATCACTGGGTCATAAGGCAGTTCCATTTTTAATTTTTTGAGGTAATTCCATGCCGTGGTCCGGCCGCAGCAGGGTCCAGGGATTCCTGAAAGGTGGGTAAGATGTTGGCTATGGGTAACAGATGACAACACGCCTCAAAGGACAGTGAAGCTCTGTTCTGTTTATTGCAACTACAAGCAGGTTTTTATATTTTTATTTTTGGTAGTGATTAACATTTACAGGTGCATAGCATGATCAGTTAGGCAGAAAAAATCAATACAAAGGTAACCAGGAAAAGTATGAAAGTTCCCATAGTTTCAGTTATGTTAAACAAAAGTTGTTTTGACCAGGAGAACCATTAATCAGACAATTTGAAATAGTCCTATGTACAGAGTTTGAATATCTTATTGTTTATTAAAATTCTCAGAGTTTGATATGGGGCAAAAGTATGCTAGACCGAGCAGAGGTTAGGAAACTCATTATAAGCCTTTGTGATGTCTGACTTAGCTATCTATCTTTATGTCTAAAATATTTTTCTGTGTACTATAAACTCTATCTCCCTAGTAACTGTGTTTTACATGCTTAATAGCTAACTAGCTTCTGCTATTTCTTTGCCTGTCTAATTCTAATAGATATATATCCCTATTCAAGGTAAACGAGGGGCTGTTATTCCAACAACTTTAGACATTCAGGGGCTATTTCATTAGAGGGGATTTGCCTCGGGACTTATGTAAGGGGGCTGCCTTGGGTATTCCAGGCCCCATACTAGCTGATATCATCTTATCCTACAGTTGCTTAATCAGGTCAGGGAAGGAAGTGTTATTTCCCCTGAATTCACTGGACATCATGGGCCCTTCCTCCTTTGGGGCCTCAGAGGAGGTGTTATTTTGGGGAAAGGCCAAGGTGATATTGTTCTCAGCCTGACCTAGTTGCTGTTCAGCTCTGAGAATGGTCAGCATTTCTAGGAGATTCCAAATTATCAGAAAGGTAAAGGTTAGAATACCAAGAGACAACAAGATTAAAATCAACACCACATATCTATTCATGCCACGTCCGCCAGGACAGAACACGCTTCTTTGAAGTCGTCCTCCCCATGCTCGGACTTTGTCAGACAGCATGGTTGGCGGAGCTGGATGTGGCAATTCCATAATGCTTTCCACAGTTGCTATACCAGCCTGCATTCCCACCAACAGTGCACTAGGATTCCCTTTTCTCCGCATCCTCGCCAGCACTTGTTATTTGTTGATTTATTAATGATGGCCATTCTGATGACTGTGAGGTGATATTTCATTGCGGTTTTAATTTGCATCTCTCTGATGGCTAGTACTGTCGAGAATTTTTTTGTATGTGTATGGGCTGTCCATATATCTTTGGAGAATTTTCTCTTCAGGTCCTTTGCTCATTTTCTAGATGGATTGTTTGGTTTTTTGGTGTTGAGTTTTTTAAGTTCTTCATAAATTTCTGATATTAACTCTTTATATATTTTAATAGGAATAGAGTATAAAATTTGCTAAAGAAGTTACCACTTTTTTTGAGTACTGAACTATTTTATTTATTTTTTATTTTTAAAATATACTTTATTGATTATACCATTACAGTTGTTCTATTCCCCCCCTTCAATCCCCTCCACCCGCACCCTCCCTCCCCCAACATTCTCCCCCCCTTAGTTTATAACCACGTGTCTCAAGTTCTTTGGATTCTATATTTCCCCCACTATTCTCGCCCTCCCCCTATCTATTTTCTACCTACCATCTATGCTATTTTCTGTGCCTTATCCCCCCTTCTCCCCCTCCCACCCCCCTGTTTCTAACCCTCCATGTGTTCTTCATTTCTATGGTTCCACTCCTGATCTCGCTGTCCACTTGGTTTGCTTTTGTTTTAGGTGTGGTTGTTAATAACTGTGTGTTTGCTGTCCTTTCACTGTTCATATTTTTCATCTTCTTTTTCTTAGATAAGTCCCTTTAGCATTTCATATAATAAGGGTTTGGTGATGATGAACTCCTTGAACTTGACCTTATCTGAGAAGCACTTTATCTGTCTTTCCATTCTAAATGAAAGCTTTGCTGGATAAAGCAATCTTGGCTGTAGGTCTTTGGATTTCATGACTTGGAATACTTCTTTCCAGCCCCTTCTTGCCTGTAAGGTCTCTTTTGAGAAATCCGCTGACAGTCTGATGGGTACTCCTTTGTAGGTGACTGTCCCCTTATCCCTTGATGCTTCTAGGATTCTCTCCTTCATTTTGGTCTTGGCTAATGTAATTATGATGTGCCTTGGTGTGTTCCTTCTTGGGTCCAACTTCTTTGGCACTCTCTGAGCTTCCTGGATTTCCTGGAAGTCTATTTCCTTTGCCAGACTGGGGAAGTTCTCCTTTATTATTTGTTCAAATACGTTTTCCACTCGTGGCTGTTTCTTTCCCCCTTCTGGTACCCCTATAATTCGGATGTTGGAACGTTTAAAGATGTCCTGGAGGTTCCTAAGCCTCTCCTCATTTTTTTGAATTCTCATTTCTTCATTCCTTTCTGGTGGGATGTTTTGTTCTTCCTTCTGGTCCATTCCATTGATTTGAGTCCCCGTTTCCTTTCCATCACTATTGGTTTCCTGTGCATCTCCCTTCATTTCAATTAGTTTAGCCTTCATATGTTCCTCTAATTTGTGACTTTGTTCCTCTAATTTGTGACTATAATCTACCAGTTCTGTGAGCATCCTGATAAATAGTGTCCTGAATTGTGCTTCTGAGAGGCTGGCAATTTCTCGGTCGCTTAGAGTTATTGGCTCTGGGACTTTGAGTTCTTCTTGCGCCATCTTTCGGGTTGTTCGAGCCTGTTCCATAGCAGGATCAGAGCCCTAAAGTGTTCACTAGAACAGGGCAACTAAGTCGCTGGGTTGTGAGGTTGTATGTGGGGGCAGGGTCAAAGAGGGACTATGGCATCCTGTCCGCCGCCTGCCGCCATGGCCCTCATCGGTGCCGCAGTTGCTGCCGTCACCGGGCCCACGCGTTTCGTCCCACTGCACGCGAGTGTGCCACTGCCATCAGCCCTCGCCCCCTGGGGCCTGTGTGGTCTGTCTCACTGTGCACAAATATGGGCCCGCAGTCTGCCCCGCACCCCAACTGGTTCCCGTCTGCCTGCGCGCCTGGGTCGGGGGCCCTGTCCTGCCCAACCCTGCTCGCTGCTGGCTCTGCCCCTCTTACCATCCCCGTTGAACGGTTAGATGTAGTCGGACTTCCGTATAATTCAATTTTCTGTCCTTTGGTTGTGTCTTTGTTTCTCCAAACCTTTGTTGTATTCAAACTTGGTTGTGGGAGAAGGCACAGTGTTTCCACCTATGCCTCCATCTTGGCGGAAGTCCTAGAAGTTACCACTTTTAATTCAAAATTTATTGCACCCATTTTGACTGACTAGATGAATGGTATCAGCATGAAAGAATCATAGGTGTTTTGTTCACTAGACAAGCAAGTCTATGACACCTTGTGTGAAGGACATCAGATGAAGTAAGGCCTTGCCCCATTGTAGTTTAGAATCTAGCTGAAGGAACAACAGTATGTGATCAAAATCAAGGAGAATGGAGACCTGGCTCCTGGCTCCAACCTAGCCAGGCATGGAGGCTCTGTGTTTCAATGGAGCTGGGAGATGCAGACCCAGGTGCTCCTCTGTGTGTGGCAGGATGGCCCAACCTCAACTAGGTAACTAGACATCGAATGAAACAGCCTGGGTATTAATAATATAAACCTACAGTGCTTAGCAGTGACCTAGGAGAGAGAAGATAAACTCTGTTTGCTTTTGCTTTGCAGTGTTTCATTTAACACTGTCTGTCCTAGTGTATGTTTCTCCTGGAATCTAAGGCAAAGCTACCTGATCCATGGGGAACTCAGAGGTTTTCCCTATTAGTCCGTGTAGAAATCAAAAACTGCTGACTAAAAAGGACAAATCTGGCCAACATGTATGTTTTTATGGTCCATACAGTGCTTTAAAATGTCTTAAATTCATTATCAACAATTGAAAAATAAGAGGAACATTTTTAAAAATCAAAATTTCCAGCTTCTCTTGGAAACTTCAATATCTGCTCCACTGGCAAAAATCAGTGGGAGTTGAGTGGCAGTGCTTCCTCACAATGGGACATGTGTACCAGAGCTTGCCACAGAGCTTTCTGAATATACCTGGACCCCCACAGGCTTCTGAGTCTGTGGCCCTCGATTGGTAGGTAATCAATATTTTGGCTGTAAATTAGACAGCCCATAATTTTATTAATTACTTAGTGTGTCAGGTGATAAACTTTTCCTATAGTGGATTTTTTAATGAAAAACTTATTAATTATGTGAAAGCAAATATTGTTTCATTTTACAGATGAGAAAACAGAGACTTAGCTCAAGTACTTGCTCATATGGAAAGTAGAGATTTCCTAACTCCTAGTCCAGGGCTCTTTCCATGACACAGGCTGAGCTCAATGATGCTGCTGGCTTCAGGACAGGATATCTCTCTGTTCACTGAAAATATTCTTCAGTGAAAGACTGAGCCATGATTCATAACTGTCAATAGTGTCAGGAAGATGTATATGTTCTTGTATACAGGTTTGTTTTACTTTTTATTTTGAGATTATTTTAGCTGTAGACAAACTTGTAAATCTGCCACTCAATTTTCTCTAATGTTAGTATCTTACATAACCAAGGACATTTGTCAAAACTATAAAATTAACATTGCCACAATAAAATTAACTGCAGAATTTATTCATATTCTTTCAATTTTTCCACTTGTGTCCTTTTCTGTTCTAGGATTTAATCCAGGATGTACACACACACACACACACACACACACACACACGTCTGATCTGTTTGATCAGTACTAATTAGATATTTTGTAGTATGTCTTTGAATTTAATTTTTTTGGGCAGTTTTCTAATGAATATACTGAAGTTTGTGGAGTTTGAGGAAGTACACCACAGAGGCAATGTGCCCATCTGTCACATCATATCAAGGGACATGTGATATCAACATTGCTTATTACCAGTGATGTGAACCTTGAGTACATGGTTGAGGTGGTGTCTGTTTCTCCACTAAAGTTATTGTTTTCCCATCAGTAGTCAGGTCATCCCAGATGCAAAGAGAGGGGAATTCAGGCCCACCTGCAAGGGAGGCAGGGAGAGCAATCAAGCATTTTGTGGTCATATTTATAAATATAGCAGTAATTAGTAATTTTAGAGGGATATTTTTGAAGCCGAGCAAATATTCTGTTTCTCCTTAAAATTTATCCACTAACTTTATTATTCCATCAGTGGATCTTGCCTATAGCAATTATAACTGTGATATTCTCATGGTGATTTTCTATTCTCTTCATTTCTTTTCTATTCTCTTCATTTCTCTCATTTATTTGTCAGAATGGCTCTGGAAAGAATAGTTGTTCCTCTCCTTCATGAATTCATTTCATTAATTTATATTAGTTTGGATTCATTCTTTGGGTTGTAACTAATATCATGTTATTTATTTTGCTGCTCAAATTTTGCCCAGTTTTGACTATCAAGAATTTTTTCAAGGTTGTTCCTTTGTCTTTTTGCAATGCCCCCCACCTATATCATAAGTTTTCCTTACTGTTAGCATTACAAAATGCTCACTACAAAGAATTTTAAAATGTAAAGAGTATTCAAGGTTTATTTACAGTCTGTAGACTGTGTAAGAGGATGGGGGTGCATGGAATAACTGTAAAAAAAACAAGGTAAATAGCAATTTTTCTCTTGAAAAGAGAGAAAAGTAATTTTTATTTTTTATGTTAAAAGTTTCAAGATTATGAAATATTACAAGAATAAAAATTCTCATATACTGTTCACCCAAATACACACATCACCTACATATTCTCTATGAACTATTTGAAAATAAGCTGACTCATCATGAGCCTTCACCTCAACATACTTCATTGTGAATGTCCTAAGAACACAGTCATTCTCTTCCATTATTACAGCATAGTCGTCAACTTCAGGAAGTTTAATGCAGATAAAATCCTGCTATTGTCCATATTCTAAGTTTGTATATTGATTCAATATTGACCTATAAAGCATTTTGAAATTTAATTTTTGAGCCATTCAAGTAACTAGATTGAAATTTATAGTCTTATTGATCCTCATCCCCAGCTCGGTGCCCAGAGCTTCTGTCCTCTACAAAGGTGCTGACTGATCTGGTGAGCAAGTCCCCTAGATCAAGCTCATAGGACTGAAAGTGTCAGTTGGATGTGAGTGGGTCCAAGCAATGACCTGGCAGAGCTTTTGGGGTAATTATGTTTTTTGATGACAGATACTAATTAGTTATTTTTTCTAGGGTAGGTAAACTCTCCCCTAAATGAGTGAAGAAAGTGGTTCAAACTGTGGGAGGTGATGACAGGACCTTTGGAATCAGATATCATAGGTTCATAGCTCAGCACCAGCGTTTACTCGTTCTGTGATTTTGACAAGAATTTGAATTTTCTAAGCCTGGCTTCTTGTCTGGTAACTGAGAAAATAATACACCTTACTTCCCAGATGTATTGATATCACTAAGTGAGGTAATTCTCAAGATCTCATTGACAACTGCAAAAAAAGATTCATTGTTCACTGTTACTTAGGTGTATTGTCAGTACCAGATGAGTGAACAGACCAGGGCCTGTGAAGTCAGGAGGTCTGAACTAGATTCCTGGCTCTCTCCAGTGTTACCTTGGAAATTGAGGGACACTCACTTAAGTTCACAGATTCAATCGTTCATTCACAAATACAGGAATAATAAAAACTAACACAATACATTGAGAATTAAATGAGATAACATTTAGGACTGTACTCCATGCAGTTTGCTATGAATATAGATGATGATGGTGATGATGAGGATGATGATGAGCCAGAGATTATGTTAAACACCTCAGACGCTAATATTATTTAACTCACATAAAAATCCATTTTTAATATGATAAATGTAAGCTTTAGAAATGATATAGAAGTTTTCCAAGGTCACCTTACTTCCCCGAATGCCATTTTATTGTCCCTGCACCTTTTCCTAACACTGAAATATCAAATTGCAGGAAAATCTGAGATAGCTTTGAAGCATATCAGTTGGAGGTGAAACTGTGGACGGGGACTCAAGACTTAAATTGAAATAGCCCTACTGAATTTTGGAGGAAAGATTAAGAAGAAAATGTTTTCTAAAAAGATGCTAAACTGAGAAGCACTTTCACATAATGCTCCTTCTTCCATCTGTGAAGGAGACATATGATCTGACCTATAAGTGGAACCTAATCAACAAAACAAACAAGTGAACAAAATAGAACCAGAGACATGGAAATGAAGAACTAACTGATGGTAAACAGAGATGGGGAGGGGGATAACAGGAGAAAGAAGAGGAAGGGAGGGGTCAAGGAACTCGTATAAAGGACCCAAGGACAAACACAACAGTGGAGGGTGGGGAGGACTCAATGTGGGAGGTAGGGAGTGGGTAAGGCAGAAGAGAGTAGTAGGGGGGAAATGGGGACAACTGTAATTGAACAACAATAAATTTTTCT
Source organism: Sturnira hondurensis (assembly GCF_014824575.4). Lineage (NCBI taxonomy): Eukaryota > Metazoa > Chordata > Mammalia > Chiroptera > Phyllostomidae > Sturnira > Sturnira hondurensis. Next base: position 4,265,224 of record NW_028081491.1, read on the forward strand.
TAAAATGCAAATGCTAAAAAACTCCATTTTAATCTCTGTCCAGTAGGGCCCAAAGGTGGGATGAGGGGAAAAACCTATCAAAACCCATTAAAAGTTGTAGTCATATTAGCAACTGGACCTAAGAACATTATTCCTTAAGGTATTTTTATTGCAGGTGACAAAGAACACCTGAGGAAAAAAATGAAGAGATAGCCATATCCCCAGGCACATGCAGAGGCAAAATTGCCAGTGATGAAATGGGCATTTGTATAGGATGGTGAGGAGGGTGCAATTTACAAAGTGGTGGTGTAGGAGGAGTCAGTGCCTTATGTGCATTATGTTTGTATGTGTCTTTATCATGACATATGTAAAACTGATCATAGTGTGCACCTCTGACAAAAGGTATTAAAGAGGGGAAAAGGAAGTTTGTCTTAATGTAATAAGTACAGAATAATCTTGAAAAAAAGTTAATTTAGTTCAGCCTTGATAAAGAATTAATGATTTTCACATTGCTCAGAACAAATTTAACCAGGAGGTTTGCTTCTTGAGTTACCCTTCTCTTTCCATGAGTGACATCTTTTCTGCTGGTTGGCCATTGTATGACACTAATAAGCACAGGTTTTGGTGTTTGGCAGGTTTTTTTGAATACTTAACTCCATCACTTGCAATGGCTTGCCTTTTTGTACTTTCTTTGACAACAGTGGAGAAGAGTAGGGTTGTGAGAAATGAACGTGAGTTCTGAGGCACTTTGAAGAATGCAGACATTCAGTATGTACTCAATAAAGAGCATAAAAATAAAGCAGATATCACAGACCAGCAGCCCACCAGCCAGGAGGTGAAGGCATGCCAGAAGGTTTTATCTGGCTCCTTAGTGAAAACAGTCCTGCTTCATATCTGAACTCACTTTTACCTCTTGGTGTCACCCCAGGACAAGGAATCAGTTGCTAATACCAATGCATTTTACCCTATTGTCTATCTCAAAGAAGAGAAACATTTCTCTGTACCCATGTTTTTATTAAAATTGGAGAAACAAAAAATAGGTATAGTGAATCTGATAAATATTTTTTACATTCAGCTTTTTAAAAATTTTTATTTATTTACATTTAGAGAGAGACATGAAGGGAGGGAGAAAGGGAGAGAAACATCAATGTGTGGTTGCCTCTTACATGGCCCCCACTGGGGGACTTGGCCTGCCACCTAGGCATGTGCCCTGACTGGGAATTGAACCAGTGACCCTTTGGTTATCAGCCTGTGCTCAATCCACTGAGCTACACCAGCCAGGGCCTGATAAATATTTTAAAGGGGGAGAAGCAGATAATATTCCTAAGTGTCATGAAAATATCCAGAAAAACTCACTCGTGGACTTCTACCCACTACAGTTATTTAAACTTGCTGCTTGTGAGTTTTGAGCCATTGAGGATGAAGAAAAATGAAACTACCTGAGTATCAATAAAAAGAAATTATTCAATATTCTTAGAGTATCTCAGGATTAGAAGAAAATAAAATGGCAACAAAAGCACACAAGATCACCTGAGAAGTCTGTTTCCCTCCAATCTGCACACACTATCGGATGAAATTAGCAAATTGAGCCCTGGCTGGTGTGACTCAGTGGACTGAACACGGGCCTGTGGAGCAAAGGGTCACCGGTTTGATTCCCAGTCAGGGAACATGCCTGGGGTGCAGGCCAGTCCCCAGTAGGGGACACATGTGAGGCAACCAAACATTGATGTTTCTCTTCCATTCTTTCTCCTTCCCTTCCTCCTCTCTAAAAATAAATAAAAAAATATTTTAAAAAATGGTTCCTTTAGAAATTAGCAAATTGAAATTTAGAAGAAATGAATGTAAAAATCTAAACTTGGATTTATTTAAAAAGTTGCATAAGAATAGAATGGAAACACCTAATTTTGAAAATTTCCTCAGTAAAAAGTAATATTTGATTTCAAAGATCTTTAAGTGATTCTGGAGGTTTGGGGTACCTGATTGGTTTACATGTCTGCATATTCTGTAGAATTTCTTATTTCTGTGACTAGAAAAGCACCATCGATCTGTGTCACAGGAGATCACAGTGACTTTCCTTCTTCCTGACCCCACTGAAAGAATGACTGGGGAAAATCATTGAGAGCCTTGTTGCTCTTATTCAGGGCAATGTTGGATGCAGCATGCAGATGATTTTCTCTGTGTGAAGCACATGCAGACACAGAGTAACAGTTAATACCCCTAAGGAAAACTTAGACATCTTTTATTTCCTGCTCCTTGCTTTATTTTGATATTTTTCTAAAATTGCTATCGATTTTGTTTCTTGAGGGTAAAAATTAGATGATCCCAGCTACTACCATGCTGCTGACAATGAGCACAGTAAAAGCAGCAACAAATGAAAAGCAAGTAAAAGATAAAGGGGGGAGAGGATGGTATAGCCCGTCTAAATCAGAATGCATGTCCTCTTGTAGAAGTTCTTACAAGTTGTCATGATGTTAGATGCTGAAGTTCATGTTTCCCAGCAGTTTCCAGCAAAACAAGTGGTTGGACTGTGAAATAACATGGGTGGGGGGAGGGAGTGGATGGAGTCCAGGCTTTAGCAGAGTGGCAACTGTCAACTTTAGTAAGATAATCACTTCTTAAAGATGTTGGGCATCATTCAGTGAATGTGCTTCTAGGTCTGAACACAATGATCCTCAAATATAAATCCTAAATGATGTAAGGGTGAAACTCATCACCAAGAGCTTTTGCTAAAGGTTTCTCTGTACACAGTCCAACACTGGAACTTGGACAAGAAAGGAAGCATCTTATCCCTGAGATTGAAGGCTTTATAGTCTTGTCAACCCAACAACAGAGATAAATAAACCTTAAATATGGACTGAGTCAATAAGGAACAAAGCATTTAATATGATGTATAAACTAAAGACAGTGAGAACTTAAGTGGTGATTCCATGGTAAGGGAAGGGACAACAGACTGTGAGCTCCATTATAGAGGAGCTCCCTTGTTCTTATAGAACAAGCATTTGCTGTGTTTGTGTATGAACATTCAGGGAATGAATGGAAGTGTGTGGGGCATTTTCCTCTATACTACCACATTTAATCATCACTTCATAGATGATAAAACTTGGGCTCAGAGCACAGGAAGAGTTTATTGACCGAAGTCACAATAGTGGCAACAATCTTGTAATCTTTTTCAGCTCCCTGGCCATCCTGGTTATTAGGGAACAGCTTCCAGGTTGGTGAGTGAGATGGGGACTGCAGTTGTGCTTGGCAGGCAGGACAGCTGTGTTTACATGTCCCCTAGGGGGTGAAGTGAGTCCTGGTGTAGAATTCCAACTCCAGTTGCTGCTGGGATGACAACATGAGTGAGTCTGGCCAGTGGAGGATGGGGGAAGCGGTTTTCACATGCTCACGTACAGAGTCGAGAAAGCGGCTGTTCAGAGAGGCTAGGCAGCATGGAGGGAGGCAGATAGAAAGTGACATTGTTCAGGGTTCCCTGCAGGTAGAGCACCAGAGGAGGTTTTGAGAAAAGCTAAGGAATAGGACAGAAGGGCAAATCTGCAGATAGAGAATGCATCCTTTAAGAGACGCAACCAAGATGCCCTCAGACTGCAACTAGCTGAAAGCCATCTTTTCTTTTTCAGCATGTACAAGGTTTGACCCTTTCTTGAATGGATGTCTGGAAGCAGAGAGTGTGATCTGCAGATGACTGTGGTGCCCACTGTTCCCTGTTGCTCAGGTCTAGTAGTTTCACTGCTTTGTGACTGATACCTGGTGGCCCCTGAGGGCATCTGAGTTCTTGATTCTTCCTTAAGTCCTCACAAATGTCACAGCCACCACTCAAGCTCCTTGTTGCGGGGGGGGGGGGGGGGGAATGCTTCAGAACTGCTTCCTGCCCCAAAGAAAACGGGAAGCGGAGCCATAATGCATCAAATTCTTCAAAACCTGCTGCCTACTTCCCTTGGGCTCATCCTGATTTCATTTGAACATCACCCTTCTTTCAGCTATTTCCTTAACTTAGTTCATAATTAGGCAATTACAGGATCTCCTTCCATGTCCAAACCACACCGTTTTATTACATGGAGTGGATGTGAAATGCGAAATGATATGACGATGTGATGATATGAACCATCTGTGTTCCTGAATAAGCCTCAAAAAATGGAAATAAAAAGCTTTTTAGAAGAAAATGCTAAAACTAAATTTCAAAAGGAGACAAAAATTCCAGTGAGTACCTATTTAACCGAACTATTTCTCTGAGTACCAAATACCTAATATGAACTTGAAATTTTTAAGATCATCTTATAATAAAGGGATGTGTTAATAAATCATGTATTATCTTTCTTCTAGTTAAATTGCAAGTTCTGCTTTAACACCCTCCTCCCAGTTCAAAGGATTTATATAGATAGAGGAAACATCAGGAAAACGAGTGGCCTTAGATAACCCTGCAGCTTGAACTAAATCCAGGCGAAACCTAACTGCTATAGAGGGGCACTCATCCTATACTCTAGTGCTATAAATAAAATATAAAATCTGATATACATAGTTGTTAACCACTCTTTCAGTGTGGTGTCTTAGAATTTATTAGAATTCTATGTACTGACTCCATTAGCCTAGGAAAGAAAATAAGGTAACTAGGCCCTTAGAAGATGTAGAGTATCTTCCTGTCAGGCTGAAGGATGGGTCCCACTCCCTACTCAGAACTCAAACAGAAGTTCAGAGAGTACCTGTGAGGGAGCAGGTGACAAGCTAACAGAAGGCAGCTGGATTTGACCACTTCCCTCACCCAGAAAGTACAAAATCACTACTATTCTACCTAAAGTCAGACTTTACCAAGTGTCTGACATACTCCAAAAGGGACATGTCATTTCCAGGCCAGCTTTTTTTAATGAGAAAATTAACTTGGAGGAAAATAATTTAATTTAATTTAATGAAGAATAACTAAGCTTCAAGATATTAAAAACCTACAAGTGGAACCTAATCAACAAAACAAACAAGTAAGCAAAATAAAATCAGAAACATTGAAATAAAGAACAAATTGACAGTAACCAGAAGGAAGGGGGAGAGGGTTAATGGGGAAAAATAGAGGAAGGTCCATCAAGGAACATGTATAAAGGACACATGGACAAAGCCAAAGGGGGCAGGTTCAAGGATGGGAGGCGGGGATGGGTGGGATGGAGGGGTGTATAATGAGGTAAAAATGGAGACAACTGTACTTGAACAACATTAATTTTTTTAAATTAATCAATTTATTTATCTTTAGAGGGGAAGGAGAGAGGGAGAGAAACATCAATGTATGGTTGCCTTTTGTGCATCCCCTGCTGGTAGTTAGCCTGCAAGGAACCGGCCTGCAACCCAGGCATGTGCCGTGACTGGGAATCGAACCGCGATTGTCTGGTTCGCAGGCCCGCGCTCAATCCACTGAGCTACGCCAGCCAGGGCAATAATTTTTAAAAATTTTTAAAAAACATTATTAAAAACCAAAATAAGACCTGGTCCCTCTCTTCAAGAAACTCTACCCCATGTCACAAAATCCTCAGTGTCCATCAGCCACAAGAAAGAGGACCTCTGGGCACCTCCAAGGAGGAGAGGTCAGCAAAGTTGAACTTCCTCCTTACCAAGGCCATGGGTGTGTGTGGTGGAGACAGTACTGGCTCTGGACTGTGACAGCTGTACTGCTCTCAAGCTGTATGACATCAAAGTCAATTCACATCTCAAAAATCAATTTTCTTTTATATTTTTTCATTAATAAACACTTAAGTTGTTTTCATATCTTAGCTATTGTAAATAATGCAATTGAAATTGTAACATGGGAAGGCAGATATCACTTCAATACTGTTTTATTTTCTTTGGGTATATACCCAGAAGTGGAACTGCTGGATCATCTAATAATTCTATTTTTAATTTTTAATTTTTTGAGGAACCTTCACACTGTTTTCCACAGTGGCTACACCAACTTACATTCCTAACATAGCACACAAGTGTCCCCTTTTCTTCATATTCTCCATTTGTTATTTCTTGTCTTTTGGATAATAGCTATTCTAACAGATGTGAGGTGATATCTCATTGTGGTTTTAATTTACATTTTTCTGATAATGAGTGATGTGTGAGTAAAGGAGATGTAATACATATATATATGTATTACATATATATATATATATATGTGGAGATATATATATATATATATATATATATATATATATATATCCACAGAAGATGTGAGGTTGTGTGGGTATGTTTGTATAATATTAAGTCATGAGAAAGAAGAAAATCCTGCCATTTGCAAAAACATGGATGGAATTTGAGCACTTTACACTGAATGAGATAAGTCAGACAGGGAAAGAGAAATATTACATGATACCACATAGAGGGGAAATTTTAAAAAGGCCAAAACTCCAGAAAACAGAGGGTAAAATGATGGTTTTCAAGAGCTAGAGGATGGGAAAATAGGAGAAAAAATAGTTCCTGGAAACTTAATGCATATTATAGTAAATGTAGATAATACTGTATTATAATCACAAAATTTGCTAGAAGACTAGATCTTAATTGTTCCCACAACAAAAAAGAAATTATAATTATGTGATGTGATGGAGGTACTAACTATCACTACAGTGGCAATCATATTATAATATATAATTTTGTCAAATCAACATGTTGCACACCTTAAATTTACATAACATATATTTAAAATATATTTTACTTTAAAAAATCAACTCTTTATGGGAAAAATGAGAGAACAATGGCTCTCATGCATCTGTGTGTGACAATAAGTAAGAATTGCCCATGGAACCCCTGGCAGACTGGGACAATGTCTCTCCCTTCTCCGCACACACCCATTTGCTGGCATTCTCAACCTGCCCAAACCAACAAATGCCCTTCCTCATGCTCCTGGTTACAGGAATGACCAGATGAATAGAAGATGGGTCTAGGAGGAAAAATAAGAAAAGTTTTTTTTTAACCTTTAAAATTATTTTATTTTGTACTGGCTTGTATGGCTCAGTGGATTGAGTACTGGCCTGTGAACCAAAGGGTCACCAGTTCAATTCCCAGTCAGGGCACATTCCTGGGTTGCAGGCCTGGTCCCCAGTAGGGGGTGAGCGAGAGGCAACCACACGCTGATGTTTCTCTCCCTTCCTCTCTCTAAAATGAATAAATAAAATATTTTAAAAATTATTTTATTTTATTTAAAAATTTTTATTGTACATTTTCTATTGCCATTTAGTCTCTTTTATCCCCTCCCACCTGCAACCAACATACTGTTGTATGAATCTTTGTGTCCATGAATCTTTTTTCCTTTTTGCTCAATCCAAAAGTATATTTTTAATCTTTAAAGAATACTTAAAACCGCTTTAAGTTCCAGGAAATGAAGTTTCTTCTTACTCATAGCATTTACATATCTCTCCAAATGGGAAGGTCTTGCCCCCTCTCTAATGCACGTGTCAGTCTATTATAAATATAATATAAAGAAAATATCCTATCTTGTTCTATTTTATAAATAATTCTATATTATAAATTATATTTTGTTTTATATTATGTATTATTATAATATAATAGAAATATATAATATTTATATAATTATATAATATAATATAATAGAAATAAAAGGAAAGAAAAAAGCCTCCTGCTGACTTTAAACCCACCAAGCAAGTTCTGCTAGTCTTCCTGAATGCTGCATGCTAAGAGAGGTTGGGCTTCTCTTTTCTCCCTTCCTAAGGCTTTCTCCCTTCCTAAAACATTATAACTCTATAAAATAGAATTACTATTATATGTGATAAATACAAAATAACAAAGAAGTGGTATTTATGTTCTTTTCTCAAATCCTTTCTTGCCTGATCCTATGGCTGCCCTTGGAAATCCAAGTTTAAGAGAATCACTGAGACTTTGTAGTGGGGGAGTGAACATCCAGGTCCTTTCCAATTTCCAGACAGGGCCAAAGCTCTTCTCTGAGTAGGTATTCAGCAATAGGCAGAGAGGGATCTGTTTTGCAGTCCTTTGTGTCTACCCGCCTGCCAGAGCAACTAAGATTTGTGAAGTGGTCTGTGTTTGAGTAAAAAATAAACATCTTTGAGTATTAAACATGTGTGCTTTCCTGGGATACACACATGCATCTCAAATAAGCTTGTCTGGGGTGTGAGCATTTTCAAAGGTAATGAGAATTTACAGAGGAAAGCCATCTATTTTGAAGATAGACAGACATTGGTTCAAATTCCCACTCTTTCATGTTCAATTATGAGGCAATGGGCAAATTCTTTCAGTTTTCTCAACATACCAGTGTGTATAAAATTAACTACCTCTGAGTTGTAGTGAGGATAAAATGCCTATTTCACACTATGTGCTCAATAAACCCTAAAGGTTATTGTCATTCTGTAAGGAAGGGTAGAAAGAGTAATAACATTTGTTGAGTGCCTAATTGCTATTTGCATACACTATGCATTTTACACACACATGCAACTATGAAGTAACTGTTAAAGAATATTTTTGCAACAAAATTAAAATCATTACTGTCATACAGATGTAAAAAAAAATATTTCAAGTAACCCCTGTGCACAGGTGGAAGAGCTAGCCGATCTACTGATGAACAGAGTGAACAGCCAACAGAATCCCAGCATATACGAAGGTTGGAGGCCAAAATAGTAGAGGATATTGAAAAACAGATGGTAAGGAGATTGCATTGGGACAGTAAGGTCCCTGGGAACAGCTCAGGGACCAGAGCTGCTGCAGCACCAGGAGCCGTGCATGCTGCAGGATCCTTGGATTAAAACCAAATCAACAGCTTGTTCCCCTGCCAAATAGGGAGGACAGAGTGCCACCAGGATTGACCTGCATGCTTCAAGTCACTGGGGGGAATAAAGATGAAGTGGGAGACGCACAGGGATGGTGTTCACCCGCTGGGACTGTGGACACCGGTTGGGTTATTACCAAATAAATTGGGGAGCCCAGTGACACCTAGAGAAGAAAGAAGAGTTGGGCCGTGATGGACCTGACCTGGATAGTCTCCAATCTCATTGGAAAGTTGGACTGTGTGAGAGGCTTGGCACTTGTTAAGAAAGGCAAGCTTGAACAGGAGGATTTCATTTTAAAAAAGGCTCTCAGTTGCTGTTTAGGCAACTCTACCATAGTGACCACCTCTGCTGCTGTCACGACCATGGCTGTGTTCCTGCCCCTACACAGCACAGCTGGCTAGCTAAGAGGAAGGAGTACGTGCCTCCAGCAGAGGACAGCAGCAGAGCTCAGGGAGTCAGCAATCCCCAGAAAGTCTTAACTCAGTAGGGGTACTGAACTACCCTGAAGAGACTTTGAGAGTGCCTTGCAACTAGGATGGCAAAGAGGGAGAAGGTGGTGTGTAAGTTGCCTTTAATTAGAGCACCTCAAGGATGGCACGACTGGTGGATTGAAGATGCCAGCCTGGCACAGATGGGTAGTAGGGGCCAGCAGAGCATGGAGGACCTGGGCTGGACACTGGGCAACTGTGAAGATTGTGGCCCAGACCTGGCCCCAATCCTCTCAAAGCCTTAGGAAGGGAGAAAAGAGAAGCCCAACCTCTCTTAGCATGCAGCATTCAGGAAGACTAGCAGAACTTGCTTGGTGGGTTTAAAGTCAGCAGGAAGCTTTTTTCTTTCCTTTTATTTCTCCTCAGAGAAATTGTCTTATTGTCTTATTGTCTCCTCCTTATGAGACAATAAGACCTGGTGCTATGAAAGGTCCAGAGACAGACCTAAAGAGGGATCACAAGGCTAACCTCAACAACTGAGAAATTGAGACAAATTTCACTTTGCTGTTTCAGAGAACTTGAATGTTATTGTTTATTTGTATTATTATTTTTCATTAGTTTACTTCTTTTATAGTATTAGTATTTTTATTTCTTTTCTATATTTAGTTTTTCATTTTATTTGTGTTTAATTTCATTGTTTGATTTTCCTTGTTCTCTCTTTCATGGTATATTTTAATGTTCCTCCTTTCACTTCACTTGTGTTCCAATAACACACTACTCTAGGTTGTATACTTCCTGTTCTTCCTATTCAGATCATATAGTTTCTGTTATATGATTGTTGTTCCAGTACTATTGCAAACAATTGTTGTTCCATACAATGGTAAATACTGCACAGCATCCCTCCTGGATCTTGGCTCATTTCACTGTCTTCTGGAGCTGTATCACTGTTGTGGTTAACTCTAGTCTCTCACACACTATGCCTACTTTCTATAATTTACTCTCACTATATCTCATAATCTGGCCTCCCATAATCTCTCTCTTTTCTGGATTCAGCTCACAATCCTTCCCCCCCTCTAACAAGAGTCTTATCTCTTTTCCACCTTTTATAAAAAATGGCTAGTTGGGTGAAATATCATGGTTAACACTATACTTATCCAAAGGATAGCCTATCTCTTCTCTCTGTGTTGGGACTTTAATCCCATAGAATACACTCCCTCTGTCTTAATCTATTCTTCCTTTCCCCTCCAACTGATCACATACAAGAGTAGGTAGGAGCTACTTGTGAACACCAATATACCCGCTGAAAGAAAGAACCCACCAAGAAGGGAACAACAAACAGATAATAAAAGAAGATGGCAGAGGAGTGAGTGAAAACCACACTAACCTCCACCCAGGACCAATCTGGAATTATACCTAAATGGTGGAGAAATTACCCAGTTCAAACAACTGAACAATAGTGAGAGAAAAACCTCATAACCTCAGAAGAGAGAAAGACCAGCACAACAGCAAAAAGATGTGATTGGTGGAGGAACCCTCAGTCAAGCAGCTGGAGGGAAGGACCCACCAAAGAAAGACCCAACCAAAATTAAAACCCAAAGACATCCAGAGAGCCAACATAAATGACAGGCCAAGAACAGCAAGTTCAGGAGATCAAGGAGACTGCACCACTCAGTTTCACAGGTCTCCTAACATAGAAGTTTACACCACAAACCCAGAGAGTCAGAACAGATCAATTTAAGAAACAGAGGCTAACAAGAAGAATTTCACATAAACGATGGGAAGACAAAGAAATAATCCCCAAATGAAAAGAAGGGAGGAAGCCTCAGAAAGAATGCTAAATGAAAAAAGGCGAGTCACCTATCAGATACTGAGTTCAAAGCAATGGTTATAAAGAAGCTCAATGAGCTCAATGAGAGTTAACAAAAACTATAGGGAAACTGTGATGAACTCACTATAAATTATTGATGCAGACTCTGGCCCACAGGGTCTGTGTGTCCTGAATGTGGTGAACAAATTCACACAGACTGCAGAAGTCCTGTGGAGAAAAGGGGATGGCATGGCCACTCTCTGAGAGAGAGAGTTCTTTGGCCACTTGCTCAAGAGGAGAGTGACTTGACCCTTGCCTAGAAAGGCTTTTATTGCTTTACAGTCAAATTACATCAAAGAAGGTTTTCATTCATTATCCTTAGGTTTACTTTAAGTGATTCCTTCTTACAGATAACAAAAAAGGAAGAAAAATGTTGCAAATGCAAGGGAATGATAAAAATGATTGATTTGGTTACATTCCATTCTTGAAAGGCTTAGCACAGACTTTAGGAAGTTGCTTCAGAGATATACACTAAACATTTTCAGCCTTAACTCAGGGTGAGGGAGTTTTAGCAAAAGCAGGTCTCATAGCAGCCTAGGTACAATGCAGGCCTGATTCCCCATGGAAAAACCTATCCGTGTATCCGTGGGTGTTCGTTCTGTGTACCAGACCTCACTCTGCACTGGCTTTTCCAAGTGGCACTGGGCTACATTCCCCACACCACATGGAATGGTTCCCTACAAACTATATGAGCAAGAATAAGAAAATAGATACTATCGACAAGAGCCAAAAAGAAATGAAGAATACGATTTCTGAATTGAAGGACACAGTAGAAAGACTCAAAATCAGGTTAGATGAAGCAAAGGACTGAATCAGCAAGATGGATGACAAGGTAAAAAAAAAACAGCCAGAAAGAGCAAGAAAAGAAAAAAAAAGACTCAAAAAGAGTGAAGAGGTGTTAAGAGAACCACAGGACAACATGAAGCAAAATAATATCTGTATAACAGGTGTCCTAGAAGGAGAAGAAGAATAACAACAGATACAAAACCTGTTTGAAAAAGTAATAATGGAAAACTTTCCTAGTTTGATGAGAGAAAAAGTCACATGAACTCAGGAAACACAAAGACTAAGCAATCAAGAGGAACCCAAACAAGCCCACTCTAAGACACATCATAATTAAAATACAAAAATTTCAAGACAAAGACATAATCGTAAAAGCAGCAAGAAAGAAACAGGAAGTAACAAACAAAGGAGTCCCAATAAGACTAGCAGCTGACTTCTCAATGTAAACTCTGAAAGCCAGAAAGGAATGGCAAGAAATATTCCAAGCAATTAAATTCAAAGGCCTTTAAACAAGACTACTCTATCCAGTAAGGTTCTCAATTAAAAAGGAAGGCCAAATAAGGAGTTTCCCAGACAAAAGAAGGTTGAAAGAATACACCTCCACCAAACCAGCACTCCAAGATATGCCAAAGGGACTGCTTTAAGAAAAGGAAGAAAAAGACTGAGAAAGAAAGGAACACAGGTAGAAAGGAAGTAAAATGGCAATGAATAAGTACCTATCAATAATAACCTTAAATGTAAATGGATTAAATGCTCCAAGCAAAAGACATAGAATAGCTGAATGGATAAGAACTCATGACCCATACATGGGCTGGGTACAAGAGACCCACCTAAGAACAAAACACCCACACAGACTATACTGAAGGGTCAGGAAAAATATTCCACGCAAATGGACAGAAAAAAAACCAGGGTAGCAATACTGGTATCAGACATAATAGACTTCACAAAAAGGGACCCAGAAGCTGGGTCTTCCAAGCTGTCACTTAATAATACTCAAGGGAAGAATCCGCCAAGAAGACATAAACACTGTAAATATATATGTACCAAATATAAGAGCATCCAAATACATAAAGGAAATCTTGGAGGACTTCAAGAAAGATATTGACAGCAACAAACTTATAGTAGGGGATTTTAACACCCCACTGTCAAAAATGGACAAATCTTCCAAACAAAATACCAACAAGGATATTGAGGTATTGAACAATACTCTAGATCAAATGGACTTAACTGATATGTATAGAACTTTCATCCCAAAGAAGCAAAATACATATTCTTTTCTAATTCACATGGAACATTTTCAAAGATAGACCACATTGATAGGACACAAAAGGAGCTTCAACAAAATTCAAGAAAATTGAAATTATATCAAACATTTTCTCTGACCACAAGGGACTGACATAAAAACCAACCTCAAGGAGAAAACTCAAAAACACTCAAACTCATGGAGACTGAATAGCATGCAAATAAACAATGAATGGGTTAAGAATGAGATCAAGAAAGAAATAAAAAAGCCTCTGAAAACACATGAAAATGAACTCACAACAATTCAAACCTCATGGGACACAGTGAAGGCAGTCCTAAGAGGGAAGTTCATAGGAATACAAGCCTATCTAAAAAAAAAATAGAGACATCTCAAATAAACAACCTAACCCTACACCTACAAGAGCTGGAAGAACAATGAGAAAGATAACTCAGAACCAGTAGAAGAAAGGAAATAACCAAGATCAGAGCAGAATTGAATGGTATAGAGACTAAAGGACCAATTCTAAGGATCAATAAGTCCAAGAACTGGTTCTTTAAAAAGACAAACAAAATTGACAAGCCTTTAAGCAGACTCATCAAAGAGAGAGAGAGAGAGAGAGAGAGAGAGAGAGAGAGAGAACCCAAATAGACACAATCAGAAATGAAAGAGGAGAAATTATAACTGATACCACAGAAATGCAAAGGATTGTAAGATATTACTATGAAGAACTATATGCCAAGAAATTTGAAAACCTAGGTGAAATGGACATATTTCTAGAAAAATGTAATCTTCCAAAACTCAATGAAGAAGAAACAGAAAGTCTCAGGAGACCAATAATATCTGACAAAATCAAAGCAGTAATCAAGAAACTCCCTGCACACAAAAGCCCTGGACCTGATGGTTTCACAGGAGAATTCAACAAAGCATTTAAGGAAGAGTTAACCCCTATTCTTCACAGACTATTCAAAAAAATCGAAGAAAATGGAAGACTCCCATACTCTTTTTATGAAGTCACAATAATCTTAATCCCCAAACCAGAAAAAGACACAAGAATGAAAGAAAACTATAGGCCAGTATACTGATGAACATAGATTCTGAAATCCTTAACAAAAATATTGGCAAACCTCATCCAGCAATACATTGAAAAGATCATACATCATGATCAAATGGGATTCATCCCAGGGATGCAAGGATGGTACAGTATTCACAAGTCCATAAACATAATACATCACATAAACAAAAGGAAAGATAAAAATCACATAATCATATCAATAGATGTGGAAAGAGCATTTGATAAGGTACAGCATCCATTTACGATAAAAATACTCAGCAAAGTGGGAATAGAGAGAACATAACAGAGCTTTATTATGTTCCTCAACATAACAAAGTACAAAAACAAGAAACCTACAGCCAACATTATACTTAATGAGTAAAAACTAAAAGCTTTCCCACTAAGATCAGGAAGAAGATAAGGATGTCAGTTTTCAGCACCTCCCCTCACTCCTTGCCCACAAGCCCACTGGGAACCAGATCCCAGTATGAATGCTGTATAGCATCTTCCCTAAGCACAGCAATCAGACAAGAAAAAGAAATAAAGGGCATCCAAATTTGAATGGAGGAAGGGAAACTGTCATTGTTTGTTGATGACATGATGGTGTACATAGAAAATTCTATAAACTCCACCAAAAAAAGAATCAACATAATAAGCGAATTGGGTAAAACAGCAGGATACAAAGTCAATACTCAGAAATCAAAGACATTTTTGTATACCAACAATGAAATATCAGAAACAGAAATTAGAAAAAAATCTCATTTCATATAGAAACAAAAAAACTAAAAACCTAAGAATAAACCTAACCAAAGAGATAAAAGACCTAGACTACACAACACTGAAGAAAGAAATTAAGGAAGACACATACAAATGGAATCATGCACCATATTCATGGATTGGAAGAACTGACATCATCAAAATGTCCACACTCCCCAAAGCAATGTACAGATTCAATGCAATTCCTGTTAAAGTACCAATGGCATACCTCACAGACAGAGAACAAACACTTCAAAAATGTATGTGGAACCATAAACCACCCCGAATAGCTGTAGCAATCTTGAGAAAGAAGAGAAAAGTAGGAGGGACCAAAATACCTGATATCAAAGTGTATTACAAGGCCACTGTAATCAACACAGCCTAGTACTGGCATAAAAACAGACACATAGGCCAATGGAACAGAATAGAGAGCCCAGAAATAAACCCAAGTCTCTCTGGTCAATTAATATTTGATAAATGGGACAGCAGCATAAAATAGAGTAAAAATAGCGCCTTCAACAAATGGTGTTGGGAAAACCAGAGAGCTACGTGCAAAAAACAACGAGAGCACCAACTTACACCATACATAAAAATAAATTCAAGGTGCATAAAAGACTTAAATATAACTCATGATACCATAAAAGTTCTAGAGAAAAACAACGGCAGGAAAATCTCAGATACTCCATGCAGCAACATCTTCATTGATATATCCCCGAAAGCAAAGGACATAAAGAAAAGAATAAACAAATGATATCTCATCAAATTAAAAGACTTCTGCATGGCTAAAGAAAACAGCATTAAAATGAAAAGAGGACCATTTTATGGGAAAATGTACTTGCCAATCATACCTCAGACAAGGGTTTGATCTCCAAAATATATAAAGAACTCACATGACTCCACTCTAAGAAGACAAGCAACCCAATTAAAAAATTGGCAAAAGACCTAAAAAGACACTTCTCCAAGGAGGACATACAGAGGGCCCAGAGACATATGAAAAGATGCTCAGCATCACTACCATTAGAGAGTTGCAAATTAAAACCACAATGAGAAAACACTTCACACTGGTCAGAATGACCATCATAAACAAGAGGAGAGGAGAAAAAGGAACCCTAGTGCACCGTTAGTGGGAATGCAGACTGGTTCAGCCACTGTGAAAAACAGTATGGAATTTCCTCAGAAAACTAAAAATAGAATTTCCTTTTGACCCAGCAATTTCACTGCTGGGATTATATCCTAAGAACTCTGAAACACCATTTCAAAAGAACCTATGCACCCCAATGTTCATAGTAGCACAATTTATAATCGCCAAGTACTGGAAGCAACCTAAGTGCCCATCAGTAAATGAGTGGCTAAAAAGACTGGTACATTTACACAAAGAAATTCTATGCAGCAAGAAGAAAGATGGAGCTCCTACCCTTTGTGACCATATGGATGGAACTGGAAATCATTATGCTAAGTGAAAGAAGCCAGGTGCTGAAAGACAAATACCATATGATCTCACCTATACATGGAAACTAATCAACAAAGCAAACAAGCAAGCAAAATGCAACCAGAGATATTGAAATAAATAACAAACTGACAGTACCCAGAGGGTGGTGGGAGGGGATGATGGGGGACAAAGGGGGCAGGGTTTTCAGGAACAACTATAAAGGACACATGGACAAAAAGCCAAGTAGGGCTGGGATCAGGGGAGGGAGGTGGGAATGGCTGGAGTTGGGGGAAGTGGTGGGGAAAAATGCAGACAACTGTAGAGAACAACAATAAAAAAAAAGTCAAGTATCTTATTAATCATAATGAGGCAACTAGGCAACTAGAAAGATAATTCAACTGATTCAAAGGAGAATTCAAGAAAAAACACACATAATAGGCAATCAAGAATACTGAGATGAATTTACAAGTATTTGAAAAATTGGTTGATACTTATGGGGATATTAACTGCATTCCATTGGTCAAAATTTATTTAAATTTCTATGTTCAAGAATGATTTGAGCTACCATATTATTTTCTATATTTTAAGTTGTAAGCTAGCTCAAAGATAATAAAACTGGCCAGCTCTAATAATAATCAGATAACATGGAAGTGTTACTAGACATCTTTTTTGTTCATTTCAAAATTTTTGCAATATTTTCTGAAATAACTATTATTATCCCCATTTACAATTGAGGAAATAGAGTCATAGTGAATACGAGAGTTTAGTTGTCCACAGTCACAAAAAGTGTAAATGGCAATGTCTTGGTTCAAACTCATCTTTCCCCACTCTGAAATTAGAATGGCTTTATTTGGAGCACTGGGATTTGTTTTTTTCTCTGTTTGTTTGTTTTTTAGGCGATGAATAATCAATACCTTCGTCGGGAAGTCTTTTGCTGTGAAACGTGTCATGAGCTCAAAAGCTTCTGGGAAAAAGAAATTAGCAAACAGACTTGTTACCGGGAACTGGAAGAAGATCGTCAGGGAAGGAGTGCCCTGAAAAAGTATGTGGGTTCATTCTCTGCTACTTTTGAAGAGTAGATTTCCCCAGAAATAGGACAGATGTGAAGGTGGAAAGACTAAATTGTTTTTATTACCCATTCACCTAAGAATGAGGTCTCAGGGGTGGCAGGGTCACCACATGCCCTGCAGAGCCACAGAGGTAGCACCAGGTTTTGACCAAGCAGCAGAACACAGAACAAAAGGGAAAATCTAAGCCAGAGCCTTTAATGGGGTTTCCATGGGTAAGGCAAGGAAGAAGTGGTTAAACAGCTTAAGACTGGCTAGTCTGAATAATTCTAGAGGGCATTTGTCTATAGATGTGGTCCCTAGTTGCCTGGCACCTGCTCTAGAATGATTTAGAACAGGGGAAATGTGATTTCATATATGACAGTTAGATAAGGAAGTGGTTAAGAGAACTAGTGCAGGATTGGTTTAGATGATAGCAGTCAAGCATTTTGTTCTCCGTCAGAAAGGGCAACCCTTAGAAAGGCAGTCTTTCTCTGGCCAGCAAGATTTTTAAGATGCCAGAACATCATAAAATATAGAAAATTAAAGATATGACTAATTCATCTATTTATTCAGACTTACCACAATCTATACCAGGGTTTCTCAACCTCAGTGTATTTGACATTTAGGGCCAGATAATTCTTTGTTGTGGGGGGCAATCCTGTGTTTTTAAAGGTGTTCAGCAGTATCTCTCAAAGCATTAGATGCCAGTAGGACTGCTTTGTCCCACTGTGGAACCAAAGATATCAACCTAACATTAACAAGTGCCTCTGGAAGGCCAAGTTCCCCTAACTGAGCACCAATGATTTGTAGATAAAGATGAGCATTTTTATGTAAATAAAAATGAGGTTCTGTCACTTATAATACTTTGATGAACTAAAAAATTCTTCTTCATTCCACCTCTGTTGCAATCCCCAGTACGTGGAATATTAAATTTCAGGATTAGATCAATATATATGTGTAAGTGTGAAAGATTCTACATCTGAAATGATATTAAGATACTGGGGGAAGGCTAATGTGGTCTTTTCCTCATTGACAAATGAACTTGTTCTAGCCAAAAAATTCTGCTCAAAAGAGAACATTAACTTATATGACAAGACATGTGTCACATGTCTCAACAATGCTCTGACTAAAAGGGCTAGCACCTGCTCTCACATGTGCAGAGCCTTAGAGCAGACAGATCAACTCACTTTTTCAGGGACTGTCTGGGATTTTCTGTCTCTAAAATATAAACAGCCCAGCCAAGCTGTCTGTTTGCCAAAATGTCCACTCACAAGGGGAGTGGGAGCTGAGTGTTCTGCTAGTCAGCATGGCACTTTGTCTCCATGTTTCTGATAATGCTGACCTGAAAATATGTGTAATTCACATGTGTTGAATCAATGTTGAACTTGTAAAAACCTTTCTTAAGTCTCTAAGGGGAAATAGTGTCTCTTTATACCCAGAGAGGAACTTTGCCACCATTCCAGCAAGCAAATCCAGGCTTTTTCACATGCTGGAAGATCCACATGTTAAAGTATCTACATCTGGAGATTCTAGGAAAGCAAAATAAGTCAATTGTGTGGTCCCTGTTATCTTCCTCCCCTCACTCCTTGCCCACAAGCCCACTGGGAACCAGATCCCAGTATGAATGCTGTATAGCATCTTCCCTTCAGAAAGCTCAGGGGTGTAATATTAAAAGCAAAACTTGCAATGTGATCTGATTTTTGTCAAAATACTTGTGTATAAATACACACACACAAAGTCAATCTGTATGTATAGAAAAAGATTAGAAATATACACTCAGATATTAAGAGTGGTGATATTGAACTGATGGGATGACAGATATTGTATGTATATGCTTTACTTTGTCCAAAGTTTCTATAACAATATGGAATCATTTTGTAATTAGGGAAAAAACTTATAGAAAATGTAGCCAATTGCAAATGGTACATAAAACAAATGCATTAATTATCCAGGTTCCCATGTGCCACAGAGATAACCCCCATCAAAGTTTGGGATAATTTGCCTTCTTTCCATGGGCAAAAGAATAAATCTTCAAAATGTGCTCACATTTGTGATGTAGTCCTGAAAGACTTCATCATTATATCCTCCAAATAAAAGTTTAGAGACATGGGCAAAGCAGCTGCATAACTTGGAGCAGAGGAAGATCTAAGGAGCAGGGGAGTAGGGAAAGCTTCCTGTGTCTCCTCCTCTGTTCTGAGCTTCACCAAAACTATGGCCCTTATAAACCATGAATAAAAAATTCAAAAGTCTTCTTAATTTGGTAAACAATTAATGACAAATTAGTGGTTTTGTCATTATTTTTGCCAAAAAATAAAAACAAAACAAAAAACATCCACATATATCTCTAGTAAACCTGGTTGCACAAAAAATATATAAATGTTTTGGCCAAAACCATTTGTTTAAATGCTGCTGCTGTGATCAGAGAGTTTGAAATGCAGTGTACACTTGCAAACCAATGAATGCCATAAATCTCCTGAGCCCTATTCTAGCCCCATGGGCTACGCCTCCCCAAACTGCACATTCCCAACACACACAAGTGCATGCTCCCAGCACACACATCCTTTATTAGTCTACCCTCCAACTCTATAGGCAAATTCATTCAAGTCACTGTGCAATTAAGAAATATTCTAAGTGAACAGTAGAAGACAAAAAAACTCAAAGTTTTCCATCACCCCTTTTGTTGATATAACAAAGTTAGTACTATTTTACATTGCTCCCACATTGCTGAACAGCAAGAACTTGTGCCAAAGCTGTGTGGAAGGAAATGTGTTTTGTCATGGACATGCTCATTAACATTTGCCTACAGGTTTACTGACTAAGACCAATGTGGCAATTGATGTATCTGGCAGAGGCCCTGGAGGTGAGATCTCTAGGAAAAGTGTGAAATTCCCTTACTCTCTCTGAATCAACTAGAAAGAAGCAACACAACATAGGTGGGAGAAGTTGAAAACTGTTTGTGAATAACTGATTGAGGCAATCTGAGAAAAGTCAAGTGCAGCATAGGTATGAGATGGCCAAAACTGCTGGTTCATCAGGACAGTTTAGGTATACATCTATCATTTTGTTATAATTATATATTATACTCCCTTTTATTATCAAAAGTATTTCAGTTTAGATGATAAATTATATGAATACCTAAGTCTACATGACTGGACTGTAATCATAACTGAGAAACATACAGTACAGTCTTCAAAATACCTCTTAAGAATTTAGTAGAACTCACAGTGTCAAGTAGACATTAAATATGGTAGACTTGAGTGGAGAAAGGTTTATCAAGCTTCAACTCAAGACCACTCACCTCCCTCTGCTCAGATTCCTGCTTATCAACTGTGTTAATCAGAATGATTTCAGCTGCAGGTAACAAAATATTCCACTCACAACCTCCTAGATGAAATCATTATTTCAAACGTTTTATAAAGTAAGACTTAGTCTTCAAAGAACAACTAGTGAGAAAAAATTTAATTAGATTTTTTTAATTCAAGCTGAGTGGGTAAGCAGAGTGGCTGATAAATTGAGTTGGTCCATTGGGTGTGCTAAGGGTGCCAGCCTGTGTTGATTGTTGGCATGATCTACCCTATCACCAGATCCTGCCAGTGAGTTGCAGGTCACAAGAAAACCAAAATCAAATCTATCTATCCTCACTAAGAGAAAACCACTGCAAAGGTCTGTTCATTACTGTACTGGAGTAGGAGCAGCAAAATCATCATCTTACCTTTCATATTAAAACAAAAGTTCAGAGATTACAATTGGAGCACTGAGATCTGAAACAGGAGACCAAGAATTCTGTAAACAATAAAGTCCTTCATGATGAAGATTATTATTTTACTACTCTTCTTTATATATTGGGGTAGTCACAAAAGTGCTCTACTCAGAGGTCCTTCAAGATAGCTTGCAATGGAGAGCATAGCTAACTGAAAGCTCTAGCTGCCACCTTTTGGGATCTGCCTTTCCATTTGAGCTACTCTGCCTGGTTTCAGGAATTGTAACTCTACTGTGGCTGAGGATGAGTCAGTCATCTCTGGAGTGTGAACTGCAGGAGACAAAACTTGTCTCTGGTAGCAAATGCTGCCTCAGTTTCCTCCCTGCTCCCAAAGCATGGTCAGAAGTCCTTGATGAGTAAGACCCCTCAGAGGAAGGGCAACCTAGGCCAGACACAATCACTTGAGAGGCCATAATGGAAGGACTCAGGGGGCTGCAACAAAGAGCAATGGACTCTGCCCCCCTCCCCCGGCTTTGACATAGCCCGAGTCCCCATGTCCTCTGGCAGAAGCGCTTCCTACCTCTAATCCCCTTGAACCTGAATACCTGATGGGGAGGGTTGCAGCTCCTTGCCTTGCTAGAGCATGTCCTGGGGAAAAATCTGGCATCACAAAGAATTCCTAAAAAACCTGTGAAATATGCTCTGCTAAGAGTGCTTTCATTCATATGTTAAGGGTTTGAGCAGGAAACCATAAAACTCTCTTCCTGACAGACTCTGACTCAGACTAAGCCCTCAGATTTCTTTGAATGTTATCTACTGTTTAATCCTTGCCTCCCTGTATTCCTGTGTATTACAACCCAATAAAAGCCCTTGGAGGAAGGGGCTCAATGCCCTTTTCCCCTGAGAAACTGGCCACTGCTCACAGCCTTTTTCCTCTGGGAAACTGGCCACCTTTCCTCCCCAAGCAGATCACGTCATCTCTCTCTCGTGTTTACTTTCATTCGTGGCACATGGGGGGGACTTGTGAGAAAAGTCTCCCCCACAAGAAATGTTCTTTATTGTAAATTGCATACAGCCAAGTTTTTGTCATAGTTTGCTTCTTTTGGTTTTTGCCAAACTCTTCTATCTATAGCCAACCTACAGTTATAATTCAACCATGATTTAACAAAATCAGAGAAAATACTTAATTACTATCCAAGCTAGCAAAGAGATCGCATCATTAAAGATAATAGTTTTCTACTTCTGCCAAGATGGAGGCATAGGTGGAAACACTGTGCCTTCTCCCACAACCAAGTTTGAATACAACAAAGGTTTGGAGAACAAAGACACAGACAAAGAACAGAAAATTGAATTATATGGAAGTCCAACTACAACTAACTGTTCAACCAGGACGGTAAGAGGGGCGGAGCCAGCAGCAGAGCAGGGTCGGGCAGGACAGATCCCCTGACCTAGACGCGCAAGTGGCCCAGACCCAGTCAGGGTGTGGGGCACACCGACCATGGTCGCACATTCGTGCACAGTGAGACGGACCACGCAGGACCCAGGGCGTGAGGGCTGACGGCGGTGGCACACTCACGTGCAGTGGGACGAAACGCGTGGGCCTGGGTGATGGTGGCGGCTGCCACACCTGTGGGGGCCGCAGCAGGAGGCGGCAGATGGGACGCCATTGCTCCTCTTTGACCCTGCCCCCACATACAGCGTCACAACCCAGCGACTGAGTTGCCCTGCTCTGGTGAACACCTAGGGCTCCAATCCTGCTATGTAACAGGCACGAACAGCCCAAAAGATGGTGCAAGAAGAACTCAAAGTCCCAGAGCCTATAACTCTCAGCAACCGAGAAATTGCCAGACTCTCAGAAGCACAATTCAAGACACTGTTTATCAGGATGCTCAAAGAACTGGTTGATTATAGTCACAAATTAGAGGAACATATGAAGGCTAAACTAATTGAAATGAAGGGAGATGTCCAGGAAACCAATAGCGATGGAAAGGAAACTGGGACTCAAATCAATGGAATGGACCAGAAGGAAGAACAAAACATCTGACCACAAAGGAATGAAGAAATGAGAATTCAAAAAAATGAGGAGAGGCTTAGGCACCTCCAGGACATCTTGAAACGTTCCAACATCCGGATTATAGGGATACCAGAAGGGGGAAAGAAACAGCAACGAGTGGAAAACTTATTTGAACAAATAATAAAGGAGAACTTCCCCAGTCTGGCAAAGGAAATAGACTTCCAGGAAGTCCAGGAAGCGCACAGAGTCCCAAAGAAGGTGGACCCAAGGAGGAACACACGAAGGCACATCCTGATTACATTACCCAAGATTAAAATGAAAGAGAGAATCCTAGAAGCAGCAAGAGATAAGGAGATAGTCACCTACAAAGGAGTTCCCACCAGACTGTCAGCTGATTTCTCAAAAGAGACCTTACAGGCAAGAAGGGGCTGGAAAGAAGTATTCCAACTCATGAAATCCAAAGACCTATAGCCAAGATTGCTTTATCCAGCAAAACCTCCATTTTGAATGGAAGGACAGATAAAGTAGTTCTCAGATAAGGTCAAGTTCAAGGAGTTCATCATCACCAAGCCCTTATTATATGAAATGCTAAAGGGACTTATCTAAGAAAAAGAAGACGAAAAATATTAACAGTGAAAGGACAGCAAACTCACAGTTATTAACAACCACACCTAAAACAAAAGCAAACCAAGAGGACAACTAGATCAGGAGGGGAACCATAGAAATGAAGAACACATGGAGAGTTAGCAACAGGGGAGTGGAGGAGGAGAAGGGGGGAGAAGGCAGAGAAAATAGCGTAGAGGGTAGGTAGAAAATAGATAGGCGGGAGGGCGAGAATAGTGGGGGAAATATAGAATCTAAAGAACTTGAGACACGTGGTTATAAACTAAGGGGGGGAGAATGGTGGGGGAGGGAGTGTGCGGGTGGAGGGGAATAAAGGGGGGAATAGAACAACTGTAATGGTATAATCAATAAAATATATTTTTAAAAAAGATAATAGTTTTCTACTATTTTCACATTCTTTTGTTTTGTTTTTCTTTTTGGTTCTTGTTTGTTTTTGTTATTTACAACATGATGACTACAGACAATGCCCACTTCTAAATTTAATCTTCATTATGGAAATTTTCTCCCTGACTGACCTAAATCCAAATGTGGGCTCAGCAAACATTTTCTGTAAAGGACAAGGCAGTAAATATTTTTTACTTTGTTGGTCGTGTGACCTGTTTTGTAACTACTCAACTCTGTCATTGCTATGTGAAAGCAAGTACAGAAAATATGTCAACAAATGGTCAGGGCTGTATTTCAATCAACCTTTATTTATAAAAGAAGGCAATTAACCAGCAAGATCTCCGAGAGCACATTTTCATGCCTACCACACTAAGAAAGAGTTAAAGCCTGTTTAATTACTAAATGAACCCATGTTATATCAAGAAGTCCCTCAAGTTCAGTCCTGCATGGTGTGGCTCAGTAGATTGAGTACTGACATACAAATCAAAGGGTCACCAGTTCAATTTCCAGTCAAAGCACTTGCCTGGGTTGCTGGCCAAGAACCCAGTTGGGGCATGCAAGATGCAACCACACATCAATGTTTCTCTCCCTTTCTTTATCTTTCCCTTCCCTTCTCTCTAAAGATGAATAAATAACTTCCATCCAAGATGGAGCTATAAGTAAACACACTGTGCCCTTTTGCACAATCAAAGGACAGACAACAACAAATTTAAAAACAAAAAACAACCAGAACTAACAGAAAATTAAACCGAATGGAAGTCCAACAACCAAGAAGTTAAAGAAGAAACATTCATCTAGGCTGTAGGAGGATGGAGACAGGCAGCCAGGCAGAGATGACTTGCGGCAAGGTGGTGGCTGCAGGATCCAGTGAGGAGGGAGCCAGAGGACTGGGTGGTCCCACATTTGAGTGGAGATAAATCAGGAGGAACAACTGGGGAGTGAGACAGACCATGCAACCCAGGGTTCCAGTGTGGGGAAATAAGGTCTCAAAGCCTCTGACTGAAAACATTCATGGAGTTGAGGCAGCAGTGGGAGAAACTCCCAGCCTCACAGGAGAGTTCACTGGGAAGACCCACAGGGTCCTAGAATGTACACAAGCCCACCCACCCAAGAATCAGCACCAGAAGGGCCCAATTTGTGGGTAGTGGGGGAAGTGACTGAACACTGGCAGGGAGTGGAGCAAGTGCCATCATTCCCTCTTGGAACCCCCAACCCCCCACCACATACAGCCTCAGGACACAGCCATGTGGGTTGCCCCAACCTGGTGAACACCTTACTACCTAACAGGCATGATAAGACAAAAAAAGTGGCCCAAATGAAAGAACACATCAAACCTCCAGAAAAAATTCAACTAAGCAATGAGAAGATAGCTAAACTATCAGATGCACAGTTCAAAACACTGGTAATCAGGATGCTCACAGAATTGGTTGAATGTGGTCACAAATTAAAGGAAAAAATGGAAGCTATGCTACATGAAATAAAGGAAAATATACAGGGAACTAACAGTGATGAGAAGGAAACTGGGACTCAAATCAACAGTTTGGACCAGAAGGAAGAAATAAACATTTAACCAGAACAGAATGAAGAAACAAGAATTCAAACAAATGAGGAGAGACTTAGGAAACTCCAGGACATCTTTAAACTTTCAAACATTGGAATCATAGGGGTGCCAGAAGAAGAGGAAGAACCAGAAATTGAAAACTTATTTGAAGGAGCAATGAAGGAGAACTTCCCCAGTATGGCAGAGGGAAAATACTTCCAGGAAGTTCAGGAAGCTCAGAGAGTCCCAAACAAGTTGGACTCAAGGAAGCACATACCAAGGCGCATCATAATTACATTATTCAAGATTCAAGATAAGGAGAGAATCTTTTTTTAAAAAAGCTCACTTAAAAAAAAAGCTATTATTATTATTTATTATCTTTAGAGAGGAAGGGAAGGAGAGAGGGAAACATCAATGTATGGTTGCCTCTCATGTGTCCCCTGACGAGAACTGGCCTGCAACTGAGGCATGTGCCCTGACTGGGAATCCAACCGCAATCCTTTGGTTCGCAGGCCCGTGCTCAATCCTCTGAGCTACACCACCCAGGACAGGAGAGAATCTTAAAAGCAGCAAGAGAAAAGGAGACAGTTACCTATGAAGGAGTGCCCATAAAACTATCAGCTGATTCCTCAAAAGAAACCTTAAGGAAAGAAGGGGCTGGAAAGAAATATTCCAAGTAATGGAAGGCAAGTATGTAACCTTGGAACACATCCAAGATTACTCCATCCTGCAAAGCTATCATTTAGAATGGAAGGGTAGAAAAAGTACTTCCCAGATAAGGTCAAATTAAAAGAGTTCACCATCACCAAGCCATTATTATATGAAATGTTAAAGGAGCTTATCTAAGAAAAAGGAAGATAAGAAATATGAACAGTGCCCTGGCTGGTGTAGCTCAGTGGATTGAGTGCGGGCCTGTGAACCAAACAAACTTGGTTCGATTCCCAGTTAGTCAGGGCACATGCCTGGGTTGCAGGCCAGTTCCCAGCAAGGGATTCATAAGAGGCAACCATACATTGATAGTTCTCTCCCTCTCTCCTTCCCTTCCCCTCTAAAAATAAATAAATACAATCTTTAAAAAAAATAAATATGAACAGTAAAATCATAACAAACTCACAGTTATTAACAACTGATCCTAAAACAAAACAAAAACAAACTAAGCAAACAACTAGAACAGGAACAGAATCACAGAAATGGAGATCACATGGAGGGTTATCAGTGGAGGAGTGGGAGAAGGAGAAGAGAGGAGGGAAGGTAGAAAGAATAAGTAGCATAAATGGTAGGTAGAACATAGACAGAGGGTAGGTTAAGAATAGTATGGGAAATGTAGAAGCCAAAGAACTTATATGTATGACCCATGGACATGAACTAAAGGAGGGTAATGCAGATGGGAGGGGGGGTAAATGGGAAAACTCTAATAGCATAATCAATAAAATATATTAATAAATAAATAAATAAATAAATAAAAGCTTTAAAAATAAAAACAATAAAAAAGAAGTCCCTCAAATTCAGTGAAACACAAACATCAACCCTTATTAGTGAGATTTAAAAGATCCCAGTGACAAAATTTATGTACTTTTGAGGCAGATTTAGTTACAGAACCTTTCAGAGATACTAAGCAAAAACAATTTGTGAACCTAGATAGTCTCCAGGTTGGAGAGATTGGTTAAAAAATTAAAACATAGAATAAATATTTAATAATCATAATGAAGAAATGTAACGGAAAATTACTCATAGATGAATACCAACAGAAATCTATATAAGAGTAATAAATACTTAAGTAAAATGTGGCAAGATCTGTGTGAGGCAGTTGCCCACCAATGGGAGAAAAACAGTTCTGTTTTATCTCCTTTTCAAACAGGTAAACTATGTTTATGTAATTTACTTTTATTTCAAGTTGAGGTAGAATATGGATTATAACCGGTGTCTTAACATTCTCCTAGGCCCCTAATTCTCTCAGTGTTTTAACTTCCAATTCTCAGTTGCTAATCTGCTTAAGCAACACCACAAACAAACAACAAGCTAACATATTGACACTCCAGATTTCCTCCATTCTTTCTTGGGCCCATACTTGAAGAGAGTTTTAAGTAAGAAGTTTCCTGGAGCCAATAGGGTAAAATGTTCCCAGAGCCTTCAAATTATTTATGTCCTCTAAGCTATTCACCTCTGGGAATCACTCTGGAGAAAATAGACTGATACATGGGCAGAGTATTAAGTATTAAGTATTATTTATAAGAGTGAAAAATAATGTTGAATCATTTAAAATATTTTATTGTGTATTTATTTTTCTGTATTAGAATGTATTGTTTCACTTAACCAGTTATGAACTGAATCATACCCCCCAATTCATGTGTTGAAGCCCTAACTCCCACCCTGTACCTCAGAATGTAACAATGTTTGAGGATAGCACTTTTAAAAGAGTTGATTTAGTTAGAATGAGACTTTTAGGGTGGGCCCTAATCCAATCTAACTGATGTCCTTATTAAAAGAGGAGGTTGAGTGCATTAAAGAGACATCAGGAATGTATACTTAGAGAGAAAAGGCCATATGAGGATGGAGCAAGAGGGCCATCTACAAGCCAAAGAAATATCTTGGGAGAAACCAAACCTACCCACATTTTGATCTTGGACTTCCCACCCTTCAGAACTGTGAGAAAATAAATTTCTATCGTTCAAGCCACAAAATCTGGTATTTTATTATGGCAGCCCAAGAAAATTAATAAAAGTAATTATCTAAATTTTTCATTTTGGTTATCTTTACTCTTAAGAAATTAACACAGGTGCATATTTTTTTTAAATTCAAGCATCAAGAAAGGATTTTATATTTAGGAGTGAGTTTCCTTCCCACTGAGCCTCCTAGACCAGCTCTCTGCAGAGCACCACCATACATGGTTCCTTGTATACCTTTCCCCCAAACACCAGTTTGAATAAGAAAATAATATGTATCCAGTATTTTTATGTAAAAAGCCCTAACTTTTTAAACTTAGTCTACCTTAAGAAGATAGCCCACTCAGTTCTTCTTTAGTGTTTTCCATTGTAATGATGTAACAATTTATCTAACCAGTCACATTCAAAAGTTCATTTTTCATTTTTAGGCTTCACAAACAATGTCATAATAAAGACACCTGTACATACCTTCTTGCATATATGAGTAAATATTTTGGGATAACTTCATATAAATGAAAATGTTAGGTCAAAAATAAGAGTTTTTAGAAGTTTGATAGCCTTCTTTTCTTGTAACTTTCACCCTGAGTATAGGAGTACTAATTTCTACAGTAGCTAATATCCTGTGTTGTCAAACTTAACTATATTAATCAAACAAATGAATGTAGAATTTCACTAACTTTTTCTTCTGTTTAGTTTGTTTTTTCATCATTATTTATTCCCCCATAGCCTCTTCCACCTCCACCCATCTCCCAATGCTGCAGTCACCATACTGTTGTCCATGTCCATGAGTTCTTTCTTGCTCTCTCTCTCTTTTCTTTTTTTTTCTCAATTCCTCCACCCAACCCCTGGCTTCCCCAGATCCCTGCCAAGAACTGTCAATCTGCTCTCTATCTATAAGTCTGTCTCTGTTTTGCTTGTTAGTTCAGTTTGTGTTTTAAACTGAATTTAATTGATTACAAGTTGCATTGAAATTTGTCATATGTATAGGCAACAGATGAATTTCTTCTTCTGGAGGAGCCAATTTACATCATCTACGCATTTGACTACAGAGCTTCTTCTGTATTGACTTATAAGCACATGCATTTGTTTTCTTTTTGTGTACAGTTCTATGAGTTTTGATAAATGCTCAGAATGATGTAATCACCACAATCAAGATATAGAACAGCTCCATTGCTCTGAAAAAATGTCCTCATTCTACTCTTTTATGGTTAATTTCTCTGCCAATTTCCAATCCCTAGCAACCACTGATCTGTTCTCTATCCCTCCAGTTTTACCTTTCTCAGAATGTCATAAGTAAATTTTATAGTATGTGGTCTTTTGAGTCTGCCTCTTTTCACTTAACAAAGTATATTTGGGATGTAATTCTTGTGTGTATCAATCTCCCATTCCTTCTCATTGTTGAGTACTATTCTGTTACATAGAAATGTCATAATTTGGTTATCCATTCCTTAGTTGAAGGATATTTAGATTATTTCCAGTTTTGGGTGACTATAAGTAAAACTACCATGAACATTTACATACAGGTGTCTGTGTGGATATAAATTGACATTTCCTTTGAGTAAATGCCCAGATCGAGATTACTGGGTTGTATGGTAAATTTAAGTATAATTGTATAAGAAACTGCCAAACTGTTTTCCATACTGACTATACCATTTTGCATTTCCACAACGATTGTTAGAGAGTTCAAGCTACTCAATGTCCTTGCCAACATTTGTTTTGGCTTTCGTATTTTTAATTTTTTTTACATGTTTTTCTCTAGCGGGTTTTTGTGGGTTCTTGGTGGGTTTTTTTTGTTTGTTTATTTTGATCATTCTATGGTGTGGGTGATATCACATTGCAGTTTTAATTTGTATTTTTCTAATTATGTTGAGCATCTTTTATGCTGATTTGTCATCCATACCACTTCTTAGTAAAGCGTCTTCAAATTTTTTTGCCTGTGGTATATTTAGTTGTATATTTTGGAAACAAGTCCCTAAATATGTGATTTGCAAATATCTTCTCCCTGTTTATGGCTTGTCTTTTATTCTCCTTACAGTGTCTTTTACAGAGTAAATTTAAGTCCCAAATTTTCTTTTCTTTTTTTAAAATAAATCATTCTTTGTATTTTATCTAAAAATTTTTTCCTTTACTTGCAGGAAAATAATGAAGATATTATTTTATGGATTTTTTTCTTAGAAGTCTTAGTCTTACATTTTACATCAGCTGTATGCTACTAGATGTGGGGTATGGACCAAAACCCATCTTTTCTTTTGAATACAGATGTATGATGTCCTAGTTCCATTTGTTGTTTAAATTTATACACCACACATGCACATATATGGCTACCTCCATTGAGTTGTCTTTGCCCCTTGTCCAAATCAATTTGCCATATTTATGTATATTTATTTCTGGACTCGCTATTTCATTCCATTGATCTATTGTCTGTTCCTTCACCAATGCTACACCATCCTGATGGTGGTAGCCTGATATTTAGCTTCAAAATTATGTAGTGGCAGTTCTCCAACTTACTTCTTCAAAATTGTTTTCACTAATCTGTCTCTTTTGCCTTTTCATATAAAATTTGGAATCAGTTTGTTCTTATCTACAAAAAAGTCCTGCTAAGATCTTGACTGAGTTTACATTGAGTTACATATCAATTTCAGGAGAAAATTATATATTGTAGAGTTTTCTCATTTGTCTATTCATCTTTTCCTTCACTAATTTGTAAAATTCATGTGTTTCTCTTAAAGATATTCTTTAGAAGGCCTTTATCTATGCGGCTCAGTTTGTTTGAATATTGTCCCATACACTAAAAGGTCATGGATTCAGTCCTTACTCAGGGCACATACTAGGTTGTGGATTTGATCCTCATTTGGGACACATATGGGAAGCAACCAATTGATATTTCTCCCTCACATCAAAGTTTCTCTCTCTCTCTCTCTCTCAAATCAATAGACATTTTTTAACTAAAAATATATATCGTTAGCAGGAAAAGAAAACTTTACTGGGCCAGCCGATGTGGAGGCAAATGCACTAAGCCATGTGTATTGTTTCCCCTCCTAAGGCTCAGAGAAGAATGGAAGCAGAGACTGGAGGAAAGACTGCGGATGCTGGACAATCCTGGGGAGAAGGGAAAGCAGGGGAACATTGTGGACTGAAATCCTCCTGCCTCATCCCCTTCAAAGATAACAAGCCATCAAAGGCACTTTTCTAGGAGATAAAACTAGCACCCCCATTATGTGACTTACTAAGCAGGACACTTTCTATTTGACCTCCCATTTGTGGAGAGATTTATATGTGAAACTTACTGCCCCCTCCCATGCTAATAGAGGTTATGGAAGATTTTATCCAATTCACTCTTTCTTGCACAGAGGACAGGATGATTGCCAGTGGGACGTGAAGCTCAGGTTATTTAATACTGAAATCTCTTGGAACTAGCACTCCCCCATTCTCAAATATCCATGTAGTAAAATTTGTTTCCATATTTTCTTCTCATTTTGAAATCTAAATGTTTTACCTAAGCTTATCAAGGGCAGTTATCTTGAGGGGAATCTGGGTCCCCTTCATCTTTTGGGAAAACAGAGTCATACAGTCTTTTCTTTCTGTTCCCCTTTTGTGCAAAGGCAAAAATGCAACCACTTACAGAAGTAAAGCAATCATTAAAAAGAGAAGACTTTATTAACAGTAGAGTTTGAAAATAAACAGAACTAAGGTTTCTCTCTTCATATGAATTGTATTTTATTTTTTCATAAACATGCTTAATTAGAAGTGTCCAGTGAAAACAAAATAGTGTTTAATAAACTTGGTTATCATACCCTCTGTGGTGTGTGCCTTCTGTTAACTCACTGTCTTAGTTCTCTGGTGAAATAGCAAATGTCAGCTCCAGCTGTCTCCAGACACATTCTGGAATTTCAAGTCACCCTCACTGTAACCTCCTCTCAAGCTCAGATCAGGATCACAGAGCAGGAGGGATTCTATCAGTTACTAGGCTCCTCTGCTTAGGGATTCCTCTCTGAGGGACAGGAGCAAAGTAGGGAACCCTGGGCAGCCAGGGAACACAGCTGGCCAGAAGGACCCTGGGGATGAGATGGGAGATAATCTGAAACAGTGCTAAGGATGTCAGTTGGTGCTATAAACTTCTGCCCCTAGAAAACTAAAAGGGCTCATCATGACTAAGAGAGCCATGGGGTGGCAAGAAGGTTGGAAGAGGTGATTCTATGCTCAGGTTCTGCTATGGGTTCTTATCCAATGTGGACACAACAAATAAACAGTAAAACAGGAAAGTATAGCTTAGGAAATTTGTGCAAAGTTTGGGGGGAAGAGGCTAATAGTAAAATAGAATTTTATTAAGGACAAGGAATCAATGAGAATATATATCAAGGTACATAACCATATCTGTGGGTCAGGAAAATTCCCTGAGAAAGTGGTGTTTAGGCTGAGACTTACAAAAATGAGTTGGAGTTATCCAGGAAAATAGGAATGGAAAAATGGCTTTGGCAGGGAAGAACAGTAGATGTGAAGAGCTAAAGCAGAGCAGGAGGGCTGCAGGGCAGGGACTGCAGGTCCAAGGCAATGTGTGACATTGATACAGAGTGAGGAGGGTAGCTAGCTGTTCTGTAGGAGGGTGGAGAGGAGAGCAGGGGCTTCAGAGCCCAGGCTGGAGATTCTGGATTGATGCTCAGGGGAACAGGTAGCTATTGAAAATTTTTAGGAAGAATGAGCTGATTAGATTTGCATTTTTAACACTTCAGATTTTGTAATACATATACATATATGTAGCTTATAAAAATCATAAGTATGATCATCTCATACATGCAGATATGATTTTATAACAGCTTACTATTAACCCTTTCTCCTTTGTCTTTGTTTTTGGCTCACTCCCTCCCTTTCTTCCCTACTCTCTATCATCCTCAACTCCTGCATCCCTCGCCCATGTTAGTAACACACTATGGGTCCTCTTGCAGTTTCCTCTGTGTTCACATAGCCATGTACAGACACACACTCACACTGGTACTCTCTATATAAACTTTACACACGAACTCTACATTTAATTGCTTTGCATTCATGTGGTAACATTTTACAAAACAGGATCATATCACAAGTTTCTGCATCTTGTTTTCTTCACTCAGTGGCACCTCATACACAGGCTTCCAGGTCAATATATAGCTATACTTCACATTTCTAATGGGATCCTATTTTACTATGATGTGGATGTTTCATAGTAAAGTCAATGATTCTTTTAGAGATAAATAGCTACCCAATTTCCAGGTTGTTGCTATTCAAACAATATAGCAGTAAATACTCTTATCCACAGGTCCTTTATATGAGTGGTTTTGTGTTAGAAAATAGATGCACAACAATGGAAAATTAAAACAAACATATTGTAGTTTCTACTCTTAAAGTGTTACTAGAATGCTTTTCAGAAAGGCTGATGAAATTGCCCTTTGAGCCAACAGTTCAAATGAGAGTTCTTTTCTCCCTGCCAGCAATCAGTGTGATAGCTGTTTTCAAGTTTTTCTAGTTTGAAGGATATTAAGTGGCATCACTTTGTTTCTTTGACCTTCAGTGATCATGGGATTTTTTTCATTTGTTTGTTTATGAGTTTAATTTTCTCATTTGTGAATTGCTTATGCACACCTATTGCCCATTTTCCAAAGGTGCCTTTCTATGTCTCTGTGTGCAAATATTTTATACAATGTAAAACATAACCCCTGGATTGGCATTTGCATTAGAAGTCTAGAGGACAAGGAAGGGAAGGCCTGCTTCCTTTATAATTTTACCATTATAAGTCTGAAAACCTCGAAGCTGAACAGAAAAAATAGATATACCTGTCAGTGTAAAAATAAAAAGCTTATTGTGGTAACAGGTACCATAAACAGAATGATTTGAAAAATTTCAAGCTTAAATGATCACTTGGCTGTATTTGGGAAAATAGATTAGAGGGATATGGCCTAAGATGGCAATAAATGAACGAGGAGGCTATTTTTGAAAAAAGAGTTGAGCAGAGAGAGTGGGTAGATCTTGAAGGTTAACTGAATGTGGGGAGAAAATCATGGAAATTCTGAAACAAGATGTTAATTTATTTTGACTTCTGGCCAAGATGGAGGCATAGAGAGATCCACTTTGTCTCCTTGCAACACTAAAAGAAGAACAACAACAAATTTAAAAACAAAAAATAACCAGAACTGACAAAAAATCAAACTATATGGAAGTCTGACAACCAAGGAATTAAAGAAGAAACATTCATCCAGACAAGCAGGAGGGGCAGAAACAGGCAGCCAGGGTAGAAAGGACTCACAGCAAGGTGGTGACTAGAGGACTAGGCAGTCCCACATTTGTGTGTGGATAAACTGGGAGGAACAACTGGGGAGTGAGACAGACCACACAATCTAGGGTTCCAATGTGGGGAACTAAAGGCTCAAAACCTCCAGCTGAAGAAAATCTGTGGGGGTTGCAGAGATGGGAGAAACTTCCAGCCTCAAAGGAAAGTTCCTTGGAGAGACCCCAGGGTTCTAAAACTTACACAATATCACCAACCCAGGAATCATCACCAGAAGGGCTCAATTTGCTTGTGGCTATCAGACTGAAAGCTGGCTGAGAGTCGAGCAAGCGGCATTGCTCCCTCTTAAACCCCTCTCCCACATACAGCACCACAATGCAGTGAAGAGGGTTGCCTCTCCCTGGAGAATACCTAAGGCTCCACCCATTACTACATAACAGTCATTAAGAAACAAAAAAATTTGGCCCACATGAAAGAACAGATTGAAGATCCAGAAATAACACAAGTAAGCAATGAAGAAATAGGCAACCTATCAGATGCACAGTTCAAAACACTGATAATCAGGATGCTCACAGTATGATGAGTATGATGAGTATGAGTATGATGAGTATGATCATAAAATGAAGGAAGAAGTGAAGGCTATGCAAAGCAAAATAAAGGAAAGTGTACAGGGAACCAAGAGTGATGGGAAGGAAACCAGGACTCATATCAAAGGTTTGGACATGAAGGAAGAAATAAACATTCAACCAGAACAGAATAAAGTAACGAGAATTCCAAAAAATGAGGAGAGACTTAGGAACCTCTGAGATAACGTTAAATGTTCCAACACCCGAATCGTAGGAGTTCCAGAAGAATGAGAAAAAAGAGGAAGAATGAGAAATTGAAAACTTGTTTGAAGAAATAATGAAGGAGAACTTCTCCAATACAGCAAAGGAAATAGACTTCCAGGAAGTCCAGGAAGCTCAGAGTCCCAAAGAAGTTTGATCCAAGGAAGCACACACCAAGGCACATCATAATTACATTCCCCAAGATTCAAGATAAGGAGAGAATCTTCAACGCAGTAAGAGATAAGGGGATTTGTAACCTACAAAGGAGTTCTCATCAAACTGTCAGCTGATTTATCAAAAGAAACCTTACAGTCAAGAAGGGGCTGGAAAGAAGTATTCCAAGTCATGAAAGGCTAGGACCTACATCCAAGATTACTCTATCTAGCAAAGCTTTCTTTTAGAATGGAAGGGCAGATAAAGCGATTCTCAGATAAGGTCGAGTTCAAGGAGTTCATCATCACCAAGCCCTTATTATGTAAAATGCTAAAGGGACTTATCTAAGAAATAGAAGAATATAAAAAACTATGAAAAGTAAAATGAAAACAACCTCACAACTATCAACAACTCAACCTAAAAAAAACAAAAACAAAAACAAAAACTAAGGAAACAACTAGAATAAGAACAAATTCATAGAAACTGAGATCCCATGGAGGGTTAGCAGTGGGGAGGAGGCGGGAGAGAATGGTGAGGGAAGGTATAGGGAATAAGAAATATAATTGATAGGCACAAAATAGAGAGAAGGAGACTAAAAGTAGTATAGGAAATAAAGAAGCCCAAGACCTTATATGTACAGACCATGGACATGAACTAAGGTGCAGAAATGCTGAAGGGTCAGTGTGCAAGATCGAGGAGGGATAAAGGGAAGAAAAAAACTGGGAAAACTGTAATAGCATAATCAATAAGATATATTTTTAAAATATATTAATTTAATTTAATTAATATGGATTAAGTAAAAAGAATATAAGTCTAAAGAGACAGCAGAACTGGTTTTGTTGCCATTGGGGGTCTAGGACAAGGGACCTAAGCTCCTGAGCTGTGGTTTCCTCATCTGTAGTAATGCACACACTGTCATCTGTTTCTCCAGGTGGCTGAGATAAAATAAGTAGATGCAAAAGCTTCTACAGCAGGACCTGGCACAAAGTGAGACTTTGGTGTAGCTCAGCTCTCTGCCTTGTTCTATACCTACTGTCCCTAAAGATGATGGTCAGTCCTGGGGCAGGGGTTACCAAGCCTGCCTGCTGATCACGATTACCTGGAAAACTTTTTTAAATTTATGAATTCCTGGGCTCCACCCTCAGGGATTCTCACTCTGTTGTCTTGGTATGAGGATAAAGAATTTTTGTATTTTTATCAAGCTGCCATGAGAGCTCAATGCTTAGCCAGATTTGGGAATGGCTTCTCCAAAAGAGTGCAGGGATCCAGTGGAGAAGACGAACAATTAAAATTGGGTTGGTCATCAGGCTGTACATTAGATCTTTAGAATTTAGTCACCTGAAGAGATAAAACTTTGTACGTCTCCCTACTTCTCCTACCTGCCAGCCTGCAGCAACCACTATAATTAATAGCAACCACTATAATTAATAATACTGCATTGTATACTTGAACAAATACAGTAGATCGTAAGCATTCTTACCACACACACACAAATAGCTGTATGAGGT
This sequence comes from Sturnira hondurensis, assembly GCF_014824575.4. NCBI lineage: Eukaryota > Metazoa > Chordata > Mammalia > Chiroptera > Phyllostomidae > Sturnira > Sturnira hondurensis. The sequence continues at coordinate 4,302,237 of NW_028081491.1, forward strand.
GATAGAAATGCTAATTAGTTTTATTTTGTTAACCATATTACAAAATATATGTGTATCAAGATATCACATTATATAGCTCAAATATACACAATTTTTATTTGTAATTATAATTCAATAAAGGGAAGTGAGTGAGTCAGTATGGCAAGAAGGGCACACGTGCTGATATGGGGAGGCATGAAGATCTCACAGAGAGGGTGAGGTCTGTGAAAGAGGGACAACAGCATCCCTGAGATATCGGCTATGCTATCAGCAAGGGAAGAGAAGAGAGTAAGGAAGAGGTAGGTTGGGGTTAAATGGGGAAGCCCTTGAAATGCTGGCTAAGGAATTTGGACATTATCACAAAAACAATGGAGACTCATCAAAGGTTGTTAAGCAGGTCAGTAACTTGCTAAGATCTGTCTTAGTAACAGAGTAAAACCAGCCTGGCAGCAGTGTGGAGAATGCACTCACTCTACAGATGTTGGAAGATTGTCTTTGCCAAAATTATGATTACCCAAACAGCCTAATTAGAAAATATACCCTTTATGATCTTCCACTCTGTTCAAGGTGAACTAAGGTACAAATAAGAGGGTGGTCTAAATGATGGAACATAGGGAAAAACATGACAAATTTGCCTTATGTTGTGATTCAAGGTAAACATCTTCATACTTTTGACTTTTATTTCAAAATTAATTAGCTCTTTTTCTTTAATACACTTGTGTGAAATGTAGGCTGGAAAATGGCTAAATCTTGGAATGTACCAACTGAGAAGTGAGCTTAGCTGCTCAAAGAGGCTTTACTGAATTTAAACCACAGCTTACTTATGTTTGATATATAGCAACAAAGGTCCATTTGACTTTTGGACAAATGATTCCGTAATAGTGACAAAAGAAATGAAAGTAGAAAGTGTCTTTTTTCACAAAGCAATTGGATGGTGAAACTGAGAAGAGCTCTTGAGTTCCAGACCAATGCTCAAGCTCTCAGGTTAATTTTGGTACAGTATGTACCCAGCCAGGAGAGCCAGGAGAGCCAGGAGAGAGAGGCTTTGCTACAGGAGACCTAGAGAAGTGGGGAGGAAGAGGAAGAGTGGCACTGGTTAAAAAAGTTACTGTGTTAGGCATTGAGATGTGATGGGCAGTGCCCAAAGGCTGTAGAGAAAATCAGAGGATGACTTGCAACACCTGGCCACCTCATCCAAACACCATGAGCACTGAACCACTGGTAAAGTGCAAGGAAGGCACAAAGCCAGGCCTCCCTAGGTCATTGTCTTGACCACGGCAAGGACAAGAGACAATATATTAGGAACGAGGAGTTTCAAGCCCTCGACTCAGCCTGCTCTGTCCAAGATGCTCCTAGAAGACATACAGGTTCTAAAGGGGGAAGTACGATTCCTCCATGCTGAGAATCTCACATTAGATTAAAGTACTCTTTGAAAGGAATAAATAACTGTACTTTTCCAAGTATTTTTTATAAAAAATATACTTGTTTGTGGTAAAAATTCAGGAAAAAAAAACATGTAAAAATTACACAAAGTCTACCATGTAGCAATAAACACTACTGATATAGTATTTAGAAAACTAGTGAGCATCTCTCTATTTACATAGAATCAAAAAGATAAATAATTTTTTAAACAATTTAAATTTTATTTTTATTTAGAGAGAGAAGACGGGAAGGAGAGAAGCATCAATGTATGGTTGCCTCTTGTGTGCCCCCAAGTGGGGACTTGGCCTGCACCCAGGCATGCGCCCTGACTGGGAATCAAACCAGCAAAACCTTGGTTTACAGCCCAAGCTCAATCCACTTAGCTACGCCATCCAGGGCTAGAGAAATAATTTTTTTAAATTGTAATTTTACTACAAATGATTTCTGTAATATGTCTTTTCACTCAATAATATGACTCACATTATTTTTTTGTTGTTGGCTGTATACTAATTTATTTAAATAATTACCTGTTTAGGATAAATTGTAAGAAGCAGAACTGCTCTTACAGGGTTAATAGACAACTCCTGGCTCACAGTGTCCCTTGCCTACTCATACTGGAGCTATTAATTTTGCCTGATTGGTGTCACTCTCCCACTTCCCTTACCACAGACTGAAATAATTTTGGGGAGATGCCCCCCTTTAACTCGCCTTTCTGTGGTAAAGGGAAGGCTAACCCTACCCCTAAACCTGTGACACAATTTGACCCATCAAAGAAGTTCCAGAGATTGGCTCAGGGATGACCATGAGCTAAGTGGATCCAGAGAAAGCCAGGGCCTGAGCCTGGACTGGAACTGCAGAGAAGAGAAACACATGATTTTCTGGGTCTACCAGTGATAATGATGGAGTCTGGGACTACTGTAGAGAAATAGTCACCCTAGGTAGAGTGTTGTCCAGGAATAAAGTCAATACACGGGAAGACGAAGCTGAGAGGGAGAGGATGGGGAGGGAAGAGTTCAGAACTCAGACAGATCTGGAACCAGCTTTATCCTCTGGGTCCTTTGACTTCTTGAGAAGACATATACATAATCTCTTTTCCTTTTTTTATGCCCTAAATCACTGTAGTTGTCTTTCTCTTGTAATTAAAAAAATGTCCTGAATAAGAATAAAAAGGTCCTTCTCTGAGCTTCATCCCCAGTACATAGGCACTGACCCCAGGGCCCTGACCCAGTGGCATCTAGTGATCCCTCATGGCTGTCTGGCCACAGTGACTGATCCCAGACTGGACACTTGCCCAGAAAGAGCATGGCTGGAGACAGGACTGGCGGGAGATAGGCACATCAGCATCTGAGCTGGGAAGAGAAGTTCTTCCCACATCTGCAAAGAGGGGTCCACAGAGGTCTGGCTCACTTCCTCCTGTTTTGGGGGAATAATAATTCCACTCAAAAAGGCAGGAGGGCAGAGGATCTCATTATTAACTAAATGGGAGAAGTTCTGGACTGAAAAAACAAAAACCAACTTCATTTTAAGTGTTTATTTCTTAGAATTATTAGCATGCTAATATGCATCAGGACTCTCAAAGGCCCCATGGTTTTGGGCCTGTAGGAGGTGCTCTGGACAAGCCAGGCCCTGGGATGCCAGGTGAAGAGTCCTGGGCTTACACCTCTCTGAGCCTCAGGGCAGCCGTGAAGATTACATAAGCAAAATGCCTGGACAGCATCTTAAATACCAAAGTCTGCAATAAATGATAGCCTTAAATGAAGACTCTTGTCTTCTTGACCAGAAAGCAAGCTCTATGCATTCTATTTGTACAATATTTGTGTTTTTCCCCCAGGTACAACTACCAGAAGGCAGTGAGCAGATCATGCTCTACTGCTAGCTGACCTGGCAGGAGGCTGGTTGAGAGATGATAGTGGAAGGTTGTTGTTTAAGCAATCAGATCAAAATACTGTTGATAGGAATTAGGTTCTTTCATGGGATCACAAGAAAAGCGTTTCGAGGGCAGTAGAAGTTTCTCCTACTATGTGGCCAACAGATCAATGCTGGTAAAAGTTGTAGGTGGAAATTAGACTCTCCTATGTGATCACAAGGACAGCATTTCAAGGACCCATACGAAGATTGTGGGGTGGCATGATGGTTTATTCATGTGGAAATAGATGCTGCCCCCTGGGTTTCTAGTGTCCCATCCCCTTTTATCCCACCATGGAAAATAAGGGCCAGAAGTAGAGTCAATGTCCAGATATTCTGTGCCTTATCAAAATACAGTCCAGTCAAGCATCTAGCTAGCTTAGCATGTGTTTCCCAGCTGCAGTCCATTGCTTTGCTGTGGTATGCAGCCTCACTTGTCGAGCCTGTGTGTGGAGTCCCTATAGCCATGGTCCATGCTAGGGCCACATGGCTATGGAGAGAGGATTTATGAATGCATGGGGCAAGTGCAGGTCACCTGGGCATTAAAGAGAGATTCTTTGTTCTCCTGGGGTTATGTACAGGAACTTGGGTTTGAGAGCTTGGGTTTGAGATGGACCAGACTTTTTCTTAGAATAGCCAATCAACTTCCCAAGTTTCCATGGCTTTTGGATAGGTTTACACCCCCTAGTTAGACTGACAGGCCATTATGGTCTAACACCTTCCCCTGTGTCCCCCAACAATCCAGAATGAAAGGAAGGAAGGAGTGTTAATTCCCTTGACAGAGCACAGTGATGTGGTCCCCTGGAGTGTAAAAAGCTGTAGCTTCCTGATGAAGCAAACAAGTCCCTGCTTCCCAGTTCATTAAGGTCATTATCTAGTCTCTTTTGCTTCCCTTCTCAACATCTACCTAAACACCAACATAACAAAACATTTTAAAAAATACTTAATAGCCCTGGCTGGTGTAGCTCAGTGGATTGAGCACGGGCCTGTGAACCAGAGGATCGCGGTTTGATTCCCAGTCAGGGCACATGCCTGGGTTGCAGGCCAGTTCCCGGCAGGGGACACACGATACATTGTGTGTCCTCGGCAGAGGCAACCATACATTGATATTTCTCTCCCTCTCTCCTTCCCTTCCCCTCTAAAAATAAATAAATAAAATATTTAAAAATAAATAAATAAAAAATACTTAATAGATATGAATACAAAGATATTTGGTAAAACCTGATTGAGACATGTAAAGGTTTTTAAAAAACACATTTACTTAAGTAAAACAAAGTGAGCATATTTTTAAAATATTAAGCAAATAACGAAACAGATGATGCACAGATAACTCAAAATTTGTGCCAATGGTATTACAGTGGGGGTTTGGGAGCCCAGCCCCACAACAAAACAGAAGAGAGTTTCTCCTTTCTCTGGGCTGACAGATGTATGTGAAAGTGTCCTATTCTCTCCAGAGCACTAAATAGGTGTTGGGCAGTTGCATATTTATTTTAGTGTATCAAAGATTCAAATATTGGGTTGGCTAAAAAGTTTATTTAGTTTTTCCCATATAATAGCTCTAGTAGTGTTTAGTTGTCTTGAACTGCATTTAAAACAATTCTGATAAATTGTATTATGATAGCTTTCATATCAGCATGCATTCAAAAACTTATCAAAATTGGTAAATTTTTCTGTAGCCATTTTAATATTGAAGATGGAAGAAAATAAGCAACATTTTTGGCATATTATGCTTTAAGGAAGGTGTTTCAAGGAAGGTAAAAATACAACTGACAGGCAAAAGGAGATTTGTGCAGTATATGAAGAAGGCTCTGTGATTGATCAGACATGTCAAAAGTGGTATATGAAGTTTCTTGGTAGTATTGGAATTGTGGCCAAATAACCCTTTGTTATAAGGTGGGTTGTTTTATTCATTGGAAGATGTTTAACAGCACCCCCCCTGGCTTTTACCCACTAGAAGCCAATAGCAAAAAATAGCTACTCAAAATATCCAAATAAATAAAGGTACTGGTGAAAATGAAAAATGTGACTTTTACTTTATGAAAAAAACTAAACAAAAATTTTTGGCCAACCCAAAAGTGTATACCTATAGTAAAAGTGCAAAGTGTACCAAAATGCTATACAAAGGAAGGGGTCCCTCACAGACCCCTTCCCCTGAGGCCCCTACAGTGCAGAAAATTAAATGAGCTGGTAGGGAGGCTGAGTCCTGCAGACTGATCAAATCTATCAAATCTCTTCCAAACATCGACATTTTTTTCTTTTTATTTATTTATGTATTTATTTATTTATTTATTTTTATTACTTTTTTTTTTTTACTTTTTAAATTTAATTGTTGTTCAAGTACAGTTTTCTGTCTTTTACTCCCATCTCAGCCCACCCCCCCGGCAGTGTTCCCAACCTCCCTCCCATTTCCACCCCCTTAGTTGTTGTCCATGTGTCCTTTATACTAGTTCCTGTAAATCCTTCCCCTTTTTCTCCTAAAATTTCCTCCCCGCTCCCTTCTGGTCACTGTCTGCCTGTTCTCTATTTCAGTGTCTTCGGTTATATTTTGCTTGTTTTTTGTTTTGTTGTTTAGCTTTCTGTTAAAGCTGAGATCATATGGTATTTGTCCTTCAACATCTGGCTTATTTCATTCAGCATAATGCTTTCCAGTTCCATTCATGCTGTTGCAAAGGGTAGGAGCTCCTTCTTTCTTTCTGCTGCATAGAATTCCACTGTGTAAATATACCGTAGTTTTTGGATACACTCATCTACTGATGGGCACCTAGGTTGCTTGCAACTCTTGGCTATTGTAAATTGTGTTGCTATGAATATTGGGATGCATAAATTCTTTTGGATTGGTGCATTAGGGTTCTTAGGATATAATCCTACCAGTGGAATTGATGGGTCAAAAGGCAGGTCCATTTTTAGTTTTCTGAGGAAATTTCATACTGTTTTCCATAGTGGTTGTATCAGTTTGCAATCCCACCAACAATGGATTAGGGTCACCTTTTCTCCACAAACTTTCCAACACTTGTTGGTTCTTGCTTTGTTTATGATGTCCATTCTGACTGGTGTAAAGTGGTATCTCATTGTGGTTTTAATTTGCATCTCTCTGATAGCAAGCGATATTGTGCATGTTTCTATGTGTCTCTGGATCCTCTGTATGCCCTCCTTGGAGAAGTGTCTGGTTAAGTCCTTTGCCCACTTTTTAATTGGATTGCTTGTCTTCTTAGAGTGGAGTTGAGTAAGTTCTTTGTATATTTTGGAGATTAAACCCTGGTCTGAGGTATCATTGACAAATATATTTTCCCATATAGTTGGTTCTCTTTTTATTTCAATACTATTTTTTTTTAGCCATGCAAAAGCTTTTAATTTTGATAAGATCCCATTTGTTTACTCTTTCCTTTATGTCCCTTGCTCTAGGGGACATATCAGTAAAAATATTGCTGCGTGAAACATCTATGATTTTCTTGCCAATGTTCTCCTCTAGGACTTTAATGTTGTCATAGCTTATATTTAAGTCTTTTATCCACCTTGAATTTATTTTGGTGTATGGTGTAAGTTGGTGCTCAAGTTTCACTTTTTTGCATGTAGCTGTCCAGTTCTCCCAACAGCATTTGTTGAAGAGGCTATTTTTACTCCATTTTCTGTTGCTGCCCCCTTTGTCAAATATTAATTGACCCTAGAGACTTGGGTTTATTTCTAGGCTCTCTGTTCTGTTCCATTGGTCTATATGCCTGTTTTTATGCCAGTACCAGGCTGTTTTGATTACAGTGGCCTTGTAATACAGTTTGGTATCAGGTATTGTGATCCCTCCTGCTTTGCTCTTCTTTCTCAAAATTCCAGCAGCTATTCAGGGTCATTTATGGTTCTATATAAATTTTTGAAGTGTTTGTTTTGTATCTATGAAATATGCCATTGGTACTTTAATAGGTATTGCATTGAATCTATAAATTGCTTTGGGTAGTATGGATATTTTGATGATGTTAACTCTTCCGATGCATGAACATGGTATATGTTTCCATTTGTTTGTGTCTTCCTTGATTTCTTTCTTCAGTGTTGTGTAGTTTTCTGCATACAGGTCTTTTACCTCCTTGGTTAGATTTATTCCTAGGTATTTTATTTTTCTTTTTGCTATATCGAATAGGATTTTTTTCTTGATTTCTGCTTTTGCTGTTTCATTGTTGGTATACAAAAATGCCTTTGATTTCTGGATATTGACTTTGTGTCCCGCTGTTTTGCCAAATTCATTTATTAGTTCAAGCATTTTTGGGGTAGAGTCTATAGGACTTTTCATGTACACTATCCTGTCATCTGCAAACAGTGACAGTTTTGTTTCCTTCTTTCCAATTTGGATGTCTTTTATTTCCTTTTCTTCTCTGATCTCCGTGGCTAAAACTTCTAATAGTATATTGAATAGAAGTTGTGAAAGTGGACAACCTTGTCTTGTTTCCAATCTTAGTAGAAAAGCTTTTAGTTTTTGCCCATTGAGTATGATGTTGGCTGTAGGTCTCTCATACATGGCATTTATTATATTGAGGAATGCTCCCTCTATTCCACTTTGCTGAGTGTTTTTTATCATAAATAGGTGTTGTACCTTATCAAAAGTTTTTTCTGCATCTATTGATATGATCATGTAATTTTTGTCTTTGCTTTTGTTTATGTGGTGTATTACATTTACTGATTTGCAGATATTGAACCATCCTTGCATCCCTTGGATGAATCCCACTTGGTTGTGGTGTATGATGTTTTGGATGTATTGTTGGATGTGATTTGCCAATATTTTGTTGAGAATCTTAGCATCTGTGTTCATCAGAGATATTGGCCTGAAGTTTTCTTTCTTTGTTGCATCTCTATCTGGTTTTGGAATTAGGATGATGCTGGCTTCATAAAAAGAGTTTGGGAGTTTCCCATCATTTTGGATTTTTTGGAATAGTCTGTGAAGAATAGGGGTTAGCTCTTCCTTCAGTGCTTTGTAGAATTCTCCTGTGAAACCAACGGGTCCAGGGCTTTTGTGCTTTAAGAGATTTTTGATTACTGCTTAAATTTAGTTTGCTGTTATTGGCCTATTCAGGCTTTCTGCTTCTTCTTCACTCAGTTTTGGAAGATTATATTTTTCTAGAAATTTGTCCATTTCACCTAAGTTTTCAAATTTCTTGCTATATAGTTCTTCATAGTAATTTCTTAAAATCCTTTGTATTCCAGTGTTATCAGTCATAATCTCTCCTCTTTCATTTCTAATTGTGTTCATCTTCATCGTCTGTCTTTTTTTTTTCTTGATGAGCTTGCTTACAGGCTTGTCTATTTTGTTTATCTTTTGAGAAAACCAGCTCTTGGATTCATTGATCCTTAGAATTGTGCTTTTAGTCTCGATGTCATTTAATTCTTCTCTGATCTTGGTTATTTCCTTCCTTCTACTTGCTCTGGGCTGTCTTTGTTTTTCTTCGAATTTTTGTAGGCCTAGGGTTAGTTCGTTTGTTTGAAATGTTTCTATCTTTTTGGGATAGGCCTGTACTGCTATGAACTTTCCTCTCAGGACTGCCTTCGCTGTATCCCATAAGTTTTGGATTGTCATGAGTTTATTTTCGTTTTCTTCCAGAAACTTTTTGGTTTCTTCCCTAATTTCATTCTTGAGCCATTCATTGTTAAATAGCATGCTATTGAATCGCCATGATTTTAAGTGTTTTGGGTTTTTTCCCTTGGGATTGCTTTCCAGTTTCAGTCCCTTGTGGGCAGAGGAAATGCTTGGTATGATTTCAATTTTTCTAAATTTGTTGAGGCCTGTTTTGTTTCCTATCATATGGTCTATCTTTGAAAATATTCCATGTACATTTGAAAAGAATGTGTATTTAGCTTTGGGATGAAGGGCTCTATATTTATCAGTTAAGTCCATTTCATCTAGGGCATTGTTCAATGCCACAATATCTTTGTTGATATTTTGTTTGGAAGAACGGTCCATTTTTGACAGTGAGGTGTTAAAATCCCCTACTATAATTGTGTTGCTGTCAATATCTTTCTTGAAGTCCTCTAAGATTTTTCTTATATATTTGGGTTCTCCTATATTGGGAGCATATATATTTACAATGTTTATGTTTTCTTGGTGGGTTCTTTCCTTGAGTATTATGAAGTGACCTTCAGGGTCTCTGTTTATGGCTCCTTTTTTTTTTGAGGTCTATTTTGTCTGATATGAGTATTGCTACCCCAGCTTTTATTTTCTGGCTGTTTGCCTGGAAAATTTGTTTCCGGGCCTTCACTTTTAGTCTGTGATGCTCTTTTGTCCTGAGGTGGGTTTCTTATAGGCAGCATATGTGTGGGTCATGCTTTCTTATCCATTCAGCTATTCACTGTCTTTTGATTATAGAATTTAAATATTTACATTTAAGGTTATTATTTATAGGTACTCATTGTCATTTTTATACCTGTGTTTCTCTGTGTCTCTGTCTTTTCCTTCCTTTCCTTAAAGCAGTCCTTTTAGTATTTCTTGCAGAGCTGCTTTGGTAGCAGTGTATTCTTTTAGACTTCTTTTGTTTTGGAAACTCTTTATTTGGCCTTCTATCTTGATTGAGATCATTGCTGGGTAAAGTAGCCTTGGTTGTAGGCCTCTGGTTCTCATAACTTGGAATATTTCTTGCCATTCTCTTCTGGCTTGGAGTGTTTACATTGAGAAGTCTGCAGCTAACCTTATTGGGGCTCCCTTGTATGTTCCTTTTCCTCTCTTGCTGACTTTAAGATTCCCTATTTGTTTTGGAATTTTGCCATTTTAATGATGATGTGTCTTGAAGTGGGCCTCTTTGGGTTCCTCTTGATTGGGACTCTCTGTGATTCCTGGATTCTTGTGGCTTTTTCTCTCATCAAATTAGGGAAGTTTTCCCTCATTACTTTTTCAAATAGATTTTCTATCCCTTGCTCCTCTTCTCCTCTAGCATCCCTATTATTTGGATATTATTGTGTTTATGTTGTCTTGCATTTCTCTGAATCCCTCATCATTCTTTCTGAGCCTCTTTTCCTTTTTTAACTTTTCTTGCTCTTTTTGGCTGTTTTATTCTTCTTTGTCCTCCAACTTGCTGATTTCATCTTCTGCTTCATCGATCCTTCTTTTGATCCCTTCTACTGTGTTCTTCAGTTCAGAGATTGTATTCTTCATTTACTCTTGGCCCTTGCTAATAGTTTCTCTTTCCTTTTTCATGTTGATACATGAAATTTGCAGTGAGTTCTTTGTAGTTCTCCAGTAGTTTCTGGTAGCTCATTGTGAGCTCTTTGAACTTCCTGATAACTAGTGCTTTGAATTCTATATCTGATAGCTGACTTGCCTCTACTTCATCTAGCATTCTTTCTGAGGCTTCCTCCTGTTTTTACATTTAGGGATTGTTTCTTTGTCATCCAGTAGTTTGTGAGACTCTTCTTGTTAGCTTCAGCTTCTTAAATTGATTTGTTCTGGTTTCCTGGGTTTATGGTATAAACTTCTTTCATATAATAGCTGTGAGATTCAGTGTTGTAGTTTCCTTGATCTTTGGAGCTCACTGGTCTTGGGCTGTCCTTTATGTTGGCTCTGAGTTTTTTGGGGTTTTGATTGTTTTGGGTCTTTCTTTTCTGGGTCCTTCCCACCAGCTGGTGAACTGATGGTCCATCTGTCTATCACCCATTTTAATTTGTTGTGCTGGTGAGGTGGGGTTGTATTGAAGCTAGTTCTGTGTGTACAGGGTTTTGAGGATTCTCTTTTGCTCTTGTTCAGTTTTTTTGTACTGGGTAGTTTTTCCACTATTTACTTGTATTTCCAGATAGGTCTTGGATTGAGGTTTGTGGGGTTTCCACTCCCTTCTTCACCTTCTTTTGTTGTTATCTGTTGGTGGCTCCTTTGTTGTTGGGTTTCCTCTTCCCATGAGTATCCTGGTGTTCACCACTTCCACCTACTCTTTTTTTTTGTGATCAGTTGGAGGGGAAGGCATAATGGTTTATGACAGCAGGAGAGTGTTCTATGATATTTACAGTAGCAGCCAGTAGAGCAGAGATGGGGGATCCTTTGGGTATGTATAGTGATAACCATAATCTTCAACCCAACTAGCCATATTTTAGAAAGGATGGAAAGAAGATAAGGTTATTGTTGAGGAGGAAAGGTTTGTGACTTGGATCTAGAAAGGAGTGAGGTTGAGGGAGGTCAGATTCTGAGGTAAGGTGAGAATAAAGGATGGTAAATAGGTGTAGTGTATGAGAGAATAGAGTTAACCACTACAGTATTATAATTCAGGAAACAATGAAGTGGGCTAAGATCTGGGAGGGGTGTTGTGTTGTATTTACAATAGTATGGAACAGCTATTATTTACAATAATACTAGAGAAACAATCATATGATAGAATCTATGAGATACCAAGATTAGGGACTATTGGACCTTCAGTAGTGTGCTGATGGAGCAAGGGGAAGTAAAAGACAGTAAATTAGCAATACACTATGAATGAGGGGACAGGGGAAACCTGTCAAAGGATACAATATACCCAGCCAAGGCAAAGAGGACTATAGAGAAAGAGGAGAAGAAATACAGAGACACTATTAAAAGGTGTAAGAATAATGAAAAATAATAATACAAATATACAGTAACTTGTAGTTTCTCTGCTATAGCAGAGTGAAATTTGTCTCTCTGTCTCTACTGTTGGGATGCCCCCTCTTTGGGTCCAACTCTGGTCTTTTTGCTGTTCCAAGTTTTTGTGTCACTTCTGTGGGGGGGATGGCAGCCGAAGGGAGGAAAAGGTGATAAGTTTTGAACTAAAGGACAAAGTAATAAAACAAGAAAGAAGGAAAGAGAGGGGAAAAGTATTGAAAGATAAAACAATAATAAAGTTTAAAAAATTAAAGATTACTTAAAAAACAACAACAAAACAAAACAAAAACAAAAAAAACACCCCTTCTCAGTTTCCAGCTGGCCAAACAGGTTTTTCTGGTCTCATTGGCTGCAGCAGGCTGAGGGGTGATTTGTGTGGCTGTCCTCCCTTATCAGTATACTCAGCCGGTCTCACAAGCACTCTCCCACGATCCGGACCAGTGCTTTTCTCCAGTGCCCCACTGAGGGAATCTAGGTCCTCTTTAGAGCACTCTTTCCCTGGGAGTCACTGCCAAGGGCTGAGTTGTGAGCATGCATGCCTGGCCAGGTTTCCCTGGTCCCCGCAGGCTTGGGCAGGAACCTTTCCCAGTGCTACGGGGAACGCAAGGGTGACTCTTAATTCTCCTAAGCCAGTGACCACAGACTCCAGGGGTGACCAAGGCCCTCACGTTTTCCTCCTTGTGCCCATCCCTCTCTCTCTGACACTTTAAGCAAATAGATCTCTCCCATAGTTTTTCAAACTGTGCCCGGCCCAGTAGAGAGGGAGCTGATGACCCAGCTCTCTCCCAAGGACCTTGCTGCCAGCCCTCACCTTCCAAAGAGTCCTCAGCAGACCCATCCCAGGCCCCTGGCACCTGGCCCAGTGGAGGCAGTAGCCTCAGCCTGTGGCCTCTGTGCTGGTCCGTGTTGGCCTGCAGCCATCTCTTCACCGTCTGGTCTTTCAGTGCCTGCTACAATTTCTGGACTCCTATTTTTCTATATGCTGGGGCACTGTTGGCTATTTGCTGTGTTCCTCCACAGATCAGCCAGGTTCTTCTCCCATGCGTGGGGGGAAGCAGAATCCTCTTTGTCCTACTCCACTGCCATCTTCTCCTCCCAAACATCAACATTTTAAACATTGATTCTTTCCCTCCCTCTCCCTTGACTCTGTTTTCTTGTACTTACTGTTTTTCACTTCTTTCTGTAGCTTAAATAAGAGGAAGAGGAGAAGCAGGCTGAATTTTTTAAGGTCAAGCAATTACGGTAACTTTTCTGTAAAGTTTACTTCTTTTTTTTAAACATATTTTACTGATTATGCTATTACAGTTGTCCCATTTTCCCCCTTCATTCTCCTCCACCCTGCACACTCTCTCCCACCCACATTCCCCCCTTCAGTTCATGTCAATGTGTCTTAAGTTCTTTAGCTTTTACATTTCCCCTACTATTCTTGCCCTCCCCCTGTCTATTTTCTGCCTACCATCTATGCTACTTATTCTCTGTACCTTCTCCCCCTTTCTCCTCCCACTCCACTGTTGCTAACCCTCCATGTAATCTCCATTTTTGTGGTTCTGTTCCTGTTCTAGTTGTTTCCTTAGTTTGTTTTTATTTTAGGTGTGGTTGTTAATAATTGTGAGTTTGTTGTCATTTTACTATACATATTTTTATCTTCTTTTTCTTAGATAAGTCCCTTTAACATTTCATAAAATAAGGGCTTGGTGATGATGAACTCCTTCAACTTGACCTTATCTGAGAAGCGCTTTGTCTGCCCTTCCATTCTAAATTAAAGCTTTGCTGGATAGAGCAATCTTGGATGTAGGTCCTTGTCTTTCATAACTTGGAATACTTCTTTCCAGCTCCTTCTTGCCTGTAAGTTCTCTTTTGAGAAAATTCTTAGCTGGCACTGTGTCGCTTAGAAATTCCACCTAGGAGAAGCACTACAGTGCCACCTCCTGGATAATTTCTGTTCCTCCATGGTGGAGACCAAGCTGATCCCTGTCTTTCCAAGTCAATCAACATGTGTCCCTCTTTCTTTCCACAGTTAATTCAGTACACAAGACCTGACAGATAAAAACAGAGCCAGAGCTCAAGAGAAACTAGAGTTGGTGCAAAACCTCAGAATCAATGGCAACACCTCAAGGTCAGATGAAAGTGGAATCTTCTCTGGTGGTACTCATGCTAGAAGAGTGTTCAGGTCAAGGCTGAGTACTGCCTTCCTTTATCCAGAAGCAGAAGAGAAGAACCCAAAGCTTTCCAATAAGACCATTTCAAAAATAAACAAAATGTGAATGAATCCAAACAAGGTTGGTTTGGCTGCCCCTGGCAGCAGAAACCAAACTGGAGAGACAGGCACTGGTGCAAAACGAAAGAGTTTATTCAAGTGCCAAGCTGAGTGAATAGTGAACTCCCATCCCAAATACCATCCTCCCTTCCTGCTCAAGCCCCCAGTTCTTGTAGGAAGAGAAAAGGGAGGGCTTTCTTTCTCTATCCAATCATCCTGCTAGCCCTTGGCATGCTGGGGTCCCCTTCCTTTCATCCATTCAGCCTCTGTCCCTTCAGTGCAAGAATCTATCCCTGTGCCATCCTACCCAAAGGGTGAGACTCTCGAGTGTCCCACCATGGTCCACGGTATCAGGATCAGAGGAGAGTACGAGGCTGCAGGCCCCCCCAGACAGAAAACCTGGAAGTGCAGTAGCACTCAGTCAGTCTCCTAATGCTGGACACGGCACCTGCATGTCGGGGGGAGCCAGTTGGTGTCCACAGAGCAACCCCAGATCCCTGCCTGCCTATGTCCTCTGTGCTGCCCCCACACAGCCAGCCCCTCCAACTGTCTATGGTAACATGAGGACTGCCCATCTGGATGATTGCCAAAGACTGAACAATTTAGCTGGCAGGTGGGGTGGAAAAGTTTGTTGTATGTAACAAAAAAATCACAGAGATCTGTAGGAGACCATTCTGTGTTGCGTGAGCCCAGCCCCCAGTGGCAAACACTTACTGCAAAGTAACTTCCTAAAAACCATGCTAAACCTTCCAAGGGCCAGTGTAACAGTTCAACCACTCTTGCCTTTTCATTTGCAAATATCCCTCTTCTGTAATGTGATTACCAGCATCCTCTCCTTTTTCTGTATAAGGTAACCACCTACAGCAGACCTGTGCATAGTTAATGAGGACCTTCATGTAATGTGCCCAGTACGACAATAAAAGCTCACTGGGGCAAGGGTTGAGGCTTTTGCTTCCCTTGAGAGAGAAAAGTCGCTTCCCTTTTTTCCCCCACAGAATTCAGTAGTCCATGTAAATTTCTTTTGTTTCAGCTACAACTCCATGGACCCCACGAGAGGGGGTCCATGACAGAGATCAATATAATATTAATATTTTTATCTCAGCTTGCTTTGGTTGGCATTTGTCAGGTATTCCTTTTCCCTCCTTCTGTTTCTTTCCTATGTCTGACACACATTGAATGTAGGGTGAAACATTGTGAGTCTGAAATTATTCTTGTCCTTCTTTCCCCAGCAACTCAGCCATGTGTAATCAGCTATGTGCTCTGAAATGCAGCCCAGGGCAGGAAACCTATAATGCAATGGACATGATATAACGGGGCACAGCCAGGAGGGAGGGCCCAGAAAAGAATTTGGAATGGGGTCCAGAGCTCAGGGTATCCAGGAAATATTAAGATGTCCTCACTCCCCTTCCAGGTGTCAGTTGGGGGAAGGGAAAAATGGAGCAGGGCCATTGAGAGCTGTTTTGCATAGCAACAGCTTCACAGCTAACCTCTAGAATGGTCATTTAACGTATCTATAACCTTTAACTGGTTTCATAGGTATGTTAAATAGCTGTGGCCATGCTCTGAGCCAGGGAGAAAGAAGTGGCTTCTACCCAGGATGTAACTGGGGGCTGGTCCCCTGAGTTACAGTGCCTGCGTGGGAGCTTGGAGAAGATTGGCTCTAGGACATGGGGCCATACCTGCCCAGACTAACCATGGCAGCCCAGTAAACTTGTAATAATATAGAGATATTGGCAGGTGTAACTGATCATGAGAGGAGTCGGAAATAGGGGTACAGAGGAAGATGGGCACGGGGATTTAAACCCAGACATGGCAGCCATTAGGTAGAGAGCCACGCGGTTTCAACAGAGTTAAGATCTCCTCTTGCCCAGGTGAAAGAGGGAGAGCCACACGGTTCAGCAGAGTAAGGGTCCCCTCTTGGCCAGGTGAAAGAGAGAGAACCATGTGGTTTTTGCAGAGTGCAGACCCCCTCTTTCCCAGGTGAAAGGGAAAACCACGCAGCTTTGCCAGCATGGAGATCCCTGCGGCCAGGTGAAAAAGAAAGACACGTGCTTTTGGTGGAGTGTGGACCCCTGCAGCTTTGGTAGAAGAGGCCCACGTGGCTTTGGGGCACTTCCTTTGGCTGCGTGGCCTGGAAAGCAGGAGAGACTTTGACTGGAACTTGGTATAAAGAACTCTTGCCAGTGGAAGGTGCCACATGACTTTGGATTAACTGGAGATCCTGCCTGGATGGTCAACACAGCTGATGATACCAGCAGCCTGGAAAAAACGGACGTGTGCTTCTTTTCCTGAGATATGGTACCAACCCAAATTAGGGCAGGGAGAGAAGGAAGTGGTGTGTGTGTGTGTGTGTGTGTGTGTGTAGGTGTATACCTAAAGGACTTTGATATTTTAATGAAGGCATTAGGCCTGAATAGCATTAAATAAACAATTCATTTCCTTTTCACAAATCTCTAGCATTGAGAGATGTCTTTCCAGTTGGCGACGGACAGACAAGCCCAATAGGTATCAGTATACCATCCTTGGGAGGGGCCCCTGTTGTTCTGTAGCAGTTTTTTTGCATCCCTTGCTGGGCCAAGTATTCCCCCCTCCTTGGATCTCTGTTTGGTAACAATGGGAACCCAGAAGATGTTGCTTGAATTCTTATGTTTGACCTTTCCCCTGTCTTACTTTATGATTGGGAGGACCATGACAAGTGATTGAGTTTGAGTGTTAAAACTTGGTGAAAAATAAGAGACTAACTACAGCTAACTTTTTACTAAATGTGGCCTGATCATATTTCTCTTCCAAGACTTTTCCCAGATTTAAAGACACAATATTTGAAGTAAATATTTAATAATTATCAGGGACCATTTAATCAGTATCTATCCTGTGTGGAACAGTGGCTGGAAGAGTGATTAACAATGGAACAGAAATCTACAAATTTGTTGCCTACTGGGACTGTGACCAAGACTCAAATGCTAAGTTGTTATTAACGAGCCTAGGGATTGAGTACATGGGTTTTGGCATCAGGCCAATTACCTGAGAGCTAATCTCAGGTCTGCAATTTACTAGACTCCTTAGTTAAACTCCATCAGCATCAGTTTCCTCACTCAGATGGAGGCAATAATTCTACTCCACAGAAATTTTGGAAGGACAACATGAGAAAGAGTACATGTTCTACTTTAAAACTAGACTCTTGGTTCATTTGGATACTACACAATGTAGCAATACATAATACAGAATATTTTGATTAAGTCACTCAGAATCATTGTACACCAGCAGCAAAGCCAAACAAAATTCAGAGCCAAATTAATAAGACTTGTGCTTTGTGACTAGGGAGTCAGAGCACTGACAAAAACCCCACACATTCTCACTTTTTTACCATTTTTTCTACTGATGTACTATCACCCTCCTATTTTGGGGGCATAATGTTTTCCTTAGATACATTAATAACATTTATTTATTTATATGTAGCCTTACATCATATTGTATTTTCTTGAGGTCACGTTAAGGTTATCTTGTTGAGCTTTTTAGATGAACAAATTTCCCTCAGTACATATTTACCATCAAATCGGAGGGTTTATCTCATACTCATACACTTAAATTCATGATGACCAGCCACTTCCAGAGCATTAAATTTCTAAACTTACCCAAGAATTTGGCCTGTATAACTTTGTATACTGTGAGAGAACTCAGTGAGCATGAGTAAAAATAGCCATTCAATCCAGCCAGTGTTTGCTTCTTGAGGCATGTGTGACGAATCAAAGGCATTTATTACATGCTTAGTTGCTTAGATGGTATGCCCTAAAGCCTTTTAAAATATTGTTTCATTGTTATTTCATTGTTCAGTTGAAACCTTTATATATATTTTGTCAGTGACACAATAAGAATAAGGTAACTTTAAAATGGGTCTTGTATGGGTCTAAAAATTATGGAGAAGCTATTGGGAGGGAGGAGAGAAGTTTGAAAATACAATGCTATTTCTGCCTCAGGTGGTTCCCAAATATGCATGGTTTTGAAATTCCAAAATCATCAAATGAAAGAACAGCCATTCCAGAGACTTGAGCCCTGTAACTGGACATAATATTTAGCTTCAGCCATTCAGCACCCAGGATCTGCCTCTTATGCCGACATTTCAGAAGCACTCTGAAGAATGCCCACCTTGGGTCTAAGAGACCAGAGTTGGACACACAGATGGCATTCTGGCTGTGTGCACCCAACCCCGTTTAACTTACCATCCACACCAAGAGGGTTTAGTCAAGATTCTGTTACTGAGTCAATGCAGCTTCTTTGGGAACAGCCATTCAGAAGAGGAAGAAACTTTCTGTCATCTGCCCAGTGGAGCAGGTCAGACTGGTGCATAAAGTAGACTAGGCATTCCATCTCTTTTCTCTTGGGAGTAGTCCTGAATCCTCACATGTCAGGTGACAGACATGTCTCAAAGAGAAACATTGTGTTCTGCCAGAAACTACTGTGTGCCTCCATGAGCCTTGAGCCAACACCCTGTACATAGGATCTCCTCTCTGAGGCTCACAAGCTCAATGTGTCCAAAACAAGAATCATGTTCATCTCTCCAAACCCCTTCTAGCTATGCTTCTTGTTCTAGTCACTAGTACCACCATTATCTATCCAGAATCATAGACATCTTTCTTGACTGGTCCCTTCCCTCACCCCCAGAGCAAACCATCAAGTTCATGCATTTGCCCTCTGACTTTTTTGAAATCTATCTGCTTCTTTCCATCTGAACTTCAAAACCCTAGTTAAAGTAGCACTCATCTCTCTCCTGGAGAACCCTTGACACCTTCCCAACTGGTCAACCACATTCACTGCCTCTCTAAACACTGTCCACCCTAGTCCAGGGTGATTTTTTCAAACACAAATTATGTCACTGCCCTGATGGAAGCCCTCCACAATTCCCCACTAGTCTCAGAACACAGATCAATATATAGTTTCAGTGTGAGATGGCCTTTGCCTCATCTTGGGCCACACAACATCCCCCAAATCGTGACAAACTAGCCCTGCTGGCTTTCCTCTCACCCATGCTTCCTCTTCCCACAAGACATTTGTACCTGCTATGCCCACTGTCTACAATAGGACCTTCCCAGCATCACCCCCCCTTTTATCTTATTGTGGCAAAATTTACATAACATAAACTTTAGCATTTTAATCATTTAAGTATACAGTTCACTGGCATTAAGTACATTCACATTGTTGTGCAAAAATGTGGAACACCCTATAAATTTGAGTGTCATTCTTGCATAAGGGCCATGCTGATTTCCTCTGTATTGTTCCAAAGTTAGTCTACATGTTGTTAAAGCAAGCAACCACCCTCTTTTGACTACGAAGTATGTCTCATTCTGTAGATCTCAATTTAAAAGTCACTTTACAATAGCCAAGAGTTGGAAGCAACCTAGGTGCCCGTCAGTAAATGAATGGATCAAAAAACTATGGTACATATACACAATGGAATTTTATGCTGCAGAAAGAAAGAAGGAGCTCCTACCTTTTGCAACATCATGGATGGAACTGGAAAGCATTATGCTGAGTGAAATAAGCCAGGTGTTGAAGGACAAATACCATATGATCTCACCTCTAACAGGAAGCTAAACAACAAAGCAAACAAGCAAGCAAAATATAACCAAAGACACTGAAATAGAGAATAGGCTGAAAGTGACCAGAGGGGAGAGGGGAGGGAATTTCAGGGGAAATAAGGGAGGGATTTAGAGGAACCTATATAAAGGATACATGGACAACAACTGAGAAGAGTGGAAATGGGAGGGAGGGGGGAGGATGGGGGGGTGGGATGGGATGGGAGTAATAGACAGAAAACTGTACTTGAAAAATAATTAAATTAAAAAATTGGAAAAAAAAAAAGTCACTTTAAAAGATTCAGGAAAACCTTCCAAAACCCTGCCCATCACCCTTCACACATCCTCCTGGCTGCTTTAGCACCCAGCATAAGTAAAATGGCTGTTTGCTATCTATCTCCCTGTGATCACCATAAGAGCAGAACTCAGGACCTAGAGTATTGCTAAGCATATAATAGGAGCTCAATACATCCTACTTAAATGAATGAGTGAATAAAAGAATAGAGAAATGCAATTCTACATGTAGTAAAGATTACCTTTGATATTATTGCAGAAAATGAAGTAGTTCTACATTGTGTTAAATTTTGTTCCACAGTATATCTAAGCTTCATCTTTGGAAAATGCAAACTTTATGACATATGTTTTAATTTTCCAAAAAAATTATGAATTTACAGTTTACCTCTCATAAAAGAGGAAAAACACCTGATAGTCTTTAAAGAGTATGTTTTCTTTTGATTTGATTCATCAGAGTTTGAAAACTATTGACTGTGTACTCAGACATCTGCAGCAGTATGCAATTTTCAAAAACTAATGTAAAGAAGAGCTCATTTTAGATAAACACTCAGACAAGACACTTGTCTTGCAAGACACTCAGCTTGATCCTGCCCACTATGTCTGTAGATAAACCTCCACCACTTATTGGGGCTGACAATGGTGTCTAGAGATGGCTTTCTCTGGAATATGAGTTGTACATGGAGAACATCTTATCCTTGACTCCAGGAATCCCTGCTGTGGTCCAGACAGGGTGCATCTGGGCTTTCGTGGGACCAAAGACTCCACCCCTGCATGACAGCAGGAACATCCGACACACATGACCCCTTATACTTGATGTGTTTTTCATAATACTAGCAGCTAAAGATCAACATCATCATCAACAACAATGTCCTAATTTTGCAGAGGAAGGAATGACATGGAGAGGTCAAGCAGCTGGCCTGAGATTCCTCAGCCAGGCAACTGCCTTTGATGTCAAAATACTGCTCTTTTCACCCCACTTTTCTCCATGTCATTAACCACTGTATTTTTAGAGGCAACTTCTATTATAATGGCACCCTTAAAGTATTATAAATAAAGAGGTTCTGGCCACTTTGTCCCATGTGCACAGCCATGGAAAGTAGAAGGAAATGTGGCTGGTGATTATATGTTCTTTAATGTGACTGTACACTTAGTACTTGATTGCACACTGTGGTTAATCAGTGAGTGTGTTGACTCCCTGGCTGGTCATAAATCTGAGAGGAGGTATTATGTAATGATTCAGACTTCCCAGTAAAAACACAAAAACCTAAAATCCCTGGGGACCATGAGCTGTTGTCAGGCATTGTCTCTACTGAAGAGAGTATCCTCATACACACATAGTCTGGGAGCTGGTTCTTGCCCTGGTTTTCTGAAAAGTTTCACTTAATCTTGGGAGAAAAGTTAGGATGCCCTCTGCTTCTAAACATAAGCTCTGGTAAACTAAGTCCCTCAGGTTTTCTCTAAATCCTGGCTGGCCCTACCCTCTTCATGGGGAAAATGGTGAAGAACACACTGATCTCTTGGATCAAAATGAGAACACAGTAATCTCTTGGATCATAATGCTCCTGCTGCAGGATCGGAGCATGCTTACTTAATGTTGTGGGCTCTTGGCTGAGGAGGCAATGAAAGGGAGTGAGGCGCCTGCATGAGATCATGGACTAAACCTTCTGACACCTGTCCCCATTGCCACTAACTCTTGTGTCCAACCTTGGACCCACTGAGCCAAAGGTTCCAGTGATGAAACATGTTCCTCAGGCTGGCATTTCCCATCTTTCCATTAGGTTTTCCATTTTTTGTATCTACAAATCTGCCTTTCATCACCCTTGCCATGTGCTCCCCTGATTGGCATGTTCCCTGTGACCCTCACCATCTCTTCCCCTGGGGATGGCTCATTTCTTTTGATATTAACTGTCAAAACTCCAACTGGAGTAGAATGTAGGTATTGTAGCTTTATTCATAGCAATGCATTCACCACCCCCCCCCCCCAACACACACACACTTTCATTATCTACCTCCTTCTTGCATTTTCCAAATTCCTTTCCCAGGGTTCCTTCATCTTACTTCAGTGTTCTCACCTTTCACCTAATTCTAAAAGGACTTCAGGCTGTTTGGGAAGGGGGAAAGGGTTTTATGTTATTTTCAAGCCTTTAAAATAGTAATTGTTGTCATTATTTAGCATTGATTTCCACTCTGATCCTTACTTACAAAATTATCTCTCCTGACAATAAAAACCTTCTGCTTCTGTATTCCTATAAATATCCCTATAAATTAATGTTTTTTTGTTGATTCTTAACTTTGCCAGCTTAAGAACAGTTTCCATGGATACCTGCATTTTACCATCTGAACCTGCTCATTTTTCCCCTCAGGGGTTTATGTTTAGGTGTTTCATACGTGGGCACACTGGTGTGTAAAAGGCATCAAAAACACACTTGTGGGCAGAGATAACAGTGCTCCAGAGCACAGGACACCCTGGTTGTCCAGGTATTTATTCTTGGCCTATCACTTTTTAGAGAAAATTGATGCCCTGAAAAACCATCAGTGGTTATGGAGTAATTATTTTTTTTAGGGAAAACTCTTACATATCCATCATTAGGTGCTTACTTATTAGAGTTTAAATCGTTTTCCTCTTAAAATTATTCATGAGTATGCATTTTAATTTTTTTCTTTTATTAACTCTAAAGAGGAGAAGGGAGGGAGAAAGAGAGGGAGAGAATCATTGATGTTAGAGAGAAACACTGATTGGTTGACTCTTGCACATAACCTGACCAGGGAACAAAACCACAACCCAGGTGTATGCTGTGGCCAGGAATCAAACCCATGACCTTTTGGTTTGCTGGACGATTCCTGATCAACTTGAGCCACACCAGCCAAGGTGCGAACATTTATTTTAAAGGGCTCATTTAACAACTTGCTATGGAAGTCATGGAATAAAGGGAAAGGATGGACAACAGCATGAAGAATAGCACACTCAGTGGGAAGAACTTGTGGAAACAACTTTCTTGCTGCTCATCCTGAAGAGATTTTCAGAAAGGGAATTAAATTTCTTGTAGTATGTTGAATATTAGCCAAAAGTAGGATTGCTGTGCTTTTCCGAGTATGGTCATTTAGTGTGTGTAGGAGGATCTGTGTCTTGTAACAATAACAAGCTGTATCTTTTTCCAAAAGTGAAAGGTGTCCTCCCTGAGCACAGGCAGCTGGCAGGGAAGGTAGCTGTGATGAAGAGGGCATTGTCCTGAACCAGAGACACTCATCACTGGGTGAATACCAATTTGACCTCTTGGTGCTTCAGAAGCATAGACAAGAAGATGATTTATAAGAATTTAAAATTGAGTTTAGAAGGACAAAATTACTATAATGAAACCAACATGCAAATGATTAGAGTCTAAGAACTGTTCATAGAGAAGAGGTAGTTTCATTCTTTCTCACACTGTCACTTTGACAAGAAGGGTCCTCAGTTTTTGTGCTGTGGTTTGCTTTTATGGAAAAATTTCTTAGGGAGCGACTTTACTGTATAATTCTCTAATTCTTTCTCAGTTGTGTGTTTCAACATTAGCCACAATGCCAATGGAAAACTTATTTTGAATATGTACAGATTGTATTCACTTGGGGTCCAAAAATGGAAGAAGCAACTAGAATTTTTTCTTTTTGTTTTCTTTTAAGTACAGGTTATTGATTATGCTATCACAATCGTCCCATTTTTTCTCCACTTTATCCGCCTCCACCCTGCACCATGCCTCCCTCCAATATTCCTTCCCCTTAGTTCATGTTCATTAGTCATAGATATAAATTTTGGGGGGGGCTTCTGCCAAGATGGAGGCGTAGGTGGAAACACTGTGCCTTCTCCCACAATCAAGTTTGAATACAACAAAGTTTTCATAAACAAAGATGCAGCCAAAGAACAGAAAATTGAACTATACGAAAGTCCAACTACAACAAACCATTCAACCTGACCGGTAAGAGGGGCGGAGCCAGCAGCAGAGTGGGGTCAGGCAGGAAAGATCCCCTGACCCACCTGCGCAGGCAGCCGGGGTAGCAGCGGGAACCCAGTGAGGATACGGGACAGGCTGACTGTGGTCACACATTCCCGCGCAGATAAACCAGCAGAGGAGTGACAGTGAGATGGACCATGTGGGCCCGGAGGCGGCTGGAGGTGGCAGAGGGGACCGCCATTGCTTTCCTTTGACCCCGCCCCCACACACAGCATCACAACCCAGTGACTGAGTTGCCCCGCCCTGGTGAACACCTAGTGCTCCACTTCTCATACGTAATAGGCACAAACAACCCAAAATATGGCTCAAGAAGAACTCAAAGTCCCAGAGCCTATAACTCTAAGTGAAAAACAAATAGCGAACCTCTTAGATGCACAGTTCAAAATACTGGTGATCAGGATGCTCACAGAACTGGTTGATTTTAATAAAAAATTAGAGGAACAAATAAAGGATAAACTAATTGAAATGAAGGGAAGTACACAGGAAACCAATAGTGATGGAAAGGAAACTGGGCCTCAAATCAAGGGAGTGGACCAGAAGGAAGAACAAAAACATCCAAATAGAAAAGAAGGAAGAAACAAGAATTCAAAAAAATGAGGAGAGGCTTAGGAACATCCAGGACATCTTTAAACGTTCCGACATCCAAATTAAAGGGGTATCAGAAGGGGAAAAGAAACAGAAACGAGTGGAAAACTTATTTGAACAAATAATAAAGAAGAACCTCCCCAGTCTGGCAAAGGAAATAGACTTCCAGGAAATCCAGGAAGCTCAGAGAGTCCCAAAGAAGTTGGAACCAAGAAGGAACACATCAAGGCACATCATAATTACATTAGCCAAGACTAAAATGAAGGAGAGAATTCTAGAAGCAGCAAGAGATAAGGGGACAGTCACCTACAAAGGAGTTTCCATCAAACTGTCAGCAGATTTCTCAAAACAGACCTTACAGGCAAGAAGGGGCTGGACAGAAATATTCCAAGTCATGAAATCCAAAGACCTACAGCCAAGATTGCTCTATCCAGCAAAGCTTTCATTTAGAATGGAAGGGCAGATAAAGTACTTCTCAGATAAGATCAAATTCAAGGAGTTCATCATCACCAAGCCCTTATTATATGAAATGTTAAAAGGACTTATCTAAGAAAAAGAAAATAAAAAATATGCACAGTGAAAGGACAGCAAACTCACAGTTATTAACAACCACACCTAAAACAAAAGCAAACTAACAAGACAGCTAGATCAGAAGCAGAACCATAGAAATGAAGAACACATCAGGGGAGTGGGAGGAGGAGAAGGGAGGAGAAGGTACAGAAAATAAGTAGCATAGATGGTAGGTAGAAAATAGTCGGGGGGGGGGGGAAGTAGGGGAAATATAGAATCTAAAGAACTTGAGACAGGTGGTCATAAACTAAAGGGGGGAATGGTGGGGGAGGGGGTGTGCAGGGTGGAGGGGCATGAAGGGGGGGGAATAGAACAACTGTAATGGTATAATCAATAAAATATATTTTAAAAAAGGTTTTTGGCTTCTCCATTACCTATACTATTCTTAACCTCCCCCTATCTACTTTTTACTTGTTGTTCAAGTAAAATTGTTTTCATTTTACTCCCACCATTTATACCCACCCCACCCATACCCACCTCCAACCCTTGATCCTAACCCGCTTTGGCTTTGTCCATGTCTCTGCTATACATATTCCTTGATGACCATTCCCCCTTTCCCCTCCCATTATCACCTCCCACCACCCCTCTGCTTACTGCCAGTTTGTTGTTTATTTCATTGTCTCCGGTTGTATTTTGCTTGCTTGTTTGTTTTGTTGATTAGGTTCCTGTTAAAAGTGAGATCATTTGGTATTTGTCCCTCACCACCTGGCTTATTTCACTTAGCATAATCCTCTCCAGTTCCATCCATGCTGTTGCAAAGGGCATAAGCTCCTTGTTTCTCTCTGCTGTGTAGAATTCCATTGTGTAAATGTACCATAGTTTTTTGATGCACTCATTTGCTGCTGGTGGGCACTTAGGTTGCTTCAGCCCTTGGCTATTCTAAATTATGCTTTTATGAACATTGGGGTGCATAGGTTCTTTTCAATTGGTGTTTCAGTGTTTTTAAGGTATAATCCCAGCAGTAGAATTGCCTGGTCAAAAGGCAGTTCCATTTTTTTGTTTTCTGAGGAAATTCACAACTGTGTTCTACAGTGGCTGCACCAGTCTGCATTCCACCAACAGTCTACTAGAGTTCCCTCTTCTCCACAACCTCATCAGTGCTTGTTGTTTGTTGATTTGGTTATGATGGTCATTCTGACTGGTGTGAAGTCGTATCTCATTGTGGTTTTCATTTGCATCTCTCTGATGGCTAATGATGCTGAGCATCATTTTGTATGTTTCTGGGCTTTCTGTATATCCTATTTGGAGAAGTGTCTATTCAGGTCCTGTGTCTATTTTTTAATTGGATTGTTTGTCTTCCTGTAGTGAAGTTGTTGGAGTTTTTATATATTTGGAGATCAAACCCTTGACCAAGGTATCATTGGCAAATATATTTCACCATATGGTTGATTCACTTTTCATTTTTCTGCTGTTTTCATTAGATGTGCAGAAACATTTTAATTTGTTGTAGTCCCATTTGTTTATTCTTTCCTTTATATACTTTGCTGTAAGGGACATATTGGTGAAAATATTGTTCTGTGGAATATTTGAAATTTTCCTGCTGATGTTCTACTCCAGGACTTTTATGGTGTTGCAACTGATATTTAGAATTTTTTGTTCCTCATGAGTTTATTATAGTGTATGGTGTAAGTTGGTTGTTGACTTTTAGTTTTTTCACATGTAACTGTCCAGATTTCCCAACACCTTATGTTGAAGAGGCTATTTTTACTTCATGTTATGCTCTGCCTCCTTTGTCAAATATTAATTGAAAATAGAGATAGGGGTTTATTTCTGGGCTCTCTGTTCTGTTCCATTGCCCCATGTGTCTGTTCTTATGCCAATAACAAATTCTTCTGATTATAGTGGCATTGTAACATACTTTGATGCCAGGTATTGTGATGCCTCCTACTTTGTTCTTCTTCCTGAAAATTGCTGGGACTATTTGGGATTGTTTATAGTTCCATATAAATTTTTGACATGTATCATCTGTATCTGTGAAACATATCATTGGTATTTTAATGGTGATTGTGATGAATCTATAAATTGCTTTTGGCAGTATTGATATTTTAATGATGTTAAGTCTTCCAATCCACAAACACAGTATAGGCCTCCATTATTTCTGTTTTCCTTAATTTCTTTCAACAGTGTTGTTTAGTTCTCTGCATGCAGGTTTTTTACCTCCTTTGTTAGGTTTATTCCTAGATTCTTTATTTTTGTTGTTGCTATAGCAACTGAGATATTTCTCCTGATTTCTGTTCCTGATATTTCATTGTTGGTGCACAAAAATGCCTTTGATTTCTGAATATTGACCTTGTATCCACTGTTTAGAAAATTTAGTTTGAGTAGTGTTTTGGTGAACTCCATAAAATTTTCTATGTATACTATCATGTCATCTGCAAACACTGACAGCTTTGCTTCTTCCTTTCCAATTTGAATGCCCTTTATTTCTTTTTCTTGTCTGATTGCTGTGGCTAGGACTGCCAATACTATGTTGAATGAAAGTGTCAAAAGCGGACATTCTTGCCTTGCTCCTGATCTTAGTGGGCAAGCTTTTAGATCTTATCCATTGAGCATGATGTTGGCTGTAGGTTTTTCATATATGGCATTTATGATGTTGAGGAATGCTCCACTATTCCCACTTTGCTGAGTGTTTTTATCATAAATGGGTGCTTTACCTTGTCAAATGCTTTTTCCACCTCTATTGATATGATCATGTGATTTTTGTCCTTCCTTTTGTTTATGTGGTGTGTTACATTTATTGATTTGCAAATACTGTACCATCCTTGGATCACAGGGATGAATCCCAGTTGGTCATGGTGTATGACCTTTTGAATGCATTGCTGGATGTGCTTTGCCAATATTTTGTTGAGGATAGCAGCATCTGTGCTAATAAGCAATATCAGCCTGTAATTCTGTCTTTGTTGTGTCTTTGTATGGTTTTGGGATTAGGATGATGCTGGCTTCATAAAAAAAGTTTGGGAGTCTTCCATCTTCTTGGATTTCTTGGAATAGTCTGTGAAGAATAGGGGTTAGCTCTTCCCTAAATGCTTTGTAAGATTCTCCTGTGAAACCATCCAGTCCAGGGCTTTTGTGTGTTGGGAGTTTTTTGATTACTGCTTACATTTTGCCAGCTGTTGTCGGTCTGTTCTGGCTCTCTGCTTCTTCTTGATTCAGTTTTGGAAGATTATATTTTTCTAGAAAATTGTCCACTTCACCCAGGTTTTCAAATTTCTTGGCATATAGTTTTTCATAGTATTATGTTACCATCTTTTGTATTTCTGTTCTATCCATTGTAATCTCTCCTCTTTCATTTCTTATTTTGTTTGTTTGGGCCCTCTCTCTTTTCTTTCTTGATGAGTTATGCTTAAAGCCTTGTGGAATTTGTTTATCTTTTAAAAAAACAGCTGCTGGGTTTATTGTTCCTTTGCAATGTTCCTTTAGTCTCTGTGTCATTTAATTCTGCTCTGATCTTGGTTATTTCCTTCCTTCTACTCACTCTTGGCTTTGTTTGTTGTTGTTCCTCCAGTTCTTGTAGGTGTAGGGGGAGGTTGCTTATTTGAAATGTTTCTATCTTTTTTAGGTAGGCCTGTATTGCTATGAACTTCCCTCTCAGGGCTGCCTTCACTATGTCTCATACATTTTGGGCTGTTCTGAGTTCATTTTCATTTGTTTCCAGAAACGTTTTTATTTCTTCCTTGATCTCATTCTTAACCCATTCATTGTTTAATAGCCTGCTATTCAACATCCACAGATTTGAGTGTTTTTGAGTTTTCTTCCTGAGGTTGGTTTCTAGTTTCATGCCCCTGTGGTCTGAGAAAATGCTTGAAGTGACTTCAGTTTTCTTGCATTTTGTTGAAGCTTCGTTTGTGTCCTATCATGCGGTCTATCTTTGAAAATATTCCATGTGCATTTGAAAAGAATGTGTATTTTGCTTCTTGAGGATGAAAGGTTCTGCATATATCAGTTAAGTCTATTTGATCTAGTGCTTCATTCAGTGCCACAATATCCTTGTTGAAACATTGTTTGGAAGATCTATCTATTGTTGAGAGCGAGGTGTTAAAATCCCCCAGTATAAGTGTGTTGCTGTCAATATCTTCCTTGAAGTCCTCCAAGATTTTCTTTATATATTTGGGTGCTCCTATGTTGGGTGCATATATGTTTACAATGTTTATGTCTTTTTAATGTATTCTTCCCTTGAGTATTATGAAGTATCCTTCTGTGTCTCTTTTTATGGCCTTTGTTTTAAAGTCTATTTTGTCTATATAAGTATTGATCCCCCCCCCATCTATTTTACCCATCTATTCGCCTGGAATACTTTTTTCCCAAGTATTCACTTTCAGTCTATGTAGGTCTTTTGTTCTGAAGTGGGTCTCTTGTAGGCACCATAGGTGTGGGTCATGTTTTGTTATCCATTCAGATACCCTATGTCTTTTGATTGCAGTACTTAATCCATTTACATTTAAGTTCATTATTGGCAGGTACTTAGTCATTGCCCTTTTATCCCCTTTGTATCTGTGTTCCTCTCTCTGTCACTGTTTTTCTTCACCTTCTTAGAGCAGTCCCCTTAAGATATCTTGCAATGCTGGTTAGGTGGAGGTGTATTCTTTTAGCCTCCTTTTCTCTGAGAAACTCCTTATTTTGCCTTTCGTTTTGATTGAGAGGCTTGCTGGCTAAAGTAGTCTTGGTTGCAGACCTTTGCTTTTCATTACTTGGAATATTTCTTGCCATTCTCTTCTATCTTGTAGTGTTTCCATTGAGAAGTCAGCTGCTGGCCTTACTGAGGCTCCCTTGTATGTTACTTCCTGGTTTTTCTCTTGCTACCTTTAAGATTTTCTCTTTGTCTTGGAATTTTGCCATTTTAATTGCAATGTCTCTTGGAGTAGACCTGTTTGGGTTTCTCTTGATTGGGACCCTCTCTGCTTCCTGGATTGGCATGTCTTTTTCTCTCATCAAATTAGGAAAGTTTTCCATCACTACTTTTTCAAACAGGTTTTCTATCCCTTGCTCCCCTTCTTCTCCTTCTGGTATCCCTATTATACACAAATTATTACGTTTCATGCTGTCCTGCATTTCCCTTAATCCCTCTTCTTTTTAGTCTTTTTTCTTTTTGTTGCTCTTTCTGCGAGTTTTTTCTATCTTTCTTCCAGCTCACTGATTCAATCCTTTGCTTCATCTAGCCTGCTTTTGATTTCTTCTACTGTGTTCTGCAATTCAGAAATTGTATTCTTTATTTCCTCTCGGCTCTTGTGGATTGTTCCTGTGTCCTTTTTCATGCTGGTGTAATTTACAGTAAGTTTCTTGTAGCTTCCCTCTAGTTTTTGGTAATTCACAGTGAGCTCATTGAGCTTCCTTATAACCACTGTTTTGAACTCAATATCTGATACTTGACTTACCTGTATTTCATTTAGCATTCTTTCTGAGGCTTCCTACTTTCTTTTCATTTGGGGATTGTTTCTTTGCCTTCCCATTATTTGTGAGACTCTTCTTGTTTGGCTCTGCTTCTTACATTGATCTGATTTGACTCCCTGAGTTTGTGGTGTGAATTTGTATGGTAGGAGACTTGTGATATTCAGTGGTGCAGTCTCCTTGATGTCCTGAACTTGACACTGTTAGGATGTCCTTTATGCCATTTGTGTTGGCTCTCTAGATATAATTGTGTTTTGATTGTTGTTGGGTTGTTCTGTGGGGGCCCTTCTCTCCAGCTGCTTGACTGAGGATATCTCCAGCCACCATGTCTTATATGCCATTGTGCAGGTGCTGCCAGAACAATGTCACAATGACCAGGGAACAAATCCACATCTCCAGAACTATCTGCCCCGCCACCCCCTGCAATTCCACTATCAACAGCAAATTAACCAGTATCAATAAGGGTCTAAAGGCATTAAGACTATTATAAGAAAGAAGAGAAATAAACTGTAATATAAAATCCAGTAACTTAATCTGCACGAGGTTATTGGACAAGAAATTAATGTTAAAAACTATGCATCAAGAAAATATCGCTAATCATGGAGAAAACCACAGTGGATTTCATCTCAGTAGCCTCTAGTATTTTCCAGTGTTTTTTCTTTCTGAATCTGCCTCCTTTTGATATGAAATGTTGACCCCATCTGACCTAGGGCAGCCTGCTCCTAGACTGTCAGGTGTCTACTGCCTGTGGCTTTTTCATTCAGTTATTAGTCTAGTCACTCTTCACTCAGCAGTCAAGCTTAAGACTGAGTGCATGGGGCAGAATTCCTCCTGAGGTCAGGGTTCTTATTTCCCCTCAGGCTGGTGTCACTCAGAGGGGAGTCATCTTTCTGAGCAGGATGGCTGCTGCCGTATGGGAAATGACTTAGCACTGGGATCCTGGTGATTCCTCTCTCAGTTCTTTCTCCAAAGTTTCTGTCTTCAGTCTCTCCTCAAGCATCTCTAGGCCACTTTGCACCCCATTTGCTAGGTATCTACTATTTGTGGCTTTCTCTTTCGGTTGTTATTCTAATCACTCCTCACTCAGCAGTGATGTTGAAGCACCATAGAACTGGGGTAGATTTTCTCCTAGGAGTGGGGCTGTTTTTTCCCCACAGGTTGCTGCTGTTCAGAGTGGAGTTGTCTGCCCGAGCAGGATGGCTCTGACTGTAGGGGGTATGACTCAGCAATGCGATCCCAGAAGCTACTTTCTCAGAACTCTTCCCAAGGTTCTGTCCCCAGTCTCTCCTCAAGTGTCTTTAGCCCACTCTGCTGCCACTTTTACCAGAGCCGTAGGTGAGTGAGTGGATGCAAATGAAATCTTTTTTTTGCCCCTTCACATGGCTCTTTGCATCTCTAGCCACCCTTCTCTGGCATAGAGCAACCCTGACATTTTTTGCCACTGGTTGTTACCTATGTAATTTTTGGGATCTAGTACTATAGGCTGGGGATCCCAGCTTTGGATTTAGACCCCACAGTTCTCAGGGGGATCCAACCAATAGCTTAATTATCCCTCCAATGCTGTTGCTTGTGGGTGCCCAGCCAGCCCTCTCAAGTCTCCACTTCAGCCCTTACCAATAAATTACTGCTGAAGATAATTCTTCTCTCTCTCCAAGGTTATAAGGTTTCTCTCTTGCTATTATTCACTTGTCTGTTTGTGTTGATTTTCCCACAATTTACTTGTAATTTCAGATTGGTACTGGGAGGTGGTTAGTGGGTCTTCCATTTACTCCTCAGCCATCTTGCCTCTCATCTGAGTTTATTCTTGTATATGGTGTAAGAAGCTGGTCTAGTTTCTTTCTATCTTTCTCTCTTTTGCATGCAGCTGTCCAGTTTTTACAACACCATTTCTTAAATACACTGTCTTTACCCCATTGTATATTCTTCCCTTCTTTTCATACATTAATTGCCTATATGGATGTGGCTTTATTTTTGCATTTTTTATTCTGTTGATTGATCTATGTATCTCTTCTTATGCTAATACCATGCAGTGTTATTACTATAGCCTTGTAGTATAGTTTGATATCAGGTAGATTTACACATCCACATTTGTTCTTCTTTCACAGGCTTTCTGTAACTATTCAGGGTCTTTTGTAGTTCCATCTAAATTTTAGAATTATTTGTTCTAGCTCTGTAAGAAGTGCCATTGGTATTTTGATAGGGATTGCATTGAGTCTATAGAATGTTTTGGGTAGCACAGACATGTTAATTCTTTCTATCCATAAGCACAGTATATGCTTACATTTATTTATATATTCTTTGATTTCTTTATTCAATGTCTTATAATTTTCTGAGAATGGGGCTTTTTCCTCCTTGGTTCGATTTATTTATAGGTATTTTTGATGCAATGTTAAAGGGGTTGTTTTCCTAATTTCTCTTTCTGGTAGTTTGTTATTGGCATATAAAAATGCAACCAAGAAAAGCACCTGACCCTGGCCAAATGGACGCATAGGTAGATACACTGTGCCTCCTAGAACAACCAAAATGAGGACAACAACAAATTTAAAAACAAAAACAACCATAACTGACAGAAAATCGAAGAGTATGGAAGTCTGACAACCAAGGAGTTAAATGGGAAACATTCATCCAGACTGGTAGGAGGGGCAGAAAAGGGCAGCTGAGTGGAGAGGATCCATAGCAAGGTGGCAGCTGGAGGAGGAGACAGTCCCACATTTGTGTGTGGATAAACTGGAAATAACAACTGGAGAGTGATACAAACTGTACAACCTAGTGTCCCCGGGTGGGGAAATAAAGCCTCAAAGCATGTGACTAAAAGAAATCCTGTAGAGATTGAGGCAGCAGGAGAAACTCCCAGCCTCACAAGACTGTTAGTTAGAGAGACCCACAGGGTCTTAGAGGGTACACAAACCCATCCACCCAGGAATCAATACCAGAAGGGCCCAATTTGCTTGTGGCTCATAGAGGAGTGACTGAAAGCCAGCAGAAAGGTGAACAAGCAGTATTGTTCCCTCTCTGACCCCTTCCCCACATACAGTGCCACAACACAGCAATGAGGATTACCCTGCCCTGGTGAATACCTAAGGCTCTGCCCCTTACTACATTACAGGTGCACTGAGACAAAAAAAAAAGGTCCAAATGGAAGAACAGATCAAGGGTCCAGAAAATCTACAACTAAGCAATGAAGAGGTATCTAACCTATCAGATGCACAGTTCAAAACACTGGTAATCAGGATGCCCACAGAAATGGTTGAGTATGGTCACAAAATAGAGGAAAAAGTGAAAGCTGTGAAAGTGAAATGAAGGAAAATGTACAGGAGGCCAACAGTGATGGAAAAAAAAACTGGGACTCAAATAACAGTTTGGACCAGAAGGAAGAAATAAACATTCAACCAGAGCATAATGAAGAAACAAGAACTCAAAAAAAATAAGCAGAAGCTTAGAAATCTCTGGGACAACTTTATTTTTTTATTTTTTGTGTGTTTTTTAATATATTTTATTGATTATACCATTACAGTTGTTCTATTGCCCCCCTTCATTCCCCTCCACCCGCACACTCCCTCCCCCACCATTCTCCCCCCCTTAGTTTATAACCACGTGTCTCAGCTTCTTTAGATTCTATATTTCCCCCACTATTCTCACCCTCTCCCCTATCTATTTTCTACCTACCATCTATGCTATTTTCTGTGCCTTCTCCCCCCTTCTCCCCCTCCCACCCCCCTGTTTCTAGCCCTCCATGTGTTCTTCATTTCTATGGTTCCACTCCTGATCTAGCTGTCCTCTTGGTTTGCTTTTGTTTTAGGTGTGGTTGTTAATAACTGTGTGTTTGCTGTCCTTTCACTGTTAATATTTTTCATCTTCTTTTTCTTATATAAGTTCCTTTAGCATTTCATATAATAAGGGCTTGGTGATGATGAACTCCTTGAACTTGCCCTTATCTGAGAAGCACTTTATCTGTCCTTCCATTCTAAATGAAAGTTTTGCTGGATAAAGCAATCTTGGCTGTAGGTCTTTGGATTTCATGACTTGGAATACTTCTTTCCAGCCCCTTCTTGCCTGTAAGGTCTCTTTTGAGAAATCCGCTGACAGTCTGATGGGTACTCCTTTGTAGGTGACTGTCCCCTTATCCCTGATGCTTCTAGGATTCTCTCCTTCATTTTGGTCTTGGCTAATGTAATTATGATGTGCCTTGGTGTGTTCCTTCTTGGGCCCAACTTCTTTGGGACTCTCTGAGCTTCCTGGATTTCCTGGAAGTCTATCTCTTTTGCCAGACTGGGGAAGTTGTCCTTTATTATTTGTTCAAATACGTTTTCCACAAGTGGCTGTTTCTTTCCCCCTTCTGGTACCCCTATAATCCGGATATTGGAACGTTTGAAGATGTCCTGGAGGTTCCTAAGCCTCTCCTCATTTTTTTGAATTCTCATTTCTTCGTTCCTTTCTGGTGGGATGTTTTGTTCTTCCTTCTGGTCCATTCCATTGATTTGAGTCCTCGTTTCCTTTCCATCACTATTGGTTTCCTGGTCATCTCCCTTCATTTCAATTAGTTTAG
Organism: Sturnira hondurensis; assembly: GCF_014824575.4. Lineage (NCBI taxonomy): Eukaryota > Metazoa > Chordata > Mammalia > Chiroptera > Phyllostomidae > Sturnira > Sturnira hondurensis. The sequence goes on from NW_028081491.1 coordinate 4,337,308, forward strand.
CCTTCATATGTTCCTCTAATTTGTGGCTATGTTCCTCTAATTTGTGACTATAATCTACCAGTTCTGTGAGCATCCTGATAAATAGTGTCTTGAATTGTGCTTCTGAGAGGCTGGCAATTTCTCGGTCGCTTAGTTATTGGCTCTGGGACTTTGAGTTCTTCTTGCACCATCTTTTGGGCTGTTCGTGCCTGTTCCATAGCAGGATCAGAGCCCTAAAGTGTTCACTAGAACAGGGCAACTAAGTCGCTGGGTTGTGACGTTGTATGTGGGGGCGGGGTCAAAGAGGGACAATGGCTTCCCGTCTGCCGCCAGGGCCCTGGTGCCACAGCCACCACCGTCACCAGGCCCACGCGTTTCATTCCACTGCAAGTGAGTGTGCCACCGCCGTCAGCCCTCCACCTCTGGGTTCGCTCCCTGGGGTCTGTGTGGTCCATCTCACTGTACGCGAATGTGCAACTGCGGTCAGTCTGCCCCACACACCAACTGGTTCCGGGCCACCTGCGCGCCTAGGTTGGGGGATCTGTCCTGCCCGACCCAGCTCCGCTGCTGGCTCCATCTCTCTTACCGTCCCCGTTGAATGGTTCGTAGTTGTCGGACTTCCGTATAATTCCGTTTTCTGGTCTTTGGGTGTGTCCTAGTTCTCCAAACTTTTGTTGTGTTCAAACTTGGTTGTGGGAGAAGGCACAGTGTTTCCACCTATGCCTCCATCTTGGCGGAAGTACCCTGGGACAACTTTAAATGTTTTAACATCCAAATCATAGGGGAGCCAGAAGGAGAAGAAGAAAAACAAGAAATTAAAAAGTTATTTGAAGAAATAATAAAGGAGAACTTCCCCAATTTGACAAAGGAAATAGACTTCCAGGAAGTCCAGGAGGCCTAGAGTCCCAAACAAAGTTGGACTCAAGGAAGTACATACCAAGGCACATCATAAATACATTATCCAACATTCAAGATAAGGAGAGAATTTTAAAAACAGCAAGAAAAACGACACAGCTACCTACAAAGAAGTTCCCATAAAACTAGCAGCTGATTTCTCAAAACATACCTTACAGGCAAGAAGAGGCTCAGAAGAAGTATTCCAAGTCATCAAAGGCAAGGACCCACATCCAAGATTACTCTATCCATCAAAGCTATCATTTAGAATGGAAGGGTAAATAAAGTGCTTCCCAGATAAGGTCAAATTAGAGGAGTTCATCATCACCAAGCCCTTATTATATGAAATGTTAAAGGGACTTATCTAAGAAAAAGAATATCAAAACTATGAACAGTAAAATGACAACAAACTTACAACTATCAACAACCAAACCTAAAAAATAACAACAGCTAAGCAAACAACTAGAACAGGAACAGAATCACATAAATGGAGATCACTTGGAGGGTTATCAATGGGAAAGAGAGGGGAGAATGGGTGAAAAGGTACAGGGAATAAGAAGCATAAATAGTAGGTACAAAATAGACAGGGAGAGGACAAGCACAGTACAGGAAATGCAGGAGCTAAAGAACTTATATGTACGGCCCATGGATATGAACTAAGGTTGGGGAGGGGGTGGGAAATACAGGTGAGAGAGGGTATGCAGAGTGGAAGGGAATAAAGGGGGGAATGGGACAACTATAATATCATAATCAATAAAATATATTTTAAAAATGCAACCAATTTCTGAATATTAATTTTGTATACTGCTACTTGATTCAATTCACTTAACAGTTTTAATAGTTTTTGGTGGAATATTTAGGGTTCTCTCCATATAGTATTACCTCACCTGCAAATGATAAGTGTTTTACTTCTTCCTTCCCAATTTTGATGCCCTTTAGTTCTTTTTCTTGTTTGATTGTTGTTGCCTGAACTTCTACTTTTATGTTGAATGAAAGTGGTGAAAGAGGGCATCCTTGTCTTGTTTATGATCTTCAGGAAAATTCTTTTTGTTTTTCACTGTTGACTATGATGTAAGTTGTGTGTTTGTCACATATGACCTTTTCTATATTGAGGTATGTTTCCTGTATTCAAACTTTTTCTAACATATGCAGATGCTGGGTTTTGTCAAATGCTTTTTCTCAACCTATTGGTCTAATCATACAATTTTTATCCTTCATTTTGTTTATGTGTTATATCACATTAGTTATTCGCATATAGTTAACCCAGGAATAAATATTACTTGGTCATACTATATGATCTTTTTGATTTATTGCTGAGTCCAGTTTACTAATATTTTGTTGAGATTCTTTGCATCTGTGTTTATCAGGAATATTGGCTTACAATTTTCTTTTTTGTAATGTCTTTGGTTTTGGATTCAAGGTAATCTGGCCAAGGTAATTCTTGTAAAATGAGATTGGGAGCCTTCTTGCCTCTTGAAATTTTGTAATTTTGGAGAAAGATAGGTGTTAATTCTTCTTTGAACTTTGATAAAATTTACCAGTGAAGCCATCTGGTTGAGAATTTTGTTTGGTTGTATTTTTTTATTATTATTTTGATTTATCTCTTCAGATATTCTGTTTCTTCTTGATTCAATCTTGGAAGATTGTAGGTTTCTAGGAATTTATCCATTTCTTCTAGATTGTCCAAAGTGTTGGCCTATAATTGTTTATAGTATGTTCTTAAAATCCTTTGTATTTCTGTGGTGTCATTTGTCACTTGTTTTTCATTTATGATTTTATTTGTTTTGGTCCTCTCTCTATTGTTTTTTTATGAGTCTGGTTTAAAGCTTTGTCAATTTTGGTTGTCTTTTCAGAGAACCAGTTCTTAGTTTCATTGATGTTTTGTATTTTTTTAAGTCTGTTTTATTTATTTACATGCTGACTTATTATTCTTCCTTCTACTCATGTTGAACCTTTTTTTTCAACTGTATGTACATATCTTTATTGTTTAAAGTGTGCATGCCCGTGATGTTAAGAGCAGTCACTTCCAAGTGTCATCAGGTAGCAGCTTTCCATGGGTGTCATCATTTGTCACACCCACTTCCCATTTCACACAGAGTTGACAGACTGCTCTAGGAAATTTTTTTTTTAAAGTAAAGGCTTGCTTTTCTTTTTTTTAATTTCTTAATACAAATTTTATTTTTCCTTTTAACCCCATCATTGTTTGCTTGTTTTTCAATGTTGTTTGTCACTGTACTTCATTTACTGTTTCCTGTACTCTTTCTCACTATTTTTAAAATATATTTTATTGATTATGCCATTACAGTTGTTCTAATTCCCCCCTTCATTCCCCTCCACCTTGCACACCCCCTCCCCCACCACCCACTATCCTCCCCCGCCTTTAGTTTATGTCCATGTGTCTCAAGTTCTTTAGATTCTATATTTCCCCTACTATTCTCGCCCTCTCCCCTGTCTATTTTCTACCTACCATCTATGCTACTTACTTTCTGTACCTTCCTTCTGTTCTCCTCCTCCCACTCCCCTGTTGCTAACCCTCCATGTGATCTTCATTTCTATGGTTCTGCTTCTGATCTAGCTGTCCTCTTAGTTTGTTTTTGTTTTAGGTGTGGTTGTTAATAACTGTGAGTTTGCTATCCTTTCACTGAGCATATTTTTTAATCTTCTTTTTCTTAGATAAGTCCCTTTAACATTTCATATAATAAGGGCTTGGTGATGATGAACTCCTTGAACTTGCCCTTATCTGAGAAGCACTTTATCTGTCCTTCCATTCTAAATGAAAGTTTTGCTGGATAAAGCAATCTTGGCTGTAGGTCTTTGGATTTCATGACTTGGAATTCTTCTTTCCAGCCCCTTCTTGCCTGTAAGGTCTCTTTTGAGAAATCAGCTGACAGTCTGAAGGGAACTCCTTTGTAGGTGACTGTCCCCGTATCTCTTGCTGCTTCTAGGATTCTCTCCTTCATTTTCATCTTGGCTAATGTAATTATGATGTGCCTTGGTGTGTTCTTTCTTGGGTCCAACTTCTTTGGGACTCTTTGAGCTTCCTGGACTTCCTGGAAGTCTATTTTCTTTACTAGATTGGGGAAGTTCTCCTTTATTATTTGTTCCAATAAGTTTTCCACTCATGGCTGTTTCTTTCCCCCTTCTGGTACCCCTGTAATTCAGATGTTGGAGTGTTTAAAGATGTCCTGGAAGTTTCTAAGCCTCTCCTCATTTTTCTGAATTCTTGTTTCTTCATATTTTTGTGTTTGGTCATTTTTTCTGTCCTTCTGGTCCACTCCCTTGATTTGAGTCCCAGTTTCCTTTCCATCACTATTGGTTTCCTGTGCATTTCCCTTCATTTCAATTAGTTTAGCCTTCATTTGTTCCTCTAATTTGTGACTAAAATTGACCAGTTCTGTGAGTATCCTGATCACCAGTATTTTGAACTGTGCATCTGATAGGTTGGCTATTTCTTGGTTGGTTAGAGTTATTGGCTCTGGGGCTTTGAGTTCTTCTTGAGCCATGTTTTGGTCTGTTTGCACCTGTTACATACGTATGAGGGATGGAGCCCTAGGTGTTCACCAGGGTGGGGCAACTCAGTCCCTGGGTTGTGACGCTGTATGTGGGGGTGGGGTCAAGAGGGACAAGGGCAGTCTCCTCTGCTGCTTTCCGCTGCTGGGACCTGTGTGGTCTGTCTCACTGCTCCCTCCTTCACTGGCTTATCTGCTTGAATATGTGACGGAGGTCAGCCTGCTGCCTTGCACCTTCACTGGGTCCACCTGTTGCTATCCCACACCTGGGATCTCCCCACGGCTGCCTGCGTGCCTAGGTCAGGAGATCTTTCCTGCCTGATCCCGCTCTGCTGCTGGCTCTGCCCCTCTTACCAGTCTGGCCGAATGGTTCATTGTTGTCAGACTTCCATATAGTTCAACTTTCTGTGTTTTGGCTGCGTTTTTGTTACTGAAACTTTGTTGACTTTAAACTTGGTTGTGCAAGGAGGCACAGTGTTTCCACCTATGCCTCCACTTTGGCAGAAGTCTCATGTTGAACTTTGTTGTTCTCACTCTAGTTTCTTTAGGTGTAAAGTTAGATTGTTTATTTGACCTTTGTTTTGTTTCCTGAGGTAGACCCACATTGCTGTGAATTTCCTTCTTACAACTGCTTTTGCTCTGTCCCATATACTTCGGTTCATTGTGTTTTCACTTTCTTTCGTGTCAAGTTATCTTTTGATTTCTTCCTTGATCTCATTTTTAACCCATACACTGTTTAGTAACATTTTATTTAGCCTCCATGTGTTTGTTTTTCAATTTTCTTTTTGTAATTACTTTGTAGTTTTATACCCTTGTGGTTGGAGAATTTGCTTGATATAATTTAAATCTTCTTAAATTCATTCAGACTCTTTTTGTGGTCTACATATAAAATATTACATGTGTGCTTGAAAAGAATATATATTCTGCTGCTTTGTATTGAAATGGTCCAAAAATATCAATTAAAGGCATATGGTCTAATGTGTCATTTAAAGCTGCTGTTTCCTTGTTGATTTTCTGTCTGGATAATGTATCCATTGGTATCAATAGGTGTTAAATTCCCCTGAAATTATGGCATTACTGGCAATCTCTTACTTTATGTCCCTCAGTATTTGTTTTATAAATTTAGGAGCTCCACTGGTACCACTCCTCTTATTTCAGAAATGTAGAATCTTGAGTCAAATATGGGGAGCAAATTTCCCCAAGTCACATAGCACCAGACTCCTACCCATGAAACTGTCTGCCTGAGATACTGGAGTAAGGTGGTAGGGCAAACACTTAGAAGCCACAACCTTAAGCAAGGCACATTGTTACTCTCTGAGGCCTTTAGTTCTTTGATCTTCAGAGTAGGCATAGCATGTGCTGTTGAGGAAAATAATGCCTTTGATGTGCCCAGCCCTTGGAAGACCCACTCAGGGATATCTGTCTTCTAGGAAATACTATTGTGAGCTGCTGTGGCCACCCTTGTTTCCTCTTGCCCCACCCTATGGGACTTGCTCAGCTATGCTCTGCTATCCAGTCTTTGGCAGCAACCAGTGAAGGCAAATTCCAGGTAGTCCTGTGATTTTCGCCAAGCCACTTGAACTTTGGCCTTTCTTTCCCCATCTATGAGGTAGAGAAGGGCCTCCCTGGTAGTGGCATTTGGGATACAGCTGATGTCTCTAACATAGGCCAGGTGTTGTCTCCACAGTGTGTGGGAAGCCCAAGGTGATGGGGAAGATCTATGGTGGCCAGGATGTTGTGGCTGGCCAGTGGCCATGGCAGGCCAGCCTGCTCTACCGAAACTTGCACATCTGCGGAGCTGTCCTCATCGACTCCTTCTGGCTGGTTTCCACTGCCCACTGCTTTCTCAAGTGAGTCCTCCTCCCTGGGGCTCCAGCAGATGGTCTGGTAGGGGAGGAAGATGCAGGGAAAGAGGAAAAAAAGGGGTGATGAGTATACCATGTCAGCTCCTCTAGGCTTTTCTCTGAAGCAGCCTATGGCCTTCAAAAACATGTCATTCCCTCCTTTCAATCTGCATTCCTTCAATCTGGAAATCTTTTCTCCACTCTCCTGTCCAGAACCTCCTCATCCTTCATTCCTAGCCTCTGTACCTGTCCCCCAGCTGATTGGCTGTGTCCATTCAAGCTGCCATGCACTGGCTCTTTGCCACCGCAGACCACAACTTCTCCTTAGTGTCCTCATATTCCTGAGTGTCAGAATACAGGTAGGGACCTGGGGCTGCAATGACAGGCAGCAACTGAGCAATTTTCATCACTTCAGCAAAACTGCATGCTTGGGAGAAGCTGTGGTGCAAGGCTGTGTGGGTGACCTTAGTGAGTGACATGGTTACTTAGGAGTCTTAACTTTTTCAGCTCCTCTAGGAATGGCTCAATGTCCAACTTCTGAATAGGCAAGGAATAAGCCCAAGGAAGAAGAGACATCACAGCCTTGGTCAGGGTGTTGGGGTTCATGTAGCAATTGGCTTTGAAAGTCCAGAGTCCTGTTGGTACCTTCTCTGTGCCACACTTCATGTGAGCCCCTCTGTGGCATAGAGGTTGGGAAGACCCTACTTTTCTATGCTTCCATTCTGTCAGGAAAGAAAGTCCAACATGGGGTGAGAAGGGCCAACCCCACAGGAGAAGCAGGAAGGTAAGGAAATATAGTTGGTATGGAGCAGAAGGGGCTTGACCAAGAAAAAGAGTTTGGGTCTGGGGAGTAAAGGGAAAGGCTTTCCAGGTGGATGAGCCATGCAAACAAAGTCAGGAAGGTGGAAAGTTTTATCACACATGTTCAAAGATCAAGGTGAGGTTTTGTTTCCTGCACTCATTTGCTCATTGAACACATCTTTTGTGAATGCTTATAACCAAGTGAACAAGCAGCCCTTGGGCAAGAAGGTGTTTGAAGAAAGGAGAGGGAGGAAAAGTGTTGGGACGAGGTGGTAAGTCATGGGGAGCCTTGGAAAGGGTCCAGTTAAAGCTTAGGGTTGTATACCTCCTCTTTTGTACAACCCAGAGACACTTATGTGATGGCCCCACCAAGGGCCCCTCTAGCATTAGGTATCTCTGTTCCTTCAATTCTAGGGTATGATGGGGAAGCTGTGTGTCCTGGGGTTGTGAATAGACCATCATTCAGCCTAACTTCCCTGATAGTTAGAAAGGGAAGACAAAAGCTGCCGGCACCATGAGGAGTGGGGAGACCACAAGGGTGTGGACAGGTAGACAAGGATGCAGGGAGAGAGAGTTGGCCCAAACACTCAGAGATGATGCTGACAGTGGCCCTTTCTTCCTATAGCAAATCCCATTTCCCAGAGGACTACCAGATTCTGTTGGGAACCACCCAGCTGTACCAGCACACCCAGCACACCCAAAAGATGGCCGTGAACCGGATTATTATGCACCCAGACTTTGAGAAGTTCCACCCCTTTGGGAGCGACATAGCCATGTTGCAGCTGCACCTGCCTGTGAACTTCACCTCCTACATTAGTCCTGCCTGCCTCCCAATCCCTGGAGTGCAGCTGCCCAGTTACTCGTCCTGCTGGATAACTGGTTGGGGGATGCTCAGCGAGGACAGTGAGGGGGTGTGGGAGAGGTGGGTGGGTGAGAGCAGGGAGGGAAAATGAGGGGTGCAGTGGTGGGGGAGGGGCGGGAAGGAGGGAGGAATAACTGATTGAAAGGTCCCCATGCAAAGAGACCACTGGTCTTTGGCCCTTAATGCCTCATTTCCAGAGGACTGGACCATTCTAAGTCTTAGTTCTGAAATGTGTGTGATTCTAAAGCATCAGAGTTCCCTAAGTTGAAGAGTGTGAAAGTCTGGGACTTTCACTTTTGAAATCAAGAATCTGGAGTCTTAGAGTCTTCATAGTTCCAAGATTTTAATCATCCATTTATCTGAGATGACTTTGTATTACTTATACATCGTGCTTGGGGCCTGGCCCATTCCAGGCCACTGCCAACACCCTGATTTCCCATTTCTGGACAAGGTGCTTGGGAGAGGGGAAAAGAAAACATATTTATGTCTTCTGACCTCTGAGCCTAAAATGATCAAGTTAGAACCTCATTTTGGTAAATTGTCTACTTTATGAGCTCTTTAGGTGAACTGAATAACATAGAAAAAAACATTTGTTATTTTTTAGGTTGAAGGGAAAAACATAGGTAAAGACTTATGGACAGGAGTGTTTATTAAAGAAAGGAGTGTTAATGGTTTCAGGAAATACTCATGTTATACAGGGAAGAAATAACATATTTATAACTATTCATAGGCTCATAATTTGGTATGGTGTTTCTCAATAGAGGTAGTACAGGCATTTTGGACAGACCATGTCTTCACTGGGTGGGAAATGCCAGAATCCCTGGCCCTTGCTTACTAAGTTTCAGGAACTCCTAATCATAGGACAACCAGGGCACCGACATATTTATTTTCTCTCTCTCTTTCTCTCTCTCTCTCTCTTTCTCTCTCTCTCTCTGTCACACACATATACACACATGCACACACATAGAAGCTGATTCTTCCTTGAAGGTGGGGATAGCATCTTACTCATTTAAATATCACAGTCTGTGTCACAGGGCCTGGCACGTGGTAGGTACTTCACCACTGTCACGCTGGCTCAATAGAACATCATTGCTGGCCTGGACCTCCAGAATGGTCTCCCAGCTCCCACCCTGTGTTCTCTGCTTTAGTTTCTACACAGCTGTCTGTTTGAGTTAAAAGGAGTCATGCCACTTCCCTACTCAGCACCCTAAGTGCATTTTCATTTGTGCTTAGAAAACAGTCCAAGCTCTATAACTTAGCTATCAGCCTCTGCATGATGTTGGCCCCAATCCTTCTCTTTTATTTCCTACTGCATCCCGCATGCATGCTATTCCAGTTACCAGGTCTCTTTCCTGCCTTGAACATACCAAGGTCATCCTCATCTCAGGGTCTGGTCCTTGACTCTCATCTCTGCTGATGATCTTTGCATGACTCATTTCTACATTACATTTACAACTCAGCTCCTCCTCCAAGGAGATTTACTTGATTGTGAGCTATAATAGACAATTCCTACTATCACATCTTCTGTTTTATTTCCTTCACGCTACTTATTAGATGTGAAATAATTGTATTTACATCACTTAGCCTATCTCCTCCAATGAAAAGTTTCTCCTGTATCATTAGTGCCTAAAAGATGACTACTACAAAGATAGATAAATAGATGAGTGGCTGGGTGAAAGGATTGGGGGTATAGGTGAGAGGGTGGGTGAATAGAAGGAAAATATATGGGTGAGTGGGTGGGTAGGTGGCAGGCAGATAAATAGAGAGGGTAGATATATTGATAGATGGAGATAGGAATGGGCAGGAGAATAGAAGGATGAATGAAAAGGTGGTTGATGGAAAAAATGGAGGGAAGGATGAGTGGATAAGTGGAGGTCTGAGGAAAGATGGGTAGGTGGATGGAGGAACCAATAGATGTCTAAATATAGACAAATGGAGAATGGATAGAATGGTTATGAAAAGTGTAGATGGGTTGACAAATCGTTGCTAGGCCCCAGTGAATGGCATGTGTCCCTGGGATTTACCCTTTTTCTTTGTGGAATAGAAGAGGTATAATCTAATGTTATGAGAGAGGTGGAGAATAGGAGGAGTTGGAAAATGTTTGAGAAACAGGGGATAAGCTAACTGAGGGTGGTAGAAAACTGAAGCCATGTCGAAAGATCAACTGTGCTGAAAAAAGCCCATGTGAAGGGGGCAGTGGTGAGCAGTAAGAGAGAGTGGGGTTCAGAGTAACCTGGCCTCCTCAGCCAGGCTACAACACCCTTCACGATCTTCTTATCCTCACAGAGCATCTACTCCCACCCTTCCATCTCCAGGAGGGCAAGGTGAATATTATCCAGAACAAGCTCTGTAATATGTTATATGAACAAAGACTTGGCAAAGGCAAGACCTACCCTGTGCATGAGGAGATGCTGTGCTCCGGGGACTTCTTGACTGGAAAGGCCATCTGCCAAGTGAGTGAGGTCGTTACTGTTCTTCCCTTGCCTGAGCTCAGGGCCTCAGTTTCCCCAGGGGGAGCCTGTGTTGCCTCTACTCCCTTGCGAGACACCTAGGACTACCTGTTCTTTCCCTTTGCATGTCTTTCCTAGGCTCCACCTCTCAGCAGTGTTCCCCAGGCTAGTCCCTTCCTAAGCCCATATCCCATGACTGTGTCTGCTGGAAGGACCCACAAACAGCATCTATTTTTAGGCATATTTTAAACTTAAAAAAAAGATTTTATTTATATTTAGAGAGAGGAGAAGGGAGGGAGAAAGAGAAGGAGAAAAACATCAATGCGTGTTTGCCTCTCACATACCCTTAACTGAGGACCTGGCCTGCAACCCAGGCATGTGTCCTGATTGGGAATTGAAGTGATGACCCTTTAATTCGCAAGCTGGCACTCAACCTACTGAGCCACACCAGTCAGGCTGTATTTTAAACTTTTGATTGAAGTGTAATATACATTCAAAAGAATATATAATTGAGAATGTAATTCTTAAGTACATAGTTTAATGAGTGTTCACATACTGCCACATGTGACCAACTCCACAGATTCCCCACTAACACCCCTTTCTCTCACTAACACCCCAGGGAACCACTATCTTCACTTTTAACACCTTAGATTTGATTATGAATTTTCTATAAGTGGACTTTATTTCTCTTGGCCATCATTTGTGACTTTTTTATTGATGATGCTATTACAGTTGTCCTAATTTTTTCTCCTTTGCCCCATTCCACCCAGCACCCCTACTCTCTCAGGCAATCCACACACCATTGCTCATGTCCATGGGTTATTCATAGGTTCTTTGGCTATTCTGTCTCCTATACTGTACTTATCCCCATGACTATATACCAATTTCTACTTTTTTTCTTTAAAATTTTATTTATTTATTTTTAGAGAGAGGGAAGGGAAGGAGAAAGAGAGGGAGAGAAACATGAATGTATAGTTGCCTCTTGTGCACCCCTTACTGGGGGCCTGGCCCACAACCCAGACATGTGTCTTGACTGGAAATTGAACTAGCGACCCTTTGCTTCCCAGTCCGGCACTCAATCTACTGAGCCACATGAGCCATGACCATATTTCTACTTCTTAATTCCCTCATTTTTTCACCCATTTCCCTACACACCCCTCTCATCTGGCAAATATCAAAATGCTCTCTGTATCCATGATTCTCTTTGTTCTTTTTGTTTGCTTAGCTTGTTTTTAGATTCAGTTGTTGATAGATATGTATTTATTGCCATTTTTGTTTCTAGTTTTGATCTTTTTCTCAAATAAGTCCTTTTAACACTTCATATAATGGTGTGATGAAGAACTCCTTCAGTTTTTCTTGTCCGGGAAACTCTTTATCTGCCCTTAAATTCTAAATGATAGCTTTGCTGGGTAGAGCAATCTTGGCTATAGGTCCCTCCTTTTCATGACTTTGAATATTCCCTGTCAAACCCTTCAAGCCTGAGAAGTTTCTTTTGAGAAATCAGCTGACAATCTTATGGGAACTCCCTGTAGGTAATGGACTGTTTTACTTTTGCTGCTTTTAAGTTCCTCTCTTTATCTTTAACCTTTGGCATTTTAATTATAATGTGTCTTAGGTATGGGTCTCTTTACTTCCATTTCACTTGGGACTCTGAGCTTCCTTGACTTGTGTGTCTATTTCCTTAATCAAATTAGGGAAGTTATCTTTCATTATTTTTTCAAATAGATTTCCAGTTTTTTTGCTCTTTCTCTTCTCCTTCTGGTACCCCTATGATGCAAAAGTTGGGCCTGTTTTGGCTCAACTTGTCCCAGAGGCTGTTTATACTATTCTCATTTTTCCTTCTTGTGGTTCTTTGCTTCCTTGTATTTCATATCACTGATTTGATTATTGGCTTCATCCACTCTACTATTGTTTTTCTGTAAATTATTCTTTATTTCACTAAGTGTATCCTTTGTTTATGACTGGATCTTTTTTATGCTATTGAGGTCCTCACTAAGTTTCTTAAGCATCCTTATAACCAGTGTTTTGAACTCTGCACATTGTGTGATAGATTGCTTATATCCATTTTGTTTAGTTCTTTTTCCAGAATTTTGATCTGTTCTTCCATTTGGGTGATGTTTCTTTGTCTCCTCATTTTGGAAGCCTCCCTACATTTGTTTCTATGTATTAAGTAGAGCTGCTATAACTCCCTGTCTTGGTAAGATGACCTAATGTAGTAGGTGTCCAGTGACACAGGGTCCAGTGACACAGCCTCCCCTATTACCCAAGCTGTGCCCTTCATATGGGCTGAGTACACCTTCCTTTTGTAGCTAAGCCTTAATTGCTGTTGGCAAGTCAATGACATGGATTTACCCAGGCTAGTCAACTTCAAGGATTGGCTGTGACCACTGACCACCAATCTCCATCCTCTATGGAGGATCAAGTATGCAGATGCATGGTGGTGGTGCTCTGACATGGTTGGTAGCTGCCCACTGGGTGTGTGGGCTCTGGGGTTACCCAGGTGTTGCAGGCCAAGGTCATAGCCAGCTGGAGCCACCTAGCATGAGCTATAAAGCAATCTGAGATGGCTGCTACTTGTGCTGGGCTCGGATATTCCTAGGCAAGGTGAAGCCAAGTTGTGAATCTAGGCTGGCTGCTGCTAGTATAGGGTCTGGGGTCACTTGGAAAAAGTACAGTAGCTGGGGGCTTACCAGGCCAGCTACTGCCTTTTTGATAGGATTTAGGAAGTTGTGAAGCTTGAGCCAACACAGCCATTCATATGGAAAAGTCATGGTTAACAGTTTGGTGTCTCTGTAACTTGGATTGGATGGAGTCCCAGGGGATCCCAGTGTGGGGCAAACAATATTAACCAGGTTGATAGAATCTCAGATATGGCACCCACATGCCAGCTCTGTGGCTCTGTGAAGTGAGGGCTCAGAAAACAGACATGACCTATGCCCTCCTTTTTGTCTGGGAGAATGCTGTCTCCCAGCTCCCATTTTGATGATCCAGGGAGGAAGTGAAGTGTATGCCACTGGTGCACCCAGAGGCAAAGCAAAGGGCTCACTCCCAGAATCCTTGTATGGCTGCCATGCTAGACCTCCTTTCCAGTTTGGGCCTTCACCTGACTTCCCCTGAAAAGGTCCTGTCTGTGGAGTGCAGCCCAGCACACTTTGTATGCCCCTTTACCCCCATACCTCCTCTAGTTTCTCCCCAGGCTGAGGAAACAAATGGGCTGGACACCTGGTAGTCCTCCCTCCTCCCATTAGCCTTTCTGTCACCACAGTCTGTTCTTGGGATTTCCTCTGAACTCGTCTTCTGGATTCATCTTTGCCTGCTCTGGACCCCATCCTCCACCCTGGGGCTCCCTTCTCCCCCCTAAAGTGTCCCTCCTCTTACATGGGGCACCCAGAAACAGCACTTGTTGGGACAGTTGGGGCCACAGTGTGACTTGCAGCTCAGACTGCGGGGCAAGACAGATCTGGTTCCAGTCTTTGATCTATTGTATTCTGTCACTGTGACTCGCTGTTTCCTCACCCATGAACTGAAGTTGCTAACAGTCTCCTCTTCATAAGGTTCCCGTAGAAAATTTATCACAGTGCCTGGCATTTATTAGGTGGTGAACAAGCACTCGCTGTTCTCCATAGTATGCCTCCCTCCATCTGAGTTGTACTCATTCTTCTCAGTCTATGTTACACCCATCCTCTCACTGGAAGTGGAATTCACTGCCCTGCCCCTGTGTGTACGCGCACACACACACACACACACAGTTTGCTCTGTCTCTATGCTGATGCAAACCACTTTGCATGGGATATGTGAATCCTGATGTTTTTTCTGCCTTCTGAGAGCTCCCCTGGAGCCAGAAGGCTGTTGTAGCTTTTGCCATCTCTCCCAGACTGGCCCAGAATCCATTGTCATTTCAGCAACCACATAGTTCATCTGTGTGAATCACTGAGGCCTGGGGTGAACAAGGACTGCTGCCCCAGCCAGGGACCAGGCCTTCTCAAGGCCTCAAATAGATGGGAGTGTGTACACTGTCAGGAAGGTCAAGGACACTCCAACTGGGGACCACTGAGGAGAAGAGCTGTGGTAATGCTGGTGCAGACTCACTATCCCCATGTATGAGTTTCTTGAAGTTGTTATGACAAATAACCTTAAACAGAGTGGTTAAAACAACAGACTTGTATTATTTTACATTTCTGGATGTCCAAAGTAAAAAAATCAAAAAATAGGCAGGGTATGTTTCCTCTGGAGCCTCTAGGGGAGAATGTTCCCTTGCTTTTCCAGGCTTCTAGAGGATGCCCACATTCCTTGGCTCTTGGTTCCTTTCCCGTTCTTGAAAGGCATCAGCTCAGTCTCTGCTTCTGTCATCACATCACCTTCTCTGGCTGTGACCTCCCTCCCCACTCTTTCCTCAGGGGACCCTTGGGATTACATTGGACTTTCCCAGATGACCCATAATAATCTCCCTATTTCAAGATCCTCATCTTGAAACTTCAAACTGTCTTTTGCCACATAAGGTAACAAAATTGTAGGTTCCAGGGATGAGGGTGCGCATTTTGCGGAGGTGTCACTCTTTGACAGCCACAACAAAAACCCCTCTCTCTCCTTTGAGCCATCCTTCCCCAACCCTCCCTGTCACTTGGAAAGCTTGCTTCTTATTTCACCAAGAACACTGGAGCAGTCTGACTATCACCTGCTCATCTTCACCCTCAGCCATAAGGCCCTGCACCCCCTACACTTCATCCTGCATCTCTCCTGTGCCTCATGTCCAGCTGACCCCTCCTGGAGCACTAGGCACTCAAAGGCTCTCCTGCTCCTTGTCCTCTGTTTCTCCCTTTCATGACTGCTGTGCAAACTCTCAGCAACAATCTCCTCCTGCTACTGCCCAGTTTTTCTGCCCCTCTTCCCAAAAGATTGCTCTGACAGCACTGAGTCTCTTTGACCACTCCACCGAAGTGTGTCACCACCATGCCACCAAAGCCATGTGGCCAACATCCTCACCAGCTTCAGTCTTGCAGAGCAAGGTTGTTCTGAGTCATCTGCTGGCTCAGCACATCAGGAGGTCTCCCTCCCATTTCTGGGGCCTCAAACTCCACAGCTGCTCCACTCTGCTCCTGGTCCCCTTCCCACCCACCATGAAATATTGGAGATCTCTGGAATCCATGCTGAGCTTTCCCCCTTCTCTCTCTGTACTTTTTGTCTGGTTGGTGATGAAAGCTCAGATTCCACAGGTCCCACTGGCTCCTCCTTCAAAATATTATCCCAAGTCTGACTGTTCCTCAGCATCCTGGCCACTCCCTATAAATCATCTCTCATCTCTCTCCTGTGACCATTTCCTGACTGGTCTTTCCTCTTTAATTCTTGCTCAGGGCTGTCCATTCTCCACAGTGCCCCAGAGTGATCCACCTAGACAGGTCAGGTCACCCTTCACCCCCACTCCCTTAGGACAGTTTTCCATGAGGGGAAAACCCAAACCCCTAGCCATAAGGTCCTGTGACAACACACTCTCTGCCCCCCCTTGTTTCCTGCATGGTCCCCTCACTGCTCTTCTTCCCATCCACCTGTTGAGTGCCCTCTGCTCCTGAATCAGAAAGGTAAGTTGTTTTCTGTTTGGAGTCTCAGCTCAGGAAAGCCTTATGCCATCACCATGAGATATCCTCCCTGACCCTATCCCTTCCATGGCTTTTTCCCACATGTCACATCTGACCATGGTGGGCTAATTAGCTTGTTTACAAAACACGTTGTGGGAGGGGCCTTGTCTTCTCACCTCTCTGCTCCCAAGTGTGGACGCTGTCTTGGGTGTTCCCCATGCAGGTTGGGTGTGGGGGTACCATGCTTCTGTACACCCCAAGGATGAGTCCCTCCATTTGGTCAGTGAAGTAAGGGGACTTCCAATTTGGTGGTCCTTGCAAGACAGCATCTTAGGACTTCAGTTACCCCCAGGATCTTTCTGGGGATCCCTGCTCATTCCCCTAGCAATGCAGGCTGCCTCCACCATGCTTTCACCTGGGCATTTTCTAAAGAACCTGAGGGCAAACCAAAGGCCTAAATAATTGTAAAAGGGCCCTGGCTGGTGTAGCTCAGTGGACTGAGCGCGGGCATACGAACCAGAGGATCGCAGTTCGATTCCCAGTCAGGGCACACGCCTGGGTTGCAGGCCGGTTCCCTGCAGGCCAACTCCCAGCAGGGTATGCACGAAAGGCAACCATACATTGATGTTTCTCTCCCTCTCTCCTTCCCCTCTAAAGATAAATAAATAAATAAAGTATTAAAAAATAATAATTGTAAAAGGAAAAGGACCCAGGTGGGGAGAGACTACTGCAGCTCAGTGTGTGGCAGGAGATGGGGATCATTAGAGGCTTTTGATGGCCAGGTATTCTCACAGGCCAGCCCTCCTGAGCCTTGTCCATGTAGCTGTCCCCAAATGGCCTTGGGCATTGCCTTGTCCTGAGCCACTGGACCCTCCCTGGGTACAGGGGCTGAGAGTGGGGTCCATGTACTGATAGATGTAGATCCAGGATCTTCCTAGGGTCAATCAGAAGCTCTCTGAACTGTGATGCCAGTGTCCACCAGGGTGACTTTGATGGAGTCTGCAGTGGGACACTTGTATCTGGACTTTCACAGTGGGCCACAAGTATGGCCTGGATAGTAGAGACTTACAAGCCCCACCTGTCCACTTGGTGTGTCAGACTGTCTTCTCATTAACTCTTTTCTCTTACTTAGGGTGATTCTGGGAGCCCCCTCGTCTGTGACGTCCTCAATGCCTGGGTTCTGGTAGGGCTGGCCAGCTGGGGCTTGGACTGCCGGCACCCCATCTACCCCAGTGTGTTCACCAGTGTCACCTACTTCTCTGACTGGATCAGTGAGATCCAGAGGCTCACACTTCCTCCTGATCTCACAGCTGCTCTTCCTCAGACCCCGTTTCCACACCAGCCTCTACAGGCTGCGGGCTCTTCCAGGCCTGGCATGGCCATCGTGCCAACACTGACTTGGCTCTCATTGCTGTCTGTGCTCAGGACCCAATGGCAGGCCCTGCAGTGACCCACTGAGCCCCACTGAGCCTGATCTCTGCCTCAGGCCCTGGTTTCCATGCCTCCCCTACCCCAGCCCCACTAGCTCTCAGGGAATCCTTCTCCTTGGCTTTCTTGTCCCTCAACTCCCATCCCCTTCCTCCAACCAAGCCTGAAAAACAAAGCAAAAGCAAATAAAAGATTTATTCGCCTCCTGTATCCCAATACCCCTCTTCCCCTACTGTAACTTAGTACTCATCCTTTCCCTTATGGTCAGTCATCTGGCTTCTTGGGCATGGGAGCAGGGCCTGGGAAGGACACTGTCCCAGGAGAAAGGCAGGGATGGGACACTGAGTGGGGGTAGCACAGGACCTGGGGAAAGAACAGGCTGCCTTTACTCACAGACTCTTCTCCTGTTGTGTGGCACATGCAGGCCTTCAGAGGGAGCTTGTCAGTCAGTGTGGGCTGCTATAAACAAACACCACAGCCTGTTAAGCAACAGGAATTTATCATCTCACAGATGTGTAGGCTAGAAGTTCAAGGTCAAGGTGAGGGCAAAGTTGGTTTCTCATGGCGCCTCTCTCATTGACTTGTAGATGACTATCTTCTCCCTATGTTCTTACATAATTCTCCCTCTGTATGTGTCTTTGTCCTAATGTCTTCTTCTTATAAGAACAACAATCATATTGGATTAGAGCCCACCCTAGTGACCCCATTTTAATTTAATCACCCTATCTCCAAATACAGTCACATTCTGAGGTTCTGGGGGCTAGGACTCCAACAGATGGATTTTAGGAAACACAATTCAGCCCATAACTGGAAGTAAGACATTTTCCCAGATGTATGCAGTGCAGTGGAACAAAGGTCTTCCCCAAAGTAGAGAAGCATCTTTCCTAGGGTTTGGAGGGAAAAAAACTGACTCCCAGTGGAGGTGGAGGGAAATTCCCAGGGCAACTGAGCTAGACTAGGGTCCATGACCCAAACCAGGAGGAAGAGGGCTCTGGCCTGTGGTATAGTGGGCTCTCAGATGGGGGAAGAAGTCTGGGAGAGTGAGTCAGAAGCAGACAGAGAAGGATAAATGCCAGACTGAAAGCTAAGGTTCAGGCCAACAGTCTCTAGACCTTTGCTTCTAGAGTTGACTCCCAGCACTCTCCCCACCTGTCCCCATATCTCCACTCTCCCAATATGAAGAGACTCAACCCGCTTCCCACTTCCATGGTGCCCAACCCCATGTGAAAATGTTCCTTCTGTTCAAAACCACAAGCTAACCTGACCTGTAGTGTCTGCATACTCCCTGCAGTTGTACCTGGGTGTCACCTTTTCAGCTAAGCTAATGTAGGACTTAGTGGCCAGGCAATAAACCTTGAAGCAATGTCCTAGGTCATCTTTCCTGGCAACCTGCCTGACACAGGATCCTTGTGCAGCCATCAGAATCCAACCAGGCCTCATAATGCACACAGCCCAGCCTTCAGAACCCCTGAGAAAGTGGAAAAGCTTCCATTTAGTGCATGTCCAGTATGCACTAGATGCCATTCAAAAGGTGCAGTACAAATTCTTTCCAATTCTGGCATTTCCCAAATATCCTGGACCCTCACCTACAGGTGGTTACAGATGGATTTATGTGCCCATTAATACTGAGATTCCACCGGCTTGAGCCTCAAATTTGCACCAGAACTCCCTTCCCAAGGTAATGTGGGGAGGCCTCAAGAAAGTGTCTTCCCAATGTCCACACCTGTATAGGCATTTCTGGTTGTCTTCTCTCTGGCTGTCTCTCTGGCTGGAGCTCAACCAGAGTGGTACCACTATGTGTACCTGTGCACCTAACACCAGTGTCAGCCCTTAAGAACTGGAGCTCACCTGTTTCTGGAAGGAGGAAGATAAACATTCTCTCTCTTGATGCCAAACTCAGTTAGGGGGTCTCTGGCAGAGTGGCTCAGGCTCTTGGATGTCAGTGAGTTACTGGGGCAGCATTGTAGTTCACACACATTCTCTGATTCACATAATGAAACTTCCTGAAGAGTTGAAAATGTTATGTATTTTGACCTAATCTAGGTGATAGTTGTACAGGAATAAATTCGTGTAAAAAGGCACTAAGCTGTACACTTAAGATTTGTGAATCTTACTGTCTATAAATTATACTTCATATAAGCTATAAAAATTTTTAAATAATTTAAATTTATCTAGAACAACTGATGATTTTAAAACATTCCTGCAAATTGTTTGATACTCCTCCTTTCAAAATGTGAAACTTCATTTTCCTCCCCTTGAATAAATAGAAGTGATCCTAAGTGACTTTTGAGGCTGAGTCCTAAAAGTGATGTAGCATTCACCTGACTCCTCTCTCTCAAAACATTTGCTATTTAAGAAGGCAGCACCATGTCACAGAGGCATTCAAGCAGCCTTGCAGAGAAGAATTCAAAGTGAAAAACTGAGGCCTCACACCAACAACCTGTAGCAACTTGCAGCCATGTGAGTTGACACATAGGTCCTTCAGCCTGTCAAACCCTCAGATCCCTAAAGCCATTACCAGTTTGCTTTATTAATCAATTAATTAATTTTAGAGAGAAGGGAATGGAGGGAGAGAAACATTTGTGTGCAAGAGAAACATCAATTGGTTGCTTCTCACACACCCCCACCCATGGACCTGGCCTACAATCCAGTTATGTGCCCCTACCAGGAATCAAATCAGTGAACTTTTGCTTTGCAGGACAACATGCAACCCACTGAGCCACACTGGTCAGTGTGTCACCAGCATTTTGACTACAACTCATAAGAGACCTGGGGCCAAAAATACACAGTTAAGCTGCTCCTAAGTCCTTGTGCCACAAAAACTGCCAGAGATAACAAGTGTTTGTTGTTGTTTTAAGCCAGTAAATTTGGGGGCAATTTGTTACACAGTGACAGATCATATCTGTTGTCAGGGTTAGGATTCTATTTGAGTAGGATGCTTCACAACTACAAATGCTTGAAATTTTGAGGTTCTTTATATTTTAGATTCTAATTCAGAAAACTAGTTTAGAGTGCTTTGTAGAAGGCATTATTTATATTAAAACATATTTGAGTCTGAAAAATTAAAAAATGCAAGTAATATTATGTTATTAACTTTCTCGTGTTTTCAACTTCTGACCAAATGGAGGCATAGGTAGGTATGCTTTGCTTCCTCATATAACCAAAAAGCCAACAACCAATTTAAAAACAAAAAATAACCAGAACTGCCAGAAAATCAAATTGTATGAAAGTCCAACAACCAAGTAGTTAAAGAAGAAACATTCATCCAGGTTAGTAGGATAGGGTGGAGACAGGCACCCAGGGCAGGGAGGACATGTGCAAGGTGCTAGCTGACAGACTGAGTGGGTGAGGTTGTGGCCCATGGACCAGGCAGTTCCACATTTGAGATAGAACAACTGGAAAGTGAGATAGACTACACAACCCAGGGTTCAAGCATGGGGAAAGAAAGCCTCAAAACCTGTAGCTTTAAAAGCCTACAGGGGTTGTGGTGGCAGAAGAAACTCCCAGTTTCACAAGAGATTCTGTTGGAGGGACCCCCAGGTCCTAGAGTGTACACAAACCAGTCTACCTGGGAATCAGTGCCAGAAGGACCCAAGTTCCCTATGGTTAGCAGGGGAAGTGACTGAAAGTGGGGAGAGAGCCAAGCAAGTGACATTGTTCTCTCTCTGACCCCTCTCCCACATACAGCACTATGACACAGTGATGTGAGTTACCTCTCCCTGGAAAATACCTAAGGCTCCACCCCTTACAATGTAACAGGTATGCTGAGACAAAGAAATATGGGCAAAATGAAAGAATAGATCAAAACTCCAGAAAAATAAGCCTGGCTGGTGTAGCTCAGTGGACTGTGCACAGGCTGCAAACCAAAAGATTGCTGATTCAATTCCCAATCAGCACATGCCTGGGTTGTAGGTGAGGTCCCCAATGAAGGATGCATTACAGGCAACCACACATTGATCTTTCTCTCCCTCTCTTTCTCCTTCCTTTCTCCTCTCTCTAAATAAATAAATAAAATCTTTAAAATAAGAACTCCAGAAAAATAACTAAGTAACAAGGAGACAGACAATTTATCAGAGGCAGAGTTCAAAACACTGGTAATCAGGATGCTCACAGAAGTCGTTGAGTTCAGTCACAAACTGAAGGAAGAAGTGAAGGCTATACAAAGTGAAATAAAGAAAAAATATATGGGGAACCAACAGTGAATGGAAAGAAACTGGGACTCATATAAATGATTTGGAACAGAAGGAAGAAATAAACATTCAACTGGAACAGAAGGCAGAACCAACAAATCAAAAAATGAGAAGCTTAGGAACCTCTGCGATAACTTAAAATGTTCTGACATCCAAATCATAGGGGTGCCAGAAGAAGAGGAAGAGCAAGAAATCAAAAACTTATTCATAAAAATAATGAAGGAAAACTTCCCCAATTTAGCAAAGGAAATAAACATGCAAGTCCAAGAAGCTTAGAGTCCCAAAGAAGTTAGACCCAAGGAGAAACACACCAAGACACATCATAATTAAATCACCCAAGATTAGGGATACAAGATGGTGGCAGAGTGAGTGGAAGATACATTAACCTTTTCTCAGGAACAGACTAGATTGTAACTAAATTGTGGAGATATCACCCAGAACAAACAACTGAACAATAGTGAGAGAGAAGCCTTATAACCACGGTCAGACAGAAGAATCGGTGTCAGCACAATGTGACTGGTAGGGAGTGTGGTAGAGATATGAGAGGACTGGCTTGGCACCCACAGGCAGCAGGTGACGCACCAAAGGGTTAATTAAGTGGCCAGTTGGATCCCCCTGAAAAGTGTGGGTCTAAACCCTAAGCTGCGACCCCCAGCCAAGAGCACCAGGGCCTGGAAAGTACACAGATGACATGCAGCTGTGAAAAGCATCAGGGTTGCTCTCTGCCAGAGACAGATGGCTGGAGATGCAACGAGCCCTTTAAAGAGGCAATGCACAAAGTTCACTTTGCAGCCATTTACCCTGGGCCTGGAAAAAGTGGGGTTCAGAGTGGCCTAGAGATGGTTGAGGAGAGACTGAAGACAGAAACTTTGGAGAAAGAACTGAGAGAGGAATCAACAGGATCCCAGTGCTAAGTCATTTCCCATACTGCAGCAGCCATCCTGCTCAGAAAGACAACTCCCCTTTGAGTGACACCAGCCTGAGGGGAAACAAGAACCCTGACCCCAGGAGGGATTCTGCCCCATGCACTCAGTCTTAAGCTTGACTGCTGAGTGAAGAGTGACTAGATTAATAACTGAATGTAAAAGTCACAGACAGTAGATCCCTGACAGTCTAGGAGCAGGCTGCCTAAGGTCAGATGGGGTCAACATTTCATATCAAAAGGAGGCAGATTCCGAAAGAAAAAACACTGGAAAATACTAGAGGCTACCGAGATGAAATCCACTGTGGTTTTCTCCATGATTAGCAATATTTTCTTGATGCATAGTTTTTAACATTAATTTCTTGTCCAATAACCTTGTGCATATTAAGTTACTAGATTTTATATTATAGTTTATTTCTCTTCTTTCTTAAAATTGACTTAATGTCTTTACACCCTTATTTATACTGGCTAACTTGGAGGACTTCCACCAAGATGGAGGCGAAGCTGGAAACACTGTGCCTTCTCCCACAACCAAGGTTAAAGACAACAAAGTTTTAGTAAACAAAAACACAGGCAAAACACAGAAAATTGAACTATATGGAAGTCTGACAGCAACAAACCATTCAGCCAGACTGGTAAGAGGGGCAGAGCCAGCAGCAGAGCTGGATCGGGCAGGAAAGATCCCCCGACCCAGGCACACAGGAAGCCATGAGCATATCCCAGGTGTGGGGTAGCAAGAGGTGGACCCAGTGAAGGTGCAAGGCAGCAGGCTGACCACGGTCACACATTCACATTCAGATAAACTAGCAAAGGAGTCAGCAGTGAGACAGACCACACAGGCCCCAGCAGCGGAAAGCAGCAGAGGAGACTGCCATTGCCTCTCTTGGACCCTGCTCCCACATATAGCATCACAACCCAGCAACTGAGTTGCCCCGCCCTGGTGAACACCTAGGGCTCTGCTCCTCATACATAACAGGCATGAGCAGTCCAAAATATGGCTCAAGAACTCAAAGCCCCATAGCTGATAACTCTAAGTGACAAAGAAATAGACAACCTATCAGATTCACAGTTCAAAACACTGGTGATCAGGATGCTCACAGAACTGGTTGATTTTAATAACAAATTAGAGGAACAAATGAAGGATAAACTAAATGAAATGAAGGGAAGTGCACAGGAAAACAATAGTGATGGAAAGGAAACTGGGCCTCAAATCAAGGGAGTGGACCAGAAGGAAGAACAAAACATCCAAAAAGAAAAGAAGGAAGAAACAAGAATTCAAAAAAATGAGGAGAGGCTTAGGAACATCCAGGACATGTTTAAATGTTCCAACATCCGAATTGTAGGGCTACCAGAGGGGAAGAGGAACAGCCATGAGTGGAAACTTCTTTGAACAAATAATAAAGGAGAACCTCCTCAGTCTGGCAAAGGAAATAGACTTCCAGGAAATCCAGGAAGCTCAGAGAGTCCCAAAGAAGTTGGAACCAAGAAGGAACACACCAAGGCATATCATAATTACATTAGCCAATATTAAAATGAAGGACAGAATTCTAGAAGCAGGAAGAGCTAAGGAGACAGTCACCTACAAAGGAGTTCCCATCAGACTGTCAGAAGATTTCTCAAGAGTCTTTACAGGCAAGAAGGGGCTGGACAGAAAAATTCCAAGTCATGAAATCCAAAGACCTACATCCAAGATTGTTCTATCCGGCAAAGCTTTCATTTAGAATGGAAGGACAGATAAAGTACTTCTCAGATCAGATCAAATTCAAGGAGTTCATCATCACCAAGCCCTTATTTTTTTAAAATAATTTTTTATTTAATTCTTGTTCAAGTACAGCTTTCTGTCTTATATTCCCAACCCTGCCCGCCCCCCACCCAATGCTCCCCACCTCCCTCCCATTTCCACCCCCACCCTTAGTAATTGTCCATGTGTCCTTTATACTTGTTCATGTGAGTCCATCCCCTTTTCCCTATGATTCTCCCCCCTCTCCCCTCTGGACCCTGTCAGCCTGTTCCATATTTCAGTGTTATTGGTCATATTTTGCTTGCTTGTTTGTTTTGTTTAGATCCCTGTTAACACTGATATCATATGGCATTTGTCTTTCACCACCTGGCTTATTTCGCTCAGCATAATGCTTTCCAGTTGCATCGATGATGTTGCAAAGGGTAGTAGTTCCTTCTTCCTTTCTGCAGCATAAAATTCCATTGTGTAAATGTACTACAGTTTTTTGATCCAGTCATTTACCGATGGGCATCTAGGTTGCTTCCAACTCTTGGCTATCATGAATTGTGCTGCTATGAGCATTGGGGTGCATAGGTTCTTTTGGATTGGTGTTTCAGGGTTCTTAGGATATACTCCTAAGAGTGGAATTGCTGGGTCAAAAAGCACGTCCATTTTTAGTTTTCTTAGAAAATTCCATACTATTTTCCATAGTGGTTGTACCAGTCTGCAATCCCACCAACAGTGAACTAGGTCCCCTTTTCCCCACAACCTCTCCAGCACTTGTTTCTTTGTTTATGATAGCCATTCTGACTAGTGTTAAGTGGTATCTCATTGTGGTTTTAATTTGCATCTCTCTGATAGCTAGCGATATCGAGCATCCTTTCATGTGTCTCTGGATCCTCTGTATGTCCTCCTTGGAGAAATGTCTATTCAAGTCCTTTGCAAATTAATTTTTTGCAAAAAAAATTAATTTTTTTAATTAAGTCCATTTTTAAATCAGGTTGCTTGTCTTCTTTGAGTGGAGTCCAGTGAGTTCTTTGTATATTTTGGAGATTAAACCTTTGTCTGAGGTATCATTGGCAAATATGTTTTCCCAAGCTGTTGCTTCTCTTTGTGTCTTCATACTGTTTTCCTTAGCCATGCAGAAGCTTTTCATTTTGATGAGATCCCATTTGTTTATTCTTTCCTTTATATCCCTTGCTCTAGGGCACATATCAGTAAAAATATTGCTACGTGGAATAACTGAGATTTTCTTGCCAATGCACTCCTCTAGGACTTTAATGGTTTCACAGCTTATGTTTAAGTCTTTTATCCACCTAGAATTTATTTTGGTGTATGGTGTAAGTTGGTGCTCAAGTTTCATTTTTTTGCATGTAGCTGTCCAGTTTTCCCAACACCATTTGATGAAAGGGCTGTCTTTACTCCATTTTATGTTATTGCCCCCTTTGTCGAATATTAGTTGACTGTAGAGAGTAGGGTTTATTTCCAGGCTCTCTGTTCTATTCCATTGGTCTATGTGCCTGTTTTTGTGCCAGTACCAGGTTGTTTTGATGACAGTGGCCTTGTAATACAGTTTGATATCAGGTATTGTGATCCCTCCCACTTTGCTCTTCTTTTTCAAAATTGCAGCTGCTATTTGGTCTCTTTTATGGTTCCATATACATTTTGAAGTGTTTGTTCTATGTCTGTGAAATATGCTGTGGGTACTTTAATAGGTATTGAATTGAATCTGTAAATTGCTTTGGGTAGTATGGACATTTTGATGATGTTAATTCTTCCAATCCATGAGCATGGTATGTTTCCTTTTGTTCGTGTCTTCCTTGGTTTCTTTCTTCAGTGTTGTGTAGTTTTCTGCATACAGGTCTTTTACTTCCTTGGTTAGGTTTAGTCCCAGGTATTTTATTTTTGTTTTTGCTATATCAAATGGGTTTTTTTCTTGATTTCTGCTTCTGCTGTTTCATTGTTAGTATGCAAAAATACCTTTGATTTATGGATATTGACTTCGTATCCCGCTGTTTTGCCAAATTCATTTATTAGTTCCAGCAGTTTTTTGGTAGAGTCTATAGGATTTTCCATGTACACTATCATGTCATCTGCAAACAGTGACAGTTTTGTTTCCTCCTTTCCGATTTGGATGCCTTTTATTTCCTTTTCTTGTCTGGTCGCTGTGGCTAGAACTTTTAATACTATATTGAATATAAGTGGTGAAAGTGGGCAACCTTGTCTTGTTCCAGATCTTAGTGGAAAAGCTTTTAGTTTTTGCCCATTGAGTATGATGTTGGCTGTAGGTCTTTCATATATGGCCTTTATTATGTTGAGGAATGCTCCCTCTATTCCCATTTTTCTGAGTATCTTTATCATAAATGGGCGTTGAACCTTATCAAAAGCTTTTTCCGCATCTATTGATATGATCATGTGGTTTTTGTCCTTGCTTTTGTTTATGTGCTGTATTACATTTACTGATTTTCGAATATTGAACCATCCTTGCATGCCTTGGATGAATCCCACTTGGTCGTGGTGTATGATCTTTTTCATGTATTGTTGGATGCGACTTGCTAATATTTTATTGAGGATTTTAGCGTCTATATTCATCAGCCATATTGGCCTGAAGTTTTCTTTCTTTGTTGTGTCTCTATCTGGCTTTGGAGTTAGGGTGATGCTGGCTTCATAAAAAGAGTTGGGGAGTTTTCCCTCCTTTGGGATTTTTGGGAATAGTCTGTGAATAATAGGGGTGAGCTCTTCCTTAAATGCTTTGTAGAATTCTCCTGTGAAACCATCTGGTCCAGGGCTTTAGTGTGATGGGAGTTTTTTTATTACTTCTTCAATTTCATTTGCTGTTATTGGCTTGTTCAAGTTTTCTGCTTCTTTTTCAGTGAGTTTTGGAAGATTATATTTTTCTAGAAATTTGTCCATTTCACCTAGGTTTTCAAGTTTCTTGGCATACAGTTCTTCATAGTAATTTCTTACAATCCTTTCCATTTCTGTTGTATCCATTGTAATCTCTCCTCTTTCATTTCTGATTGAGTTTATTTGGGTCCTCTCTCTTCTTTTCTTGATGAGCCTCCTTAAAGGTTTGTCTATTTTCTTTATCTTTTCAAAAACCAACTCCTGGATTCATTGATCCTTTGAATTGTGCTTTTAGTTTCTATGTCATTTAATTCTGCTCGGATCTTGGTTATTTCCTTCCTTGTACTTGCTCTGGGCTGTCTTTGTTGTTGTTCCTCAAGTTAATGGAGGCGTCGGATTAGGTTGTTTGTTTGAAATGTTTCTGTCTTATTTACGTAGGCCTGTATTGCTATGAACTGCCCTCTCAGGACTGCCTTCACTGTTTCCCATAGGTTTTGGGTTGTTGTGAGTTCATTTTCATTTGTTTCCAGAAACTTTCTGATTTCTTCCCTAATTTCAATCTTGACCATTCGTTGTTTAATAGCATACCATTCAGTCTCCATGCTTTTGGGTGTTTTGGGTTTTTTTCCTGTGGGGTTGGTTTCCAATTTCAGTTCTTGTGATCAGAGAAAATGCTTGGTATGATTTCTATTTTTCTGAATTTATTGAGACTCGTTTTGTGTCCTATCATGTGGTCTATCTTTGAAAATGTTCCATGTGCATTTGAAAAGAAAGTGTATTTAGCTTCTTTGGGATGGAGGGCTCTATATATATCAATTAGGTCCATTTTGTTTAGGGTGTCATTTAATGCTGCAATATCTTTGTTGATATTTTGTTTGGAAGATCTGTCCACTTTAGACAGTGGGGTGTTAAAATCCCCTGCTATAATTGTGTTGCTGTCAATATCTTTCTTGAGGTCCTCCAGAATTTTCTTTATCTATTTGGGTGCTCCTATGTTGGGTGCATATATATTTACGATGTTAATGTCTTCTTGGTGTATTCTCCCCTTGAGTATTATGAAGTGACCTTCTGGGTCTCTCTTTATGGCCCTGTTTTTGAAGTCTATTTTGTCTGATATGAGAATTGCCACCCTGGCTTTTTTTTTTTTCGTGTCCATTTGCTTGGAAAATTTGTTTCCATCCTTTCACTTTCTGTCTGTGGTGGTCTTTTGACCTGAGGTGGGTCTCTTGTAAGCAGCATATGTGTGGGTCATTATTTCTTATCTATTCAGCTATTCTATGTCTTTTAATTGGTGCATTTAATCCATTTACATTTAAGGTTATTATTGAAAGGTACTTATTAATTGTCATTTGTGTACCTGTGTTCCTCTCTATCTCTCTCTTTTCCTTCCTTTCCTAAAGCAGCCCTTTTAGTAATTCTTGTAGAGCTGGATTGATGGAGGCATAGTCTTTTAGACTTCTTTTGTCTTGGAAGCTCTTTATTTGGCCTTCTATCTTGATTGAGAGCCTTGTTTGGTACAGTAGCCTTGGGTGTAGACCTCCGTTTCTCATTACTTGGAATATTTCTTGCCATTCTCTTCTTGCCTGGAATGTTTCCATTGAGAAGTCAGTAGCCAAACTTATTGAGACCCCCTTGTATTTTACTTCCTTTTTCTCCCTTGCTGCCTTTAGGATTTTCTCTTTGTCTTGGAGGTTTGCCATTTTAATGATGATGTGTCTTGCAGTAGGCCTCTTTGGGTTCCACCTGATTGGGACTCTGCGATTCCTGAATCCATGTGACTTTCTCTCTCCTCAACTTAGGAAAATTTTCCATTATTACTCTTTCAAGTAGGTTTTCTATCCCTTGTTCTTCTTCCTCTCCTTCTGTTATTCCTATTATTCGGATATTATTACGTTTCATATTGTCTTGCATTTTTCTTAAATTCTCCTCATTTTTTCTGATTCTCTTGTCCATTATTTGGTCTGTCTGGGAGATTCTTTCTATCCTGTCTTCTATTTCACTTATGCGATCTCCCACCATATCGATTCTATTCTTCATACCTTCTACTGTGTTCTTTAGTTCAGAAATTGTATTCTTCATTTCCTCTTGGCCTTTATTGATGTTTTCTATTTCCTTTTTCATGTTGGTGTAGTTTGCAGAGAGTTCACTATAGCTCCACTGTAGTTTCTGGTAGCTCGTTGTAAGCTCTTTGAATTTCCTGATAACCAGTGCTTTGAATTCAGTATCTGATAGTTGGCTTGCCTCTATTTCATTTAACATTCTTTCTGAGACTTCCTCCTTTTCTTTCATTTGGGGATTGTTTTTTTGTCTTCCCATTGTTTGTGTTGCTCTTCTTGTTGGCTTCAGCTTCTTAAAGTGATCGGTTCTGGTTTCCTGGGTTTATGGTGTGAACTTCTGTGGAAGGATGCCTGTGAGAGTCAGTGGTGCAGTCTCCTGCAGGTATCTTAGTGTTCTCCACTTCCACCTACTCCTCTTGTTGTTTTCCAGCTGGTCAAATCTTTTCTTCTGGTCTCCCTAGCTGCAGCAGCCTGAGGGGCTATTTGTGTGGCCTTTCTCTGGTCTTGGTGAACTTAGCTGGTCTCACCAGTGCCCTCCCAAGATCCAGAATGGTTTCTCTCTCCCATGCACGCCTGAGAGCAGGTTTTTCCCCAGGCTTCCCAGCTCTGGCCTGGCATGAGGGCACACACTCCCAGCCAGGCTTTCCTGGTCTCAAAGGCTTGGGCTTGGACCTTTCCCAGTGCTGTGGCTGCACACACAGGGCAACTCACAATTCTTTCAAGCCGGCAGCCACAGCCTGACTCCAGTTGCTTCTCAGTCTGAGCTCAGCTAGGTAGGGATGGAGCTGGCGACTGGCGCTCTTTCAGAGGCCCTGCCAGCATCCCGCAGCTCCCCAAGACTGCAGGAGCACAGGCTCAAGTCTCGTGCTCTCAGTTCCCCACTGGCGCTCTTTTAGGGGCCCTGCCAGTAGCCTGCAGCTCCCCGAGGCTGTGTGAGCGCAGGATCAAGTCCTGAGTCCTCAGTTCTCCAAGCTGGCAATAACAGCCTCACTGGCAATAACAGCCTGACTCCCGGTGCCCCTCAGTCTGCAGCAGGCTGTGTAGGGATGGATCTGGTGACTGGCACTCTTTCAGGAGCCCTGCCAGTAGCCCGCGGCTCCCCGAGGCTATGTGAGCACCGGGTTGAATCCCCCGCTATCAGGAATGTGCACCACCAGGAATGCGAGCTACCGGGAATGCACGGGGACTCCTAGATCTCCAAGCCGGTAACTACAACCAGACTCCCGGTGCTTCTCAGTCTGCACCCGGCTAGGGAGGGAGGGAGCTGGTGACTGGGGCTCTTCCAGGGGCACTGCCAGTATCCCGAAGCACCCAGAGACTGTGGGAGTGCCGGCTCAGGCTACTGGGAATGCGGGGGCCGCTCAGTTCCCCAAACTGGCAACCACAGCCTGACTCCACGGGTCATCAGAGCTCTCTGGTTTGCTTCCCAATGCCCACTCCTGTCTCTGCCACGACAGGCAAACTGATATCTCCTGGTGTTTTCCAATCCGCACACTGCTGGTTAGAGAGGGTGCCAGTGACTAGTTCTCTCCTAGGGTTGTTGTTGTTGCCCGGCCTCGGCTCTCAGAGATCAAGGCGGCCCTGCCAGGGCCCTGGCGCAGCCCGGAACAGGGCCTACAGCTTCTGTGCTGTTCCCTCGTACTTTGTTGGTCTGTGATCCATCTCCTCTCCTCAACCTCTGGTCATTCAGTGTCCACTATACTTTCTGGGGTCCTGGCTTCCCTTATGCTGGGTCCCTGCTGGGTGTTCGCTGTGCTCCTCTGAAGAGCAGCCCGATTTTTCTCCGGTGCATGAAGGGAAGCGAAATCCTTTGTCCTACTCCACCACCATCTTCTTCCTCCTCTTCCTCCAAGCCCTTATTATATGAAATGTTAAAGGGACTTATCTAAGAAAAAGAAAATAAAAATATACACAGTGAAAGGACAGCAAACTCACAGTTATTAACAACCACACCTAAAACAAAAGCAAACTAACAGGGCAGCTAGATCAGAAGCAGAACCATAGAAATGAAGAATACATCAGGGGAGAGGGAGGAGGAGAAGGGAGGAGAAGGTATACAAAATAAGTAGCATAGACGGTAGGTAGAAAATAGATAGAGGGAGGGCAAGAATAGTAGGAGAAATATAGAATCTAAATTTAGTTTATAGACACGTGGTCATAAACTAAAGGGGGGAATGGTGGGAGACGGGTGTGCAGGATGGAGGGGCATGAAGGGGGGAAATAGAACAACTGTAATGGCATAATCAATAAAATATGTTTAAAAAAAGAAAAAATACTGGTTAATATGCTGTCGATAGTGGAATTGCAGGGGGTGGTGGGGCGGATATTTTTGCAGATGTGGGTTTGTTCCCTGGTCATTGTGACGTTGTTCTGGCAGCACCTGCACAACGGCATATAAGACGTGGTGGCTGGAGATATTCTCAGTCAAGCAGCTGGAGAGAAGGGCCCCCACAGAACAACCCAACAACAATCAAAACACAATTATATCTAGAGAGCCAACACAAATGGCATAAAGGACATCCTAACAGTGTCAAGTTCAGGACATCAAGGAGACTGCACCACTGATTATCACAAGTCTCCTACCATACAAATTCACACCACAAACTCAGGGAGTCAAATCAGATCAATGTAAGAAGCAGAGCCAAACAAGAAGAGTCTCACAAATAATGGGAAGGCAAAGAAACAATCCCCAAATGAAAAGAAAGTAGGAAGCCTCAGAAATAATGCTAAATGAAATACAGGTAAGTCAAGTATCAGATATTGAGTTCAAAACAGTGGTTATAAGGAAGCTCAATGAGCTCACTGTGAATTACCAAAAACTAGAGGGAAGCTACAAGAAACTTACTGTAAATTACACCAGCATGAAAAAGGACACAGGAACAATCCACAAGAGCCGAGAGGAAATAAAGAATACAATTTCTGAATTGCAGAACACAGTAGAAGAAATCAAAAGCAGGCTAGATGAAGCAAAGGATTGAATCAGTGAGCTGGAAGAAAGATAGAAAAAACTCGCAGAAAGAGCAACAAAAAGAAAAAAGACTAAAAAGAAGAGGGATTAAGGGAAATGCAGGACAGCATGAAACGTAATAATTTGTGTATAATAGGGATACCAGAAGGAGAAGAAGGGGAGCAAGGGATAGAAAACCTGTTTGAAAAAGTAGTGATGGAAAACTTTCCTAATTTGATGAGAGAAAAAGACATGCCAATCCAGGAAGCAGAGAGGGTCCCAATCAAGAGAAACCCAAACAGGTCTACTCCAAGAGACATTGCAATTAAAATGGCAAAATTCCAAGACAAAGAGAAAATCTTAAAGGTAGCAAGAGAAAAACCAGGAAGTAACATACAAGGGAGCCTCAGTAAGGCCAGCAGCTGACTTCTCAATGGAAACACTACAAGATAGAAGAGAATGGCAAGAAATATTCCAAGTAATGAAAAGCAAAGGTCTGCAACCAAGACTACTTTAGCCAGCAAGCCTCTCAATCAAAACGAAAGGCAAAATAAGGAGTTTCTCAGAGAAAAGGAGGCTAAAAGAATACACCTCCACCTAACCAGCATTGCAAGATATCTTAAGGGGACTGCTCTAAGAAGGTGAAGAAAAACAGTGACAGAGAGAGGAACACAGATACAAAGGGGATAAAAGGGCAATGACTAAGTACCTGCCAATAATGAACTTAAATGTAAATGGATTAAGTACTGCAATCAAAAGACATAGGGTATCTGAATGGATAACAAAACATGACCCACACCTATGGTGCCTACAAGAGACCCACTTCAGAACAAAAGACCTACATAGACTGAAAGTGAATACTTGGGAAAAAAGTATTCCAGGCGAATAGATGGGTAAAATAGATGGGGGGGGGGAGCAATACTTATATAGACAAAATAGACTTTAAAACAAAGGCCATAAAAAGAGACACAGAAGGATACTTCATAATACTCAAGGGAAGAATACATTAAAAAGACATAAACATTGTAAACATATATGCACCCAACATAGGAGCACCCAAATATATAAAGAAAATCTTGGAGGACTTCAAGGAAGATATTGACAGCAACACACTTATACTGGGGGATTTTAACACCTCGCTCTCAACAATAGATAGATCTTCCAAACAATGTTTCAACAAGGATATTGTGGCACTGAATGAAGCACTAGATCAAATAGACTTAACTGATATATGCAGAACCTTTCATCCTCAAGAAGCAAAATACACATTCTTTTCAAATGCACATGGAATATTTTCAAAGATAGACCGCATGATAGGACACAAACGAAGCTTCAACAAAATGCAAGAAAACTGAAGTCACTTCAAGCATTTTCTCAGACCACAGGGGCATGAAACTAGAAACCAACCTCAGGAAGAAAACTCAAAAACACTCAAATCTGTGGATGTTGAATAGCAGGCTATTAAACAATGAATGGGTTAAGAATGAGATCAAGGAAGAAATAAAAACGTTTCTGGAAACAAATGAAAATGAACTCAGAACAGCCCAAAATGTATGAGACATAGTGAAGGCAGCCCTGAGAGGGAAGTTCATAGCAATACAGGCCTACCTAAAAAAGATAGAAACATTTCAAATAAGCAACCTCCCCCTACACCTACAAGAACTGGAGGAACAACAACAAACAAAGCCAAGAGTGAGTAGAAGGAAGGAAATAACCAAGATCAGAGCAGAATTAAATGACACAGAGACTAAAGGAACATTGCAAAGGAACAATAAACCCAGCAGCTGTTTTTTTAAAAGATAAACAAATTCCACAAGGCTTTAAGCATAACTCATCAAGAAAGAAAAGAGAGAGGGCCCAAACAAACAAAATAAGAAATGAAAGAGGAGAGATTACAATGGATAGAACAGAAATACAAAAGATGGTAACATAATACTATGAAAAACTATATGCCAAGAAATTTGAAAACCTGGGTGAAGTGGACAATTTTCTAGAAAAATATAATCTTCCAAAACTGAATCAAGAAGAAGCAGAGAGCCAGAACAGACCGACAACAGCTGGCAAAATGTAAGCAGTAATCAAAAAACTCCCAACACACAAAAGCCCTGGACTGGATGGTTTCACAGGAGAATCTTACAAAGCATTTAGGGAAGAGCTAACCCCTATTCTTCACAGACTATTCCAAGAAATCCAAGAAGATGGAAGACTCCCAAACTTTTTTTATGAAGCCAGCATCATCCTAATCCCAAAACCATACAAAGACACAACAAAGACAGAATTACAGGCTGATATTGCTTATTAGCACAGATGCTGCTATCCTCAACAAAATATTGGCAAAGCACATCCAGCAATGCATTCAAAAGGTCATACACCATGACCAACTGGGATTCATCCCTGTGATCCAAGGATGGTACAGTATTTGCAAATCAATAAATGTAACACACCACATAAACAAAAGGAAGGACAAAAATCACATGATCNGACCTACATAGACTGAAAGTGAATACTTGGGAAAAAAGTATTCCAGGCGAATAGATGGGTAAAATAGATGGGGGGGGGATCAATACTTATATAGACAAAATAGACTTTAAAACAAAGGCCATAAAAAGAGACACAGAAGGATACTTCATAATACTCAAGGGAAGAATACATTAAAAAGACATAAACATTGTAAACATATATGCACCCAACATAGGAGCACCCAAATATATAAAGAAAATCTTGGAGGACTTCAAGGAAGATATTGACAGCAACACACTTATACTGGGGGATTTTAACACCTCGCTCTCAACAATAGATAGATCTTCCAAACAATGTTTCAACAAGGATATTGTGGCACTGAATGAAGCACTAGATCAAATAGACTTAACTGATATATGCAGAACCTTTCATCCTCAAGAAGCAAAATACACATTCTTTTCAAATGCACATGGAATATTTTCAAAGATAGACCGCATGATAGGACACAAACGAAGCTTCAACAAAATGCAAGAAAACTGAAGTCACTTCAAGCATTTTCTCAGACCACAGGGGCATGAAACTAGAAACCAACCTCAGGAAGAAAACTCAAAAACACTCAAATCTGTGGATGTTGAATAGCAGGCTATTAAACAATGAATGGGTTAAGAATGAGATCAAGGAAGAAATAAAAACGTTTCTGGAAACAAATGAAAATGAACTCAGAACAGCCCAAAATGTATGAGACATAGTGAAGGCAGCCCTGAGAGGGAAGTTCATAGCAATACAGGCCTACCTAAAAAAGATAGAAACATTTCAAATAAGCAACCTCCCCCTACACCTACAAGAACTGGAGGAACAACAACAAACAAAGCCAAGAGTGAGTAGAAGGAAGGAAATAACCAAGATCAGAGCAGAATTAAATGACACAGAGACTAAAGGAACATTGCAAAGGAACAATAAACCCAGCAGCTGTTTTTTTAAAAGATAAACAAATTCCACAAGGCTTTAAGCATAACTCATCAAGAAAGAAAAGAGAGAGGGCCCAAACAAACAAAATAAGAAATGAAAGAGGAGAGATTACAATGGATAGAACAGAAATACAAAAGATGGTAACATAATACTATGAAAAACTATATGCCAAGAAATTTGAAAACCTGGGTGAAGTGGACAATTTTCTAGAAAAATATAATCTTCCAAAACTGAATCAAGAAGAAGCAGAGAGCCAGAACAGACCGACAACAGCTGGCAAAATGTAAGCAGTAATCAAAAAACTCCCAACACACAAAAGCCCTGGACTGGATGGTTTCACAGGAGAATCTTACAAAGCATTTAGGGAAGAGCTAACCCCTATTCTTCACAGACTATTCCAAGAAATCCAAGAAGATGGAAGACTCCCAAACTTTTTTTATGAAGCCAGCATCATCCTAATCCCAAAACCATACAAAGACACAACAAAGACAGAATTACAGGCTGATATTGCTTATTAGCACAGATGCTGCTATCCTCAACAAAATATTGGCAAAGCACATCCAGCAATGCATTCAAAAGGTCATACACCATGACCAACTGGGATTCATCCCTGTGATCCAAGGATGGTACAGTATTTGCAAATCAATAAATGTAACACACCACATAAACAAAAGGAAGGACAAAAATCACATGATCATATCAATAGAGGTGGAAAAAGCATTTGACAAGGTAAAGCACCCATTTATGATAAAAACACTCAGCAAAGTGGGAATAGTGGAGCATTCCTCAACATCATAAATGCCATATATGAAAAACCTACAGCCAACATCATGCTCAATGGATAAGATCTAAAAGCTTGCCCACTAAGATCAGGAGCAAGGCAAGAATGTCCGCTTTTGACACTTTCATTCAACATAGTATTGGCAGTCCTAGCCACAGCAATCAGACAAGAAAAAGAAATAAAGGGCATTCAAATTGGAAAGGAAGAAGCAAAGCTGTCAGTGTTTGCAGATGACATGATAGTATACATAGAAAATTTTATGGAGTTCACCAAAACACTACTCAAACTAAATTTGCTAAACAGTGGATACAAGGTCAATATTCAGAAATCAAAGGCATTTTTGTGCACCAACAATGAAATATCAGGAACAGAAATCAGGAGAAATATCTCAGTTGCTATAGCAACAACAAAAATAAAGAATCTAGGAATAAACCTAACAAAGGAGGTAAAAAACCTGCATGCAGAGAACTAAACAACACTGTTGAAAGAAATTAAGGAAAACAGAAATAATGGAGGCCTATACTGTGTTTGTGGATTGGAAGACTTAACATCATTAAAGTATCAATACTGCCAAAAGCAATTTACAGATTCATCACAATCACCATTAAAATACCAATGATATGTTTCACAGATACAGATGATACATATAAAAAATTTATATGGAGCTGTAAACGACCCCAAATAGTCACAGCAATTTTCAGGAAGAAGAACAAAGTAGGAGGCATCACAATACCTGGCATAGAAGTATATTACGAGGCCACTGTAATCAGAAGAGCCTGGTAATGGCATAAGAACAGACACATAGACCAATGGGGAGCCCAGAAATAAACCTGTTGGGAAATGTGCAGCCTGGTTTCAGAGGCTGTAACTAACCCCCCATGGCTAAGACTAAATGAGTGATCTTCAGACCATAAGCCACTAAGGAAACCGAGCTTATCTCCCTGGCTGGGACACTGCCTCTGCTCCTTTTACTTCACTCTGCCTAACCCCCAAATGCTTGATCAGTTAGCCAATGACAGGTAAGATTCCCCAAGGGGAGAACTACCTAATACAGGCACGATCATGGGATGGCTGGAGAGAAGGACTTGGAGGGCTATAGCAAAAGGGAGTGATGGACCCTCACCTCTTGGCTTTGACATAGCCTATGTCCTCATTCTGTCTTCAAGAAGTCTCCTAATCTCTTGGCTGCCTTAATTCCCCTTCCTGACTTAAACCTGAAACAATGACAGAGGGCGGTGCAGCCATGTGCTGAAAAGCGGGGGGGGGGGGGGGGGGGCGGCGGGNGGGGGGGGGGGGGGGGTTCCCGGGTGATCAGGCCTAAGAAAGAATACATAAAATCCTGTGAAACCTGCTTTGCTAAGAATGCTCTCAATTAAATGATAAGTGTCCGAGCAGGAAATGAGAGTTTGTTTTCTAAAGTTTTGTAACCATTTAGCTATATGACCCTGACTCAAAATAGGCCCTTGGAGTTCTTTGTATGTTACCAATTGTCTGATCTTTAGTGCCTGATAATAATTAATGAACTTTACCTGTATTCCTGTGCAAAATGAACCCAGTCAAAGCCCATTGAAGAAAAGGCTCTTGGCTTTTCTCCTTTGAAAGATTGGCCACCTTTCCTCCCCGAGCAGATCGTGGAGGAATGGTGGACTTATTCTCATCCATGGTCGGTGGGGGGCTCTGCAGGCAGAGCTCCCGCACATAAACCCATGTCTATATGTTCAAGTAATATTCAACAAAGGGTGCAGAAGCATAAAATGGAGTAAAAATAGCCTCTTCAACAACTAGGGTTGGGAGATAGGAACAGCTAGATGCAAAAAAAAAAAAAATGAAACTTGACCACTGACTTACACTGTATACAAAAATAAACTCAAGGTGGACAAAAGACTTAAATATAACTTGTGACATCATAAAAGTCCTAGAGGAGAATACAGGGAGGAAAGTCTCAGATATTCCACACAGCACTATTTTTACCAATACATCTTCCAGAGCAAGAGACATAAAGGAAAAAATAAACACATGGCACTTCATCAAAATAAAAAGCTTCTGCATGGCTAAAGAATACATGGCTAAAGAATAACTAGGAAACTATCCATATGAGGAAATATATTTGCAAATTATACCTCAGACAAGGTTTAATGTCCAAAATATATAAAGAACACATGGAACTCCACTCCAGGAAGATAAACAATCCAATTAAAAAATGGGCACAGGACCTGAACAGACACTTCTCCAAGGAGGACATACAGAGGGCCCTGAGACATAGGAAAGGATGCTCAGCATCATTAGCCATCATAGAGAAGCATATGAAAACCACAATGATATACCACTTCTCACAGGTCAAAATGGCCATCGTAGCCAAATAAACAAACAAGTGCTAGCGAGGTTGTGGAGAAAAGTGAACCCTAGTACAGTGTTGGTGGGAATGCAGACTGGTGACAACAGTATTGAATTTCCTCAGGAAACTAAAAATGGATCTGCCTTCTGACCCAGCAATCCCACTGCTGGGATTATATCCCAAGAATCCTGAAACACCAATTCAGGAGAACCTATGCACCCCAGTGTTCATAGAAGCACAATTTACAATAGCCAAGTGTTGGAAGCATCCTAAGTGCCTATCAGTAAAGGAGTGAATAAAAAAGTTATGTACTTTTACACAATGGAATACTACACTGCAGAAAGAAACAAGAAGCTTCTAACCTTTACGACAGCATGGATGGATCTGGAGAGCACTATGCTAAGTGAAATAAGCCAGGTGGTGAAAGACAAATACCATATGATCTCACCTGTAAGTGGAACCTAATCAACAAAACCAACAAGTAAGCAAAATATAACTAGAGATATTGAAATTAAGAACAAACTGACAGTAAACAGAGGAGAGGTGAGAGGGGATAGCAGGTAGAACATTGGGAAGGGTCATCAAGGAACATGTATAAAGGACACATAGACAAAGCTAAAAGGGGTAGGATAAAAGTTGGGAGGTGTGATGGCTGGGGTGGATGGGACTAGTGGGGTGAAAACGGAGACAATTATATTTCAACAACAATGAAATAATAATAAAATAAAATAAAAAAATACAGAGGATCTAGAGACACGTGATGCTCAGTATCTCTAGCTGTCAGAGAGATGCAAATTAAAACCACAATAAGATACCACTTCACACCAGTCAGAATGGCCATCACAAACAAAGCAACAAACAACAAGTGTTGGAGAGGTTGTTGAGAAAAGGAACCCTAGTGCACTCTTGGTGGGATTGCAGATTGGTACAACTACTACAGAAAACAGTATGGAATTTTCTCAGAAAACTAAAAATAGATCTGCCTTTTGACTCAACAATTCCACTGCTAGGATTATATCCTAAGAACCCTGAAACACCAATCCAAAAGAACCTATGCACACCAATGTTCATAGCATCACAATTTACAATAGCCAAGTGTTGGAAGAAACCCAGGTGTTCACCAGTAAATGAATGGATCCAAAAACTATGGTACATGATGTAAGTTGGTGCTCGAGTTTCATTTTTTTGCATGTAGCTGTCCAGTTCTCCCAACACCATTTGTTGAAGAGGCTATCTTTACCCCATTTTATGATACTGCCCCCTTTGTCGAANAGCCAGGTGGTGAAAGAGAAATACCATATACTCTCACCTTTAACAAGAAACTAATCAACAAAACAAACAAGCAAGTAAAATATAGCCAAATACACTGAAATAGAGAATAGGCTGATAGTGACCAGAGGGTAGAAGGGAGGGTATTTCAGGGGAAATGGGGAAAAGTTTGCAGGAACAAGTATGAAGGACACATGGACAAAAACAAGGAGGGGTGGAAACAGGAGGGAGGTGGGTAGGGTTGGCAGGGTGGGCTGGGCTGGGAGTAAAAGGCAGAAAACTGTACTTGAACAACTATTAAAATTTAAAAAATAAAATATAAAAATAAAAAATAAACTGAACATGGTTTCAAGAATGTAATATAAGACCTGAAACCACAAAACTTTTAGAGGAAATCAAAGGCAGTAAACTGTATCATATTGCTTTTAGTTATTTTTTTATAGATCTCCTTGAGCAAGGGCAAGAAAATGAAAAATACACTAATGTTACTGTATCAGACTAAAAAGTTATTGTGCAACAAAGAAAATTATCAATAAAACAAAAAGAGATTTTCATCACTGATATATAACTAAAGTGTTAATATTCAAAGTTTATAAGAACTCATACATCTTAAAATCAAAAACCCAAACAATCCATTTAAAAAATGGGCTGAAGACCCGAATAGACATTTCTCCAAAATGGACATGCAGATGGCCAATAGACATATGAAAAAATGCTCTATGTTACTAATCATCAGACAAATGCAAATTAAAACTACAATGAGATATAACCTTACACCTGTCAAAACGGTTACTATCATTATATCAACAAACAATGAATTTTGACATGGATGCAGAGAAAGGGAACCCTCTTTTATTATTTTTGGGACTGCAAATTTGTGCAGTTGCTATATAAAAACAATATGGAAGGACCTA
Organism: Sturnira hondurensis; assembly: GCF_014824575.4. Taxonomy (NCBI): domain Eukaryota; kingdom Metazoa; phylum Chordata; class Mammalia; order Chiroptera; family Phyllostomidae; genus Sturnira; species Sturnira hondurensis. The sequence goes on from NW_028081491.1 coordinate 4,378,059, forward strand.
AAAAAATAAAAATAATTCTACCTTATGACCAAGCAATCCCACCTCTGGGTATTTATCCAAAAAATATCCAAAACACTAATTCAAATATATACATCTCTATGTTTACTGCAGCATTATTTACAATCACCAAAATATGGAAACAACCTAAAAGCCATCAATATATGATTGGATAAAGAAGAGGTGGTACAAACACTGTATACTATGGAATATTTTTCAGCCATGAGAGAAAATGAAATCTTACCATTTGTGACATGGATGGACCTACAGGGTATTATACCAAGTGAAATAAGTCATATAGAGAAAGACAAATATTATATGATTTCCCTTACATGTGGAGTGTAAAGAATAAATTTAATAAACTAAACAAAAACTCTTGTACATACAAAGAAAAAACTGATGGTTGCTAGTTGAGTGGGGGTTTGAGGAAACTGGGTAAAAAAAAGTGAAGGGATTGAAAAATACAAGTTGCTAGTTACAAAATAGTCACAAGAATCTAAAAAGTACAGCACATGGAATATAGTCAATAATGTAATAACTATGTATGGTGTCAGGTGGGTACTAGATGTACTGAGGAATTACTTCATAAATTACACAAATGTGTAACACTATGTTGTACACCTGAAGCTAATATAAAATAATATATTGAATATCAACTGTAGTTTATTGCATTCTTTTTTTTAACATTTTATTTATTTATTTATCTTTAGAGAGGAAGGACAGAGGGAGACAAATATCAATGTATGGTTGCCTTTTGTGTGTCCCCTGCTGGTAGTTAGCCTGCAAGGAACCAGCCTGCAACCCAGGCATGTGCCCTGACTGGGAATCGAACCGCGATCCTCTGGTTCGCAGGCCCGCCGCACTCAATCCACTGAGCTATGCCAGCCAGGGCTGAATATCAACTGTAGTTTAAAAAGAAGGAGTGGGCTATGACTATAACCCTGGTTCTAGGACTCACACCCAAGAAGGATGGGGCGCAGGGGTGTACTAGGCCCTCTGAGAGGTGAGTTCTCATCCAGGGCCTGTGTTTAGGTCTCAGGGAGAGGATTGGGATGCCTGGGCCCAGCTCAGGGCCCTTCATTCATCAGTCCTGGTGCTTTACCTCACCCAGCAAGGGTTCCACAGCACCACCCTCAGGTCTTCCCGGCAGTTTCCACCAGTAACTATTCGAGATCCACCTGTGCTGAGTGGTCTCTGGGCTGTCTAGTGTAGAGGAGGACAGAGAGGAGATGAGACTCTGGTGACCCCAGGCACTGAGTCCCTGTCCTAAGTCTGGCCCCCTATCCCTGTAGTGTCTCTTGTTCACCCCACTCAATGCTGCCCATGCACCTGGGGCTCCAGGGGCCAACTGCTGCATAGTGGAGATGAGGGCACCGTGCTCCAATGTCTCGCGGGAAGCCAGGGCAGGAGTGGTTGTGGATGGGGACCGTTGCTGTCCCGAGGTGGCCAAGGGCAGTAGGTGCAGTAACCAAAGCAGGGACACTCGATGGCCTAGGCCCGGGTGGGTCGACGCCTCGGTACCCATTGTCGGGGCCACTGAACTCGACCTGACCTCGGCCCAACCCTGGCCCTGACCCCGTCCTTGGTTGACCCCAACCACGGACAACCTTCTACCTCAGAATGACCCATCTCTGACCCCTCCCAGAAGGGCTCCTGACACCAACCGTGACTGGTCTTTGACCAGGAAGTCGTATGGCCTAAACCACAATGCAACCAGAGCTCTTACAGATTAATGAGAATACAGTAGACTATGCACAGAAAAATAGGAAAGGGTATGAAAGGTAATTCATGGATGGAAGGATAGATTAAAAAGACCCATAAACAGGAAGAAATGGTCAATCTATTTAGTTATCTAGAAAATGAAAATGAAAACGGCATTTTCAACCATCAAATTCTAAGCATTTTCTGATTGATAAAGAACCCTAATCTTCTGTTAATCAGAGATTTTGCCATGGAGTGAAGGAAGCATCCAAATTTAAAAAACATATCTACTTCAGGATGCAATTCCTTGGAATTGTTGTACTAGAGGTAAGATTCTGTCATTTCTCATTCATTTTCTGTATTTGTCTTCATAACTAGACTGTAAACTCTAGACTACAGGGAAATTATTTTATTCACCACTGAATCTAAGGGTAAGAGAGTTACAAAAATAGCACTGGACACAGTCTACACTAAAATATCAAGTTAATAACTACTGTTCTTACTTACTGTTCTTACTAATAACTACTGTTCTTTTTAAATGAAAGTAAAAACCAAGGGTACCATAATCTTACTTACCGGGTAAGAACTCTAATTTCAATAAAGTTTTTAAAATATGCAGGGTCTGATAAAGTTGTACTAGTGTTAGGAAAAATTTATACTTCAATATGGAGACTGTAAGAAGCATTCCTATTGTAATAGGAACTATAGGATTGACAGTGAAGAAAGATAATGAGGACCACGTTAAATGAGTTGAGAGTGAGGTATCTATGGAATATTGAGTGGGATTTGTCCAACGGACGTTTAAACTGCCACTTTAGAATTTGGGGAGTGTATTTGGGTTGCAGATATAGACACAGTTTAGTAGGAGATGTAGTATTTTAGAAATTGAGGTGACAGTTGAAGCCATCAGATAGGAAAATCATCAAAACAAAGGTCATAGAACAAAATTACAGACCAATACACAGAAGAGAGCCAAATTAAAAAATAAAAAGGAGCCAGTAAGAGAATGAGGCCTGCATGTGGTCAATTTAAACATAAAAAAGATTAAATATATATGACTTCTTATTAACTTTTTAGAAGCTTCATTGAGATTTAATTTATGTACCTTGAAATTCACTCATTACAAGAGAAAATTCATGACTTTCAGTTAATTTTTAGAATTGTGCAACTATCAGGAAGTTTACATTAATCTCTACTCCCACTCCCAGCTCTAAATGAGTGATCTGCTTTATGTCTCTAAATGTGTGTTTTCTGGGCATTTCATGTAAATGGAATCACACAATATGTAGTCTCTGAAGTCTTACTTCTTTCACTTAGCATAATGTTTTTGAAGTTCATCCATGTTGGGGTGCATATAAGTATCTTGTTCCTCTTCATTTCATTGTATTGTTGTAACATATTTTGATTATCTATTGATGGACATTTGGATTGTTTTCAGTTTCAGGCTATTATGAACAAAGCTACTGTGAGTATACATGTACAAGTCTTTGTGTGGATATAAGTTTTCATTTCTCTTGGGTAGATTCCTACAATGAAATTGCTGGTACATTTATCTTTGAAGTTTTAAAAACTGCCAAGCTGCCTTCCAAGGTGTCTGTTAACATATAAATGATAACATTTATCATTTTATATTCCCACCTCAGTTCCACTTTTTCTGCATGATTGCCAACACTAGATGTTATCCATCTTTTTTTAATTACAGGCATTCTGTTAGGTGTGAAGTAGTATCTTATAGTACTTTTATTTGCATTTCCCTATTGACTAGTGACATTGACCATATTTTTATCCACTTAATGGATGCTCATATATCATCTTTAGTAAAATGTCTATTCAAATATTTTTCTTATTTCAAAAAGTGTGCTGTTTGTCTTTTCATTGTTGTAAAAGTTCTTCAAATATTGTATTTTGGATATAAGTTCTTTACCAGAGACATAATTTGCAAGTATTTTCTCCAATATGTGGCTTAACTTTTCATTCTTTCAGCAATGGTTTTAAAAAAGCAAAAGCTTTTAATTTTATGAAGTTAGATTTATCAATTTTTTCTTACATAGATCACACTTCTAATGACAGATATAAAATGTCAAAGATTTTCTCATATTTTCTTTAAAAAATTAGAAGGGTTGGTTATATATTTGGGCCTGTAATTGATTTTGAATTCATTTTTTGTGTAGTGTGATTTAAGTTGTGTGTATGTGTGTATGTGTGTTTGGTTTGCCAGTGGATATCCATCTGACCCAGCACCACAGCTTTATTTAAAAAAAAAAAGATAAGATTGTCCCTATTGAATATTTATGAGGTCTTGTTAAATTCTGATGATAATAAAAAATAAGGCTGATTCCTGAACTCCTGATTCTGTGCCATCGGTGTACAAGTCTACCTTTGTGTCAGAACCTCATGATCTACCTGGCTGGTGTAGCTCAGTGGATTGAGCGTGGGCCTGCAAACCACATGATCGCGGTTCGATTCCCAGTCAGGGCACATGCTTGGGTTGCAGGCATGTTCCCAGCAGGGGACGCATGAGAGGCAACCATACATTGATATTTCTCTCCCTCTCTCCTTCCCTTCCCTTCTAAAGATAAATAAATAAAAAATCTTTAAAAAAAAAGAACCTCATGATCTAGATTAATATGGGTTGCAGTACACTTTGAACTGGGTAGCAAAAGCCCTAAGATTTATATTTTCCAAACTAGATAGGCAATTTTATGTTTTTGAATTTTCATTTGAACTTTAGGATCAGCTTGTCAATTTCCACCAAAAAAAGGTCTTCTGGGACTCTGACAGGGACTGCATTGAATGTATTTTTCTTATTAACTTCCTCTTTAACTATGATTTGTTCAGAAGTGTGTATCTTAACTTCCAACTGTTTAGAGGCTTTCTTTTCTTATTCTCATTTTCATATAACTTTAAACTTAAACTTTGGACATAGTGGAGAAAAATGCAATTATGTTTATTTAATAACCCCATATAGGTTCTTCAGATATAATTGGAGTAAACTTTCTTTTTTAGTTATATTTTATTGATTATGCTATTACAGTTGTCCTGATTTATGCCCCCCCCCACCTTTGCCACCCCTCCACATAGCACCCACCAATCCCTCAGGCAATCTCCACACCATTGCTCATGTCCATGGGTCATGCATATAAATTCTTTGGCTACTCCATTTCCTATACTGTACTTATCGCCATGGCTATTCTGTAACTATCATTTTGTACTTCTTAATTCCTTCACCTCTTTTTCCTTCCCCCCAAAACCTCTTCCTGTCTGGCAACCATCAAAATGCTCTCTATATCCATGATTCTGCCTCTGCTCTTTTTTTGCTTAGCTTGTTTTTTTTAGACTCGATTGTTGATATAATTGTATTTTTTTGCCAATTTATTATTTATAGTTTTGATGTTTGCCTTAAATATGTCCCTTTAACATTTCATATAATAATGGTTTGGTGAGGGTGAAATCCTTTAGTTCTTTTCTTGCCTGAGAAGCTCTTTATCTGCCCTTAAATTCTAAATGATAGCTTTGCTGGATAGAGCAATCTTGACTGTAGGTCCTTGCTTTTTTATGACTTTGAATATTCCTTGCCAAACCCTCCTAGCCTTAAAAGTTTGTTTTGAGAAGTCAGCTGACAATGTTATGGAAACTCCCTGTAGGTAACTAATTGCTTTTCTTTTGCTGCTTTTAAGATCCTCTCTCTATCTTTAACCTTTGGCATTTTAATTATGATATGTCTTGGTGTGGGTCTCTTTGCTTCCATCTCATTTGGGACTCTGAGCTTCTTGGACTTGCATGTCTATTTCCTTCACTAAATTAGGGAAGTTACCTTTCATTATTTTTTCAAGTAGATTTCCAATTTCTCTTCTCCTTCTGGCACCTCTATGATGCCAAGAAGTTGGACTTCTTGAAGTTGTCCCAGGGGTGACCTATACTATCAATTTTAATTATTTATTTGAGGGGCGGGGGAATTCTTTTTTCTTTCTTTTGTTCTGATTGGTTGATCTTTGCTTCTTTATGTTCCATATCAACTGATTTGATTATCCACTCTACTGTTGTTCTCCTGTAAATTGTTCTTTATTTCAATTAGTGTATCCTTAGTTTCTGACTGGATCTTTTCTATGCTTTTGAGGTCTTTAAATCACCTAGTCTGTGGTACATTGTTATAACAGCCTGAACTAATGAAGACATACAGATATATAAGATGTTATAATATACATGTATATTGGGTTCCAGAAATAGAGACAAGAAAGGACAAGAAGCCATTTTGAAAAGATATTATGTTCTAGAGCTGATGAAGAATATGTATTATCAGTTGATGAAGCAAAAGAGATCATGTGGAGGACAGAAAAATTTTTAACCAGCCCTGGCTGGTGTGGCTCAGTGGATTGAGCACTGGCCAGTGAACAAAGGGTCTCCAGTTTGATTTCCAGTCAGGACATATGCCTGGGTTTGGGGCCACATCCCCAGCAGGGGGTGCATGAAAAACAAGGACACATTGATATTTCTCTTCCTCTCTTTCTCCCTCCCTCCCCCTCTCTCTAAAAATAAATAAATAAAATCATTTAAAAAGAAAGAAAAAATCTTAACCAGAAAATAGCCAACCCTTTCTAAACAGTAGAACTCAAAAGACAAAAAAATCTTAAAGTTAATTAGCAAGGAAGATGATCACCTACTAAGAAAGGGTTATTAAAATAATGGCATAATTTTCAATAGCCATTACAAAAGGCTTAGATTGAACAATTTTTCAAAGCCCTTGAACAGAAAACCTTTGTATCTAGTACTGATTATCCTGTAATATTATAATTTATAAAAGTTCAAGAAAAAGATAATAATAAGTTATTTTTAATATTCACACACAATGAGAAATTATCAAAAACTCAAAAACTAAAAATATTAAAATACATCAATTTTATTGCGTTGAATTCATAAGGTTAAAAGAAAACTAAGGCAATATAAAAATATATACAGTACAACAATATATATAACCCCCCAAATTACCACTATATATAATTTTGATTATCTACATCTGCAATAGAAGCATAAGAACTTTTATAAGGTGGACATACACCAAATTGGGATTTTTCTCAAAAAATGAAAAACATAGCACTACCATGTGGTGCTACAACCCACTTCTGGATATTTATCCAAAAGTATTCAAAGCAGGATCTCAAAGAGATATTTGCATAGCCACATTCATTGCAGCATTATTTTTAGTGAGAGAGAAGAAATTTTATTTTTATATTTTGTTACATTGCTTCATTTATTATATATATACATATACATATACATATATATATAATTTTAATTGTTGTTCAAGTACAGTTTTCTGCCTTTTACTCCCATCCCAGCCCACCCCCCCCAGCATTTTTCACATTAGCCAAAAGAAACTCAAATATCCATAAGCAGATGAATAGATAAAGAAAAGGTGGTCTGTACATATTATGGAATATTATGAGCCTTGAAAAGAAGGAAACTTTCTTTGCTGCAATGATGTAGCAACTGCATCATTGCTACAATGTGGTTAACACAATGAACCTCTAGGACATTGTGTTAAGAGAAATAACCAAGTCACAAAGGAAAAATGCTGCATGATTCCACTCATATAAAGTATCTAAAGCATTCAAAGATATGGTCACACAAAGTAGAAAGGTGGTTGTCCAGGTCTGGGGCAGGAAATGGTAGAATTAGTGTTTCATATATAGAGAGTTTCAATATGGAAAGATGAAATTTTTCTATAGATCTGATGCACAGTAATGCAAATATACTTGACACTACTGAACTGTACACTTAAGATAGTTTTAAAAAGGAAGAATCACAGGAATACATTTTCATGACCTGGGATTTTCAGCAGATTTTTAAATATGACACCAAAAATGAAAGCAACAAAAGAAAAATTAAATAAATTGTGCTTCATCAGAAGGTAAGACTCTTTTCCTTCCAAAGACACTATCAAATAAGTAATGGACAACACCCGAAATGGGAGAATTTTGTGCAAATTGTATCTCTGGAAAGACACTTTTACCTAGAATATATAAAGGACTCTACAATTCAATAATAAAAAAACAACCAAGAAAGGGTGAATATGAATAACTCCAAAGAAGATATATACATGGCAAATAAATATATGAAAAATGCTCGATATCAGAAAAATGCAATCTCAACCCGCAATGAGATGCCACTTCAGAACCATTAGTGTACTGACAGGTCTTGGTCCTATATCACTGGGATTTCCCCAGGATGCCATGGCTTTTCTCCAGGGTATTTATTCCTAGTGGGGGAGGAGGAAGTCTCTGGAGCCAAATTAGCAAGGTGTTTCCAGGCTATCCTGATGAACTCAGTCCCCTGACCTCCCTGAACCCAATTTCCTCACAGAAAAATGGGTGAGATATGACTTTTTCCCAGGCTCTTTATGCACACCCAATGAGCTTCTTGAAATTGGAGCACCATAGAGTACTCAGCATCTCTATGAGCATCATGATTTCCATCCAGGTGGAAGATGGTGACCAAGCAGGTGGAAGCCAAGACCACTTGCTCTTGTACCCAACTCAGACACTTAGCTGATCTTCCCCAAAATAAAGTGAACAGTTAATGGAACATTAGCTGATATGAAATTTGGAAGCCAAGGAGTACCGAAGATGCTTCAAAAATGGTGGTAAGGAGGTTTACAGGTGGAGGGGAAAACCTCCAGGTATGGTGCCAGCAGCCACAGCACCTGCAGCTGCAGTGTCTGCATCCATGGAGAGCCTGGTCAGAGATAGCACTTCCCTCCCAGGGCAGGGAATCCCCAGACCCAAGCTGGGAGCAACCTGGATACACAAAGTCATCAGGGAGAACAAGGCTATGCACACACACAGCCATCAGCACACCCAGAGCTGTGGTGGCAAACACCAGCTGGGAGAGTGCCAGAAACTGAGAAAGATACTATTTGCACCTGGATCTGGTGTAGAAGACCTACAGCTAGCCATGGCTATAATAGACTCATGAATTTTTGGAAAGGTGGCATGTAGAGAAAGCCAGACAGTGACTAAGTACTGCAGCGGGGGCACCCAGAGATTCTATTAAAAGGGGAGCTGAGGTGTGTTGGGCAGGGACTCCACACAAAGATGCCCTGCCATCAAGGAAAAAGTATTGAGGGCACAGTTTCCTCCCACTCAGTGCAGCTAGGAAGATTGATCAAAAAGGTGCAAAGTGAGGTGATTTCTTGGACCCAGCCCAGCACAGCTGTGCAGAGTGGAAAGTATGGGCTGCTGTTTGCTTTGAGGGCAGTGGGCTGGGAACTGTGCATCTGAGATTATTTAAAGCCAGACTGAGCCCCGTTACTTAGCAAAACCTCTAGGAAGGGAAGGTTGTATCTAGCCCCCACCTCCAGAAATGAGGGAAGATCTGCAAAACCAGTTGAGCAGGTTTAACAGTCCTGCAGGGGGCGTTTCCACAGGAGAAAGACAGCAAAAGAAATGCCTAAAAGGGCTCATTTTGAACTCCTTACAGGGAGAGAAAGCACACTGGGTCCTAGGGCCCTATTGCACTGAGGTCATCAAGTAGGGAGTTCAGAAAGCAGTGCAGCAAGGAGGACTCAGAACTCTGCCTGGCCTTGGCTCACACACAGAGCTGCTGACTATGCCAAGTAGGAGAGAGCTGACACTCTTCACAGATTGCATTCCCACCCCCGTGAAATGGACAGCTATTTAATCAGAATCTACACATTATTGGAAATAATCTGGGACAGACTAAGATGATAGATTGTAGGTAATGCACCCACAATTTTCCCAGAAGACTGAACAGTACCTCCCAGGGGAGACACAGAGACCCCACTTTCTCAATCTCAATGAAGCTCCCTCTAGAAGCAGTTGAAGGAGATACAAGAGGTGTTGCCAGAAGTTGGATGACCCATCCTGGGACCTTGAGCTGATAAAAAAACTAGAGACAGATCCAGAAAAAAGTCAGAAGGCAAACACCAACAGCTAAAATGAACCTCACCTCACTATTCTTCAGAATTTGCATGTTTTTTTTCTTTCTTCTTCTTTCCTTTCAAGTGGCCTTTTAGTATTTCTTCTTTTCCTTCAATTGTATTCCAATTAACTCACTACTCTTATTCTTTTATTTTTTATTATTTTTATTCAGATTATATATATTTTTTCATATCATTGTTATTTCAAATTGCACATAGCACCCTTCCCTGGTCTTACTCCACTTCCCCTTCTTCCTGGCCTCTTTTACTGTTGTTGTAAACTTTATTTTCTTCCATGCTATGCCATATTCCTATTCCTTACTCTTACTATTTACCCCATCTATCCTTGTAAAAGCATTCTTCCTTAAGTCATATCATGTATTTCTCCCCCCATCTTATCATAGTCTTATTTCCCTTCTGCCTTTATAAGTTGTGGCTAGTTGTGTGAGGATATCATGATTATTGCTGTTCTTCTCCAACAGTATTCCTATTTTTGCACTATTTGTTTGTACTTTGAATCCCATAGGATATTCTCCTCCTGTCTTACTTCATTTTCCCTTGCCCCTGCCCTTGATCAGTTGAGTTAGGAATTTTATTGTATTTTTCCCCTTTTTTTAGCCTGGGTTATGTTCCTTATCCTTATTAGTTTTCCTCCCCCAACCTCTCAAAATCACTTTTCTTTACTGTAGGCATCTCATATTCACTTTTCTCTTTTGTATAATATTCTTATTCCCTTTCTGACTTTATTAACTTTGCTCAGCTGTCATTGTTATTTACCTTGCTATGGTTCTTCTGTAATTTGGTTCTCATTAGTTCAATACCTTTTTAATCTTACTTCACATTTCATAGTATACTATTCCCTTTTCTTATTCCAATTTGCCATCACCATTCCCTGTATTACCTACATTTAAATTTTTATTCTCTCCCTTTCTCCACCCCATTTCTATTCCCTACTTTTATTATTCCTCCTTTTTCTTCCCATTCAAAATTATTTTTCCATCTTTTAGTAATCTCATATTCCCTGTTTCTTATAATATTCTCAATCTTTCTCCACCTTTATTAACTGTTGCTCAGTTGCTATTGATATTGCTGATGTGGTAAAGTTTTTGTGATTTTTTGCTGGAATGGGCTTGGTTTTCTGGCAATATTGCTTTATTAACCAACACCTGTATAACCACATACAAGACATGGTGGGAATTGTGGTGACTACCAGTCAGCCAGTGGGAGGGTAGAACCCACTAACGAATGAGCCACCAACAAGCAAAGCCAAAGTACAACAAGAGAGCCTGCACAAACTGAATAAACTTTAGAGCATCCAGATCAGGAGATTAAAAAGACTACATCACTGAGTCTCACAGAACTCCTACCTCAGAAGACCATACCACAAAGACAGGCAGGCAAAGCAGAGCATCTTAAGGTGCAGAAACAAACAAAAAGAGCCACGTAAAATGGGGAGACAAAGAAAGCACTTCCAGAAATGGAGGAATCCCCAAAAAGGGCTAAATGAAATTGAAGCAAGCGATATATCAGACATAGAATTCAAAAATAAGGTTATAAGGATGATCAAGGAACTCAGCGACAACTATAAGGAACTGAGTAGGAACAACAAAAGCATGGAAAAGGAAATAAATTGTGAATAAGAAACAGGAAGAAATTATGAATACAATATCTGAAATGAAAAATACACTAAAAACAAATTAAAAGCAGGTTGGATGCAGTAGAGGACAGAATGAGTGAACTGGAAGACAAGGTAGAAAGAAATACCCAGGTAGAGCAATAAAATGAAAAATGAGGATAGTATAAAGGAACTTCAAGAAAACAAAATGTAACAATGTTTACATCACTGGAATATAAGGAGAAGAAAAGGAGCAAGGCAGAGAGAACCTGTCTGAAAAAATAATGACAAAAAACTTACGAACTTATTGAGGGGAAAAATTACACAAGTTGAGGAAGCATGCAAGAGGGTCCCAGTCAAGATGAACCCAAAAAGGCCTGCTCCAAGACACATCACAATTAAAATGGAAAAATTCAAAGACAAAGAGAAAATCTTAAAGGCAGCAAGGGAGAAACAGCAAGTAATACACTAGGGAGCTCCAATAAGGCTATCAGCAGATTTCTCAACAGAAAAAAATACAACCCAGAAGGGATTGACATAAAATATTGCATGTATGAAAAGGACCTAAAACCAAGACTGCTCTATCCAGCAAGGTTTTCATTTAAAATAGAAGGTGAACTAAAAAGCTTCCCAAACAAAAGAAAACTAAAACAGTATGTCTCTAGTAAGCCACTACTGCAAGAGATTCCAAAGGGACTGCTATAATAAGAAAAGAGATAGAGAGAGAAAGAGAATTAGGAAAAGAAAGAACAAGAGAGAGAGAAACACGGGTATGGGAAAAATTGCAACAAATATGTACCTATCAATGATAACCTTAAATGGAACTTCTGGCCAAGATGGAGGCATAGGTAGACACACTGTGCCTCCTCACACAACCAAAACAAGAACAATACTAATTTAGAAACAAAAACAGCCAGTATCAACAGAAAACTGAACTGTATGGAAATCTGACAACCGAGGAGTTAAAGAAGAAACATTCATCCAGACTGGTAGGAGGGGTGGAGTCTGGCGGCTGGCCAGAAAGGGGTCTTGGCAAAGTGGCAGGGGCCTGACCCAGTGAGGCAGTGAATTGTGGAGGGGTGTAGCACACAAGGTGGCTGGCAGACTGGGAAGTCCCACATTTGCGCACAGATAAACCAGGCAAAATTGGGGAGTGTGACAGGCCGTGCAACCCAGGGTCCCAGCGTGGGGAAATAAAGCCTCAAAACTGATTGAAAACACCTGTGGGGGTTGAGGTGCGGGGAGAAATTCCCAGCCTCACAGGAGAGTTTGTTGGAGAGACCCACAGGGTCCTAGAATGTACACAAATTCACCCACACAGGAATCAGCACCAGAAGGGCCCAATTTACTTGTGTGAAGTGGAGGAAATGACTGAAATTCAGCAGAGAGTGGAGCAAGTGCCATTGTTCCCTCTCAAACCCCTCCCCCACATATAGCATCACAACTCAGCAACATGGCTTATCTTGCCCTGATGAACACCTAAGGCTCTACCCCTCAATACAAAACAGGTGTGCTGAGAAAAAAAATGGCCCAAATGAAAGAAGAGATTAAAGCTCCAGAACAAATGCAACTAAGAGACGAAGAGATAGCCACCCTATCAGAAGCACAGTCCAAAACACTGGTAATCAGGATGTTCACAGAATTAGTTGAATTTGGTTGCAAATTAGATGAAACAATGAAGGCTACACTAAGTGAAATGAAGGAAAATGTACAGAAAACCAATAGTGATGGGAAGGCAACTGGGACTCAAATCAATGGAGTGGACCAAAAGGAAGAAAGAAATATCCAATCAGAAAAGAATGAGGAAACAAGAATTCAAAAAAAAAAATGAGGAGAGGCTTAGGAACTTCCAGGACACCTTTAAACATTCCAACATCTGAATTATAGGGGTACCCAGATCAAGGAGAGAAAGAGCAACAAGTGGAGAAGTTATTTAAACAAATAATAAAGGAGAATTTCCCCAATCTGGCAAAGGGAACAGACTTCCAGGAGATCCAGGAAGCTCAGAGAGTCCCAAAGAAGTTGGACCCAAGGAGGAACACACCAAGGCACATCATCATTACATTACCCAAGATGAAAGATAAGGAGAGAATCTTAAAAATATCAAGAGAAAAGGAGACAGTTACCTACAAAGGAGTTTCCATCAGACTGTCAGCTGATTTCTCAAAAGAAACCTTGCAGGCAAGAAGGGGCTGGAAAGAAGTATTCCAAGTCATAAAAGGCTAGGACCTACATTCAAGATGACTCTATCCAGAAAAGCTATCATTTAGAATGGAAGGGTAGATAAGGTCAAGTTCAAAGAGTTCATCATCACCAAGCCCTTATTATATGAAATGTTAAAAAGATTTATCTAAGAAAAAGAAGATAAAAAACATGTACAGTAAAATGACAGCAAACTCACAATTACTAACAATTATTACGGACAAAGACAATGGGGGACAGGACTGAATGTGAGAGGTGGTGGTGGGCAGGGCAGGGGACAGTAATGGAGGGGGAATGGAGACAACTGTAATTGAACCACAATTTAAAAAATAAATAAATAAAAATTTAAATACTTCAGCAAAATTCCTGAACAGAAACTTCTCCAAGGAGGATATACAGAGGATCCAGAGACATGAAAGGATGCTAGTGCTTTCATATGTCAGCATCACTAGTCATCAGAGAGATGCAAATAATAACCACAATGAGATACCACTTCACACATGTCAGAATGGCCATCATAACCAAATCAACAAACAAGTGCTCGTGAGGTTATGGAGAAAAGGGAACCCTAGTGCATTGTTGGTGAGAAAGCAGACTGGTACGGCCACTGTGGAAAACAGTATGAAATTTCCTCAGAAAACTAAAAATGGAACTTCCTTTTAACCCAGCAATTCCACTACTGGAATTATACCTTAAGAATCCTGAAACACCAATTCAGAAGAACCTATGCACCCCAATGTTCATAGCAGTGATATTTACAATAGCCAAGTGCTGGAAATAGCCCAAGTGCCCATCAGTAAATGAGTGGATAAAAAAATTGTGGTACATTTACAGACTGGAATACTACACAGAAGAAAGAAAGAAAAAACTCCTACCCTTAATGATAGCATGGATGGAACTGGAAAACATTATGCTCAGTGAAATAAGCCAGGAGGCAAAAGACAAATACTATATTATCTCACCTATAACAGAAACCTAATGAGCAAAACAAACAAATGAGCAAAATAGAACCAGAGGTACGGAAGTAACAAACTGACAGTGACCAGAGGAGAGGGTGGAGGGGGGTAACAAGGAAAAGAAGGGAAAGGGTCTAGTCAAGGAATGTGTGTAAAAGACTGTGGTAATGGACTACAGGGTGGGGACTGACTGACAGAGCACAGGGGTGGATGGGTCAGGGGAGAGCAAAAGGGAAAAAATTGGGACAACTTTAATTAAACAACATTAAAATAAATTAAGTAGTTAAATTTCAAGAAAGATGAACTTGAAAGTTGGATGGATGACATTGTCATTTTCACAGATTCTATTTCAGTCACTAGTAACTCCTTCTTGATTCCTACCTTATACCCTGTCCTTGCAAAGTGTCAAATTGATACAGAGATTTGATTAAGATAACTCAGATCACTGGGGAGAAGTAGGGATACAAACTCCACATAGGAGGAGTTTGCTGAGGCAATTGTGGGCAGTTCAGAATGGCATTAGATGATAAGCTGAATGCCTACAGAGCCAATAGAAATAAAAAATAGGGCTGGCTCTCTAGCTCAGAGAGAGCTCTCTAACTCTTGAGTTGGCTCTCTCTTAGGCTTGGGCTCTGGCTCTGGCTCTGGCTCTGGCTCTGAGGCTACCTCTCAGGCTCTTCTTCATTGAGGATGCCTGGATGATAATGCTACAACTGCCTACATTTCCCAACAGATGTTATTTTGTATGGGAAGAAACACAAGGCTTAGCCTAGGATCAGGCTGGCCTGGCAGAAGGTGGCAGGGTTATTCTTTGGGTATTCTAAAAGGAATAGACTCTGAGGCAGAAGCCTACCATTCTTTCAAAATTGTACAGTTTTTGTATATTATGTTGTTTTTAGTTTGTAAACTAACCCTATAGAAACAACTAAAAACTAACAGGGAACTAAAACTAAAATAGAACTCAAGTTTTAGAGTTTAGCCTTAATTAATGGCTTAAGTGATTAAAGTTGTGACTTGATAGGCTTAAGTAGATGCTCTTGAATAAACACTCCTTTCTTTTTATAACTAAAACTTTGCCTGTAGAATTTTTGCCTAGGGGGTGGTGCCAGGCAGCTGGACCCCAAGTAGTGTCTGGTTAACAACATCAAGTTTCTTTTTCTGTAATAAAGAAGGTTGACATGAAAATATGAAACACTTCTTCCCTTTTCTTCCTAGTGGACCTATGCTAGTATTTTCCAAAGATTAATATGCAAATTCCTACAAGATTCCAAGTAACCCAGGATTTGGACTTGCCCATAGTTGAAGCAGCAATGGACCTTGTCTTGCAGCCTGTCAAGGCCTGACAGGTCCACTCTGGGTTTGAGCAGACGAACAAAGATGCACTGAGCTGTGGGGATGCTTTGCATGCCTTTATTTAATGGTGGGCAATTTATGCATGCTGTAAGCTGCATGTCCCCCAGTGGAGAGTCCCTACCTGGTTAAATACTAGATTCAGGCAAAGACAGCAGAAAGCCAGGATATTGTATAACAGTGTGATTCTGCACGTGCAGGCCCATTCAATGTTATGGGAACTGTTTATTGGACCCAGTCTCAAGGCTATGAAAACATTACTTATCAGGCCCATTTTCAAGGCTATGGGAAACTGCTTCCCTTAGTTGCTTGGACACCTGGGTAAGCCAGATTGCCTCTGTTTACCCTACAATACACCCCTTCTGGATTCTTCAGTGTGTAATCTATGTGAGGATATTTTCCACAAAGGTCCCTCAATGAGGAGGGCAGAGCCCTGTACCCATAAACCACAACAGCAGTAGAGGCTACAGCAACAACAAACCAAAACACAAGCACTGCCACCTAAGAGAGCAAGAACTCACCACCACTCAGTGGTCAAGGATGCCCACCATTTCCACAAGGGATCACCTATTAGGTGTTCAATGGCACAGGTCTCAGAAGCTAATGCCTGTAAGATTTGACTGACATTGTGATGGACATCAGACACATATACATAGCATTTTGCCCCTACGAGGGCATATATCCCACCTTGGGATGCAGTAGGCATATTTAAAGCCATATGGTTTTGCAAGGCTACTTTTTAAACAATTGATACACTTCTTTATTTAACAGGGTTAAGGAATTATGTATTGTATTTAACACACAAGCAGTGTGAAAAGCCAAAGCAGTTATCTCAGTCTCAGTGACTATAGAAGCAGCTTGAGGAAAAAAAGTAGCTAATGGATAATATTACCAGAGAGTATGCTTTACTCAGTGTCATACTTTAGATGCCTCCCAATTTGTTGACTGGCTTATCAGAGTTTTCTGAACTTGAGCAGGCAAATAGGGCCATTTTTAGGTAGAACAGTCAGTCTAATTTCCAGGCAGGTAAAGCCACCCATTTGAGCCACACACCCAGAGGGCTCCAGTGGGAACGGCAGTCCACGCATCATTCTGTGCTACCCAGGCATGCTTTACAGTCTGAGTCTGACATAGACCTGTTGGAGTCCAGCTCACCTGGCCTTGTCCTTCGGGCTTCTCAATGCAAAGGGGAGCTGGTCCAGCCAGCTCCATAGCCTCAGCTGTGAGCCATCCCTGAGCCATTTCATATGGAGTAGCTGCCTAAAAGCCTGGGCTGGTCATGTCACAGCTTTGCCCCAGCATAGATGTCAGTACAAGTCGCATTCCACAAGGGATGTTCAGTGTTGCACTGATTATAAAGCCAAGTACAATTTGAGACAGAAGCAGGAGAAATGCGCCATGGGAGGCTGGCAGACATACTCAGGGGATTTCAGTGCAGACTCACCAGGCTGATTGGTTAGCCACTGAGGCATAGGTTAGTACCCAGTCCACTGAAGTGTTACTCTGTACCCTAAGGACAAAAAGACAAAGCAGTTATAGGCACCAGTATGGGCAAGTCATGACCCTCAGGCAATATACAAGCAACCTTTTTGTTGGCCAATAAAACAGTGGCTGGCAGAGGGGTCTTCCTGGATGTGAATACCATACTTTTCATGCCTCTACTGGGGGCTCAGCATCTACTTGCAACAATACTGGAGAACTCATAATGGGCCATAAGGATATTACAGAGGTTCCATGAAGAAGCATTTTGTGGTCTGCTGGCCTTGGATATGTTACCTTTAAGATTGGAAGCTATGTCCCAATCACCCAGGGCACTATTTGTAAGTTTTTCTCCACCTCTTATCCCCAAGGGGGAACAAGAGCTACCTAATGCATGTGCGGGCCTTTTATTTCCCAAGGCCACATCCTAGTGGCTGTTCACCCTCACTCCAGGTCCTCCAAAGCAGGCAAGAGAACATTGCCCTTGTTTTCCTGTGCCTGGTTTCAGCAAAGCATCCTTAGTCTGTACCTGCAGCTAAATTAGAGCTGCAGTCTGGTGGAGTAACGCTTCCCCAGGGGCCGGGCCCCACCTTTGACTCCTCTCATTTAGAGTCTGGAGCACAGCCCAGAAGTGTTTCATCCAACCCCTCAGCATAGGGGTGGCAGCTGCAGCTCACAGGTCCTGCATTAAGAGACCATTATACCATTTAATCATTCCAGCAGCTTGGGAATGGTAGGTCACATGAAATTTTTAGTCAATTTGCAGGTCTTGAGCCCATTGTTATATCAAGGCCCCAGTAAAATACATTCCCTGATCACTTTCAATGATCAAGGGTTGCTCATAGGCAACACATAATCTTTCCAGAGCAGAAACTATTGCTTTCTGATCTGGGTGCCATGTGAGATAAGCAGCTAAAAGTCCTGTAGCTGTGTCCACACAGTAATAGTATACTTATATTCCTCTGAACTAGGTTCCTCTACAATATCCACCTGTTACTGGGTCAGCAGTACCCATCTCCATACCACCTGTCCAATTGTTCCTATAGGCCTTTGGGGATGCTTTCGCAAGCAGATAATACAGTTCTTGCAAGTTTCTTGTACCTCTGCTAAATTTTAATAGTGGACCATGTGGTCTTCTATCTGGCATGTAAGAGGTGATTGTGTAGCCACTGAGCTACTTCCCTTATTGATGGTATGGTAGGTGCTGTTTCCAGCCACTGCACCTAGGCTAGAGTATTAGCCTCATCATTCCAAGGTGGCTAGGGGTGCATTCCTGGTCACATTACATACAGTGATTTGTTTCTGGTGGCCTACTTCCCAGAGATCTTGCCACAGGCTTGTCCCTACAATGGTCTATGCATAATTATCTATTTATTTGCATGCCATGTATAAATTCATAATGTTAGCCCCTGGTACACTGCCCAACTATGTGCAAATAGTCAGGGGTGGTACCTCATTAGCAGCCAAGAGCCCCATCTTCTCTAACTCTCTTATAGTTGCTATAATTTCCTTATGTTTTCTGGAAAACCAGAATTATTTCACCACCTTACCCATCGTGGGGGTGGCAGTTGCACAGGGGGATGGTCAGCATGCCCTGCAGAATAGCTTTTACCACTTGCACCCACAGGCTAAACTCTTTTGTGGTCATGTGTAGCCACAGACCCTGGAATAAATTAATACCCAGGGTATACTCAGGAATGAGAGATACATAAACAGTGTACTTATGGGGAGAGGTGAACAACCAATACACAAAGAGATTTGTACAGCCTTTACCCTCACACTCTGTCCCTCATAACCATCAATAGAAACCTCAGGCCTAGAAACTTTTCAAGAATTTCTATGTAAGAGGCTAACTTTGGCTCCTGTATCTACAAGACCTGAAACCCGCTGGATATTTTCAGGGAACCAATTAATAGACAATTCAACATGGGGCCTCTGGTCCCCATCTTTCCCCTGTAGATGGGTTCCTTGGCCTCCTTCCTGGTCAAAAGTCCAAAGGATGTTTCCTCCCTCATCTGGGGTGGTTGATACAGTCAGGTCGTCTTCCAGCTGGACCAGACGGGCTTCTCAGGGTGCAATCCCGGATTTTCCCTTCAGTTTCTTCTTTTGGGACCACAGGAAGCATTGGTCAGCTCACAGCTGCTTCCAGAGATCTAATAAATACAGGTTTGGCTTTCTATCAATCTTAGTGAGATAGACTCCAGCCCCTAGATCTGACCACATCTGTGTTCTGATAATCCACATGGGGGCGCCGTTTGACCGAGGAAAAGAGGAACTCTGATAGACTGCAGGAACAGCTTTTTGCTGGCACTGAGACTGCCTTTCCCAGACTGGCCACCATTGTCGTGAGGTCATTTATGAGATGGACAACGTACTGCACTAAAATGGCCATTAACAACCCAAAGGAGGCAGAGGGAGCATGCTGGAATATGAGATCACATTCCAGCTGTAAAACATTCATCACCAGGGCCCTGTGTGCTGGGATTGAACATAGCCTGGCGCATGCCCAACTCCCTCAGAATTTGCACTAAGTCTGTGAAAGTCTGCCACTTGCTCAACATTTCTGGCATATCACTTGCACTTGCCCAGACAGGACTGATAGCTGCCATTACCCAATCCATCAAAGAATGTGAGCCCTGCCCTCCACCATGCCTCAGGCTATTCTGCACTGGTGTAGCGAGGGGTGTGTTATGAGGGACGCTAACTTTTCCATCTCATTGTCAGTGCACACGATGCTATCCAACCCTAATTCCACAGGTGCAAGAGCCACATGCCTAAAGGTTCTCCAGGTCACTGGTAAAACTGATTTGTGAGATCAACCAGTTCAGCCTGGGTATAGGGTTTATAGGTGGTATATTCTACCATGTGAAGCAGACCCACAGGGTTCCCCCAGGTGACATCCCCCTGGGTTGTTGGGTTTAGTTTTCTGTAACACTGCCGGGCAGGCCTTCTGGGAGCATGGTTTCACATTGACATCATCTTCCTCCGACTCTGACTTGACCTCTGCAGCCAGAAGGGAGATTGGTGTGGCTCTACTGCTCACAGCTCTTCTTCCAGGGCACTGATTCTGCCTCATACGGCTTCTCCTCTTTGGAGCTCATGCAGTTTCACTGTGTCTCAAAACATCATCTCAGTCTCAGCTCGCAAAGCTGAAGGAAACACCCAGCCCACAATTCCCACAGCTGCACAGGCCCTGGGCCGCTCCAGGGTCTCTCCAACCTCTTGCAGGGGTGTCAATCTCATTTTTACCGGAGGCCACATCAGCCTCACGGTTGCCTTCAAAGTGCTGAATGTAATTTTAGGACTATAAATGTGTAGGAGACAGTTCTTCATGGTATGGGCCCAGCTCCCACTCGGAGATGCATAGGACCCAAGCCCAAGGATAGGTTCTCCCATGGGGAATCAGGCCTGCAATGTGCCTAGGCCGCTCTGAGTCTTGCTTTTTGCTAAAAAATCCCTCACCCAGATTTTCGGCAAACATTTACTGCAAAGTAACTTCCTAAAATCCTTGCTAAATCATCTAAGGATGAGTGTAACCCATCGTTCAACCACTTTTGCCCTTTCCATTCGCAAATATCCCTCTTCTATGATGTGATTAGCAGCTTTGACCCCTTTGTTTTCTGTAAAAGGTAACCACCTGAAGCAACCTGTGCATAGTAAATTAGGACCATCATGTAAGTAACGTGCCGAGAAACCCAATAAAGGCTGGTCACCGCAAGGGCCACAGCTCTTGCTCTCCTTGAGAGAAAAGCCATGCTGTCCCTTTTCCTCCACCAGACTTGGTAGTCCATGTGAGTGTTTCATTTTATCCATAATGATGCAGACACTGTGGGCTGGTGTCTGCATCATTAGTGTAACTACTCCTTAACAGTTAAGTAAGAGCTCAGCACTGCCACAGGGTAGAAGTAAGGTGTTGGGCCGGATAAAACAAGGTTGGGGGCCAGATTTGGCCCTCAGGCCTTGTGTTTGCCCCCTGTGCTCTCTTGTGTCAGGTACACCACTGACATAGGGCCACTCCCTGGGTGAAGTCCACCGTGCCAGGAGATTGGCAACCTGGTACCACATCTCCATATCCAGCCACCCATCCTGGCTTCCCTCCGGGGACCCCGAAGTCTCCTCCTTTTCTGTACCATGTGAATACTGCCATCATCACCAATTGTCTTACAGCCTGTCAAAGCCTGGCAGGTTCACTCTGGATTCAGGCAGATGGACAAAAATATACGGAGCTGTGGGGATGTTTGATGTGCCTTTATTAAAAGGCTTGTCACCATTACTCTCTTGCCACCCCCTTGTTCGAGCCTCACTACCTCCAACTCCCTCCACTTTCAATCATCCCACTGAGACTAGAGACATGCTTCTCCTGCAATGAGACACAAAGATAGGCAGCCTATTCTCTGAGGCCAAGAAAAACCCTAGAAAAGCTGAGAATTGCTCAGCCCTGTTGTCTCATTGCTTTGGTAGGCCCCTCAACCAATCTGGCCTTAGGAGTAAAGGTGATGAGAGGGGTCCCTGAGAATTAGAGGGCTGTGTACTCCTAGGAACAGTCAGGAGTCCCTGTCAACCTAGAAGCAGGGACTAAAGTGTCACCTGTGGATCCATAGTGCCTGTGACCTCCTGCATCCTTTTTTCTCTCAGGTCCCCTCTCCAAGGAGCATCGCAGACCCGAGTATGGAGACAGAACATTACAAACATTAGTTTTCAGAACATTACAAACCCCTACCTAGACCCACCCCATGCTAATGGTCCTGTCCTCCCTCCCTGAGTCCCATCCTCCACTGTCAGTAGAACAGGTAGGATCAGCCCTGGGATAAGGAGGATCCCTTAGCTCTTCTAGAGGACAGCCAGGTCACGTCTTCTGGCCCCATCTGGGAGGCTGGCAGCAGAAGGAAGACCCCATTGCTCCCTACTGGCTGCAGTGGTGCTTCCTCCAACTCCCTGGGACAGTCTAGTCACACTTTCTCTTTGGAGGCTGGGAGGAGCAAAGTGGCCCCCGAGCCAAGGCTGGCTTCCCAGAGACACTGAGGTCGGCTCTGGAGAGAGGTAGTCTTCTCAGCATGGGTTAGGCCCCTACCCAGAGCTGCTTCCCAGACTTGGAAGCTGCAGGGGCAGCTTGGCTGAGGACTAGGCTCTGAAGGAAGAGTTCCCCAGGGTCCCCGACCTGCAGGGCAGGCAAGGCCTGAGGCAGGGACAGGATTCAGAGAGAGCACACAGGGGAGCAGGCTTTCAGGAGGGGCCCAGAGGAAGGCCAGGCTGGGAAGGTCCTCATTCTCTCTGGACCTGTCCACTGGCCTGTGAGTCTCCCTAATAGGAATGGCCTCTCTGGGGATGAAGGCATCCCTGGGTCCCAGGCCATAGTAAGTGCTCCCATGACCCTGGGGAGGAGAGGGGAGGCATGACGCCTAGTGTGGTGGGTACTCCTGATGTTCCAGAGAGACAGCAAAGGCTTTGGGCCTGGACAGCTGGGCATCAGCTCAACTGTGCTTTTGATGTTCCTTGAAGTCAGTCTCTGGTGGGCAGGCTTTGTCACTGACCCCCAGGTGGAAGCTATGGACACAACTCTAGGCATCTTAGCTGGCTGCAGATTCAGAAGGACTTGAGTCCAATGGGGTGCATGGTAACTTGGGGGTGCCTGCACACCCTCCTCCTCCTTTGAGGCCAGAAGTCACTTCTCCACTTCCAGTGTGAGGAAGAGGGGGACAGTGACTGGCCCTGCACAGGTGAATAAAAGGAGGGGGAGCATGGGTGATGGGACAATGGCATTGTGTGGAGGAAGACAGGGGGTGACACTGTCACTCAAATTGAAAACAGACACGTGGGTCTTTTGCCGTCCTCCCGTGCCATATTTCTAGCTTTGTGTCCTTTCTTCTCCATCTGGGCTCCCATCCTCTTCTTCCTATCACCCTCTTCTTTCTATAGTCCTCCGTGTCTTGTTGTCCTGTTCCACACCCAGACCAGAGCTGGCCCCTTGGCATGCCATGCCCACAGGCAGGAGTAGACTGGCCAGAGTCATGTTCACCCCTATTCTGGTTTGCTCCCTGCCCTGGTTTATCTGGGTGCTCCCTCCCATGGATCACCTGGGGTTCCCCAACCCTGATTTCCGGAGTCCTTTTCTCCCCGACTTACCTAGGATTGGTCCTTCCTCTAACTCCCCTGGGGTCCATCCTTTTCATGGCTCACCTGGGGTCTCCCTCCCATCTTCCTAAGCTTCCTCCATCCCCTGGCTCACCTGTGCAGGAGGGAGTCCTTCCTCCAGATCCAGCATCTCCTCAGCTCAGGCCAAGAGATCCAGTTGTTTCTGAGAAAAACAATTGGGGGGTGGGGGTGGTGAATGGACACTACCACCTGAAATAGAAGGAAAAGACTGTGAGCACCCTTGAAAGGGAGTAACCTGTGAGTCAGCAGGACCTGGAGGAAAAGTGGAAAAGTAAAGACTCACCCTGTTCTCTTGCACAAGGTGGGTGTTTTGCACTGTTATAGTCATGACAGCTACACACACAGAGCAACACATAAACATATGAACACAAGGGCACACCCATATATGCACACAGATAGTACCCACCAAACATGCACAACACCCATTTGCACACACACAGGCACACACCCAGCTCAGGAACAAAGACTGGATCTTAATGCCATCAGCCTGGGCAGAACCCAGGCCTGGGTACTAGAGTGCCACCCTCTGGAATCTTGTAGACCCTGGTGCTCTGAGCCAGCCCACCTTGCTGATGAAGTCTTCCTGGGAGCAAAGCTCCTCAATGTATTCAGGAGATCCCAATCTGGGTAGGCCTCATCCTCTTCCTGCTACAACTTTCTGTCATCTTTTCATTCTCCACTTGGCTGCCCTGTGGCAGAGTGCACCATGGGCCAATCCCAGCAGTTCGTCCATGATGTCCATGTACTCTTTCATGGCCTCAGAGGGATCTCATTGGGTGCCTCGGTCTCCAGGTGCCACTGGTGTCTGTGGCCCTGCTGGACCCTAGGTATATCCTTCCTGCAAATGGGTGCTGGGGTAGAGATGAAAGAGGGGAAAGTGGGAGGAGCTAAAGCTTCCACCTCCTGAGCATGCAATGGTGAGGGCAGTGTTTGGGGACATTAACATGGATGTGGCTGGGTCAGGACCCCCTGAAGCCATGTGACTGTGTGAAGGGAGAGGAGAATCCAAGAATCATGTGTGAGGACATGTGGAACCACTGATTCTCCAAGGCCCCCACCCTCATTCCAGCCTGCTTCTGAGCAGACTTTATGTTGGGGCTTTTGATGGGGAGGTGGGAGAGGGGGTATGAAAATTGACCAGGTTCAGACCCCATGGTGACAAAGGGCAGTTGAGTTCCTGGGTCTCATGCCTGTTCTGGTTAAAAGACCAAAGCTTCTCTGAAGGAAAAAGACTAATGCGGGGACAGTGGCCTGCCCTAGGCCCCTGTTGTATTTGGCTAAGGGCTCATCTGGGGCCCCTGAAAGTCAGACCTTGGTGGGTCTGGAAGAGGTATGCCCTTCATCCCCTTAATTAACAGCAACTTCTGAATATACATCTCTTCCTCTGCCTCAAACACCATGAAACTGGAGGGTGAGGGAGGTACAGGTTGTGCAGAGAAGGAAGCCTCCCACAGTCCAGCAAAGGCAGCAGCTGATGGAGGGATGGGGGACAGTGCCTTGCTGGGGTCAGGGCCTGGGCCACTGAGGAGGCAGGAGGCTGGCTGGTAGAGCACATTCTCTTCACAGCCCCTCTGGCTGGAGTCTGACCCCACTGGGTTGGGCACATTCACCTCATCTTGTGCTGAGCCTTCATGTGCAGCCAAGGATAGATCAAGGTCAGAGGAGGGTGGAGCTCTGGGGGGAGATAGGACAGAAGAAACCACACTCTGAAGGTGTGGGAGAGGCTTCCAGAGGGGAGAAGGACCTCTGGCCTCTAGAGACCACATGGTGACCAACAACATCCTCTCTGATGAGCACCGCCACAGCTGGACCCTACCCTGCAGTCAGCACACCGCCTCCCCACCCCCCCACACAACAAGGGTGAAGACCCAGAACCCTGGCTTACTATTCTACCATCTCATAATAGCTCATGTGGTCACAGTTGCTTTTGTGCTGCCATTCCTGCATGGCCCGCCCTCTTTCCTCCTCCAACCTTGTGGTGGGCTTCAGGTGGAATAGGGATGGGAGCACTGGGCTATATAATAATACTTCACAGTCTACAGCCTGACCTCCACCCACCTGACCCACCCAGCTCTGCGCAGCACATATTCCCACCACCCACTCAACATGACTGTGTGCCGGGCGGTGAGGCAGGAGGCATCTGTGTGTGCAAAGATAAGCCTTTACAGCTATTGTTGTTATTGCTGCACATTCACATCAGCCCATGAACCTGGACTTGAGGCTGACCATCCACTCACACTCCATAGCTGGGACAACACCCTCAGACCTTCCTTCCAGTACCCCAGGATCAGTCAGCCTGCATGTCCAGCCCATGTTCCTCTGCTATGTGAAAGCTCCAGGTGAGCCCCCTGTGCCCCCGCCCAGAGCACTTACATGAGAAAGCAAGAAAGAACTTTGGCATCAGGACTCAGGAAGGTGCCTCCAGGCCAGGGCCTTGAAGTACTGCTACTGTCAGAAGTTTTTGTACACACTGTTGGGGTTATAGGAGTCATCAGTAAGGCCTTTGACTGGGCGATGGCCATGCTAATCTTGCAGAAAGCCCCATATGCCTGTGGCCCTGGGTTCACTGGAGGGACTATAGGGGCCAGCTGGGCAGCTGATCCTAGAACTTGAGAAGGAAGGTCAGGACACCAACGTCCCTGGCTGGCCTGGGTGCCCCCCAAAGCTGAGGTGGGCATAATCATCTTTATTGCTAATGCTTCCAAGAAATGCAGAACCTCCACAGAGGGTCCCTGAAGCACTCCTGTTGAACGGGTCCTGAGTTGGAACAATGGTCTGAGTTGAGGAGGGGCCACCTGTCGTTGCTGTGCTTCTGACCTGACTTGGCCCATGGTGTTGCAAACCCCAATCCCAACAGAGCCATGACCAACATTTCCTGACACCAGAAATGTATTAGGCAAAGCTGGCAGCATCAGGGGGTGGTCAGGAGGGAATTATGGGATCATGAGGGGGCAGCAGGTGCTGCTCCCAAGGTTGCTGGTGTGCACAGCCAGTTGTGGACAAGGAAGTGTGCGATGTTGTGAAAGGAGTCATGGAGACACCAGGATTCATAGTCACATCCACTCTTAGCACCTCAAATGCTGTTAAGACAAAGGAAAGGGGTAACTGGAGTAGGAGAATCAACAAATAGGATTGGCCCATTCTGGGTCCTCTTTAGCCAATGGAGTATCAGAGCTGTGAGTCTCAACAGGTGAGGGCCATTTGGATGGAGCTAACTGTAGAGTTTGCAAATGTCCTCAAGTCACTGCCATGCAATGACCTCCAGTTGATAATTATTGCACCAGAGAATTTGCTCTCCATTCACCAAGGCTCCCTGACCACTGTCTGCCAAGAAGAAATAGCACCAGCCAGCGCAGACTCAGAGAGCTTCCTTAAGGATGCCCTGGCTCCCGACCCTGCCAGTCTCTGAAGCTGTCCCCCAAGACATGGTACTGGGCAGAAATCTGCTCTGTGGGAAATGATCCTAAGCAGACACACTACTGGTATCAACCTTCTTCAAGGTAAGTTCTAGACACCCTAAGGGTTTTGTGAACAGGCCCCATCTTCTCTTCAGTCTTTTCATAAATATAAATCACTGTCTTTCCTTCCTTGACTTGAACAACCATACAAAAATATTTGAGTAAATCTGTCTACAAGAAGGTATCAGGAACCCTGATATTACCTCTTCACACAACAGCCCAGCAGGTACATGCTTGTCAGAATTGACAACAGCAAACAGTTCACATGGGCCAGGTTCTGCCAGTCTGGCTCCAGCATTCAGACTGGCCACCCTCAGGAGTTCTGTTCCCAGGAGAGAGATCTGTGAAATAGGTGTTGTGTCTCTCAGATTTTCAGAAAGTTCCATCGTTGTTGTCATGTAACATTGGTGTGGGACTGCAGAATATGGTCCTTCCCCTTCCAACTCCCAACAATGGAAAGTGAAGACACAGTAAGAACCAAGTGTGAACCAGGTTCAGTGCGACAACGTTGTCTGGAACACATCCCCGTTCAGAGGAACTCATGCAGACGCTAGGAGAACAGGCTACACACTACGTGCCCCTAATTACTCAGGACAGGTGTGCTCGGATGTTTATTAATGATACAGAAGACCATCTTCTTGCTTCTGTGCTACTCTCCTTGCCCTCTTTAAAAAGGAAACAACCTTCACAGGTATTCCCCAGGAAAACCAACCATGCTCTGTGGGATGAAACTCCATCCAGCAGAATCTTCCCATCCACTGCAGATGGTGAATAAGACATCCTGGACACAATATTGCTGTTTTGGTGGAAAAGGGGGTGGCAATTCCCTCTAGTGGAGAATTCCCCAAGCCCTTCTCCCAAATGGTTTTTATTGGGAATGGTACGTGTAGGCGTATACATTATACATGGGTATCTCATCAATCAGTGTCAAAAGGCTATAGTCATACAAAAACAGGTATTATCTATAGATAACAATGGAAGGAATACAGAGATTTGTCATGGGTCAGGGTCTTAGTCATACTGACACCAGAGGGTCTTTAAGACGTGTTTCATGAGCTGAGGAGTTTACTCCTTATGCCTTGACTTAAACATCGTGTTTATATCGCTAGGGCTACACAAAACAAAGCAGAGCAAGCTTCAAAGGATACAATGTACATTTCAGGCCTGATTCCCACAGGAACCCTCCATGTTAAAGTTGGGTCACGTCTGCCACCTGCATTACCTGGTTTTCCAGGGAGAATTACTAGCCCCTTTCAGGGCTTGCTCTCACTGGGCTACAGTTCTTGGAAACCAGACAGAGTGGTCCCCAGCAATGCTCCACATCTCTTTTCTGTTCATTATACAATGACCGAAACTATGAGCAAACCCCTCATCTCAAAGTCAAAAGGCAGGTCAAGGTGCCCCCTGAGTTACATGACTAGAAAACACAGATCTGAAGAACAGAGTTGCCACAGAGAGAGAACAATTCAGGACAAGTCAGGGAATCAAGCCCCATCTTTGTGGAAGTTACCTGGCTGCCCTGCCTGTGTGGAATCCAAGACAACAAGCAGTTCCTTGGGTTGAGGAGAAGAAACTCTGGGTGGAAGGAGTGAAGAAGCTCTGGGCTGCAATGATACCTTCCAGACTAGCCCTCAAGGAGAACATTATATTGTGGACTTGGCCACAGACAGCTCCACTAGACAATTTTATGGCTAAGACCACCTCTTCTCACTGCCCCCATTAGATCTCATAGTCAGTTCCAATCCCTAAAGATATTGTGGAGCAAGTTACAGGTGCTTGAAGAACAGGACATAGGACTAGGCTTTCCTGTGATCCTCTGTGTGCCACCACCATGACACAACCCACTACTACTCCCTACATGCACATGACAAAGTGGCTTGTCTTCCCTCTAGAAAGAATCCTTGTGCCTGCTGTTGTCTTTTCTCCACACTCAGGCATTTCCCCTGAGTCATCTTGATCCACCTCTTAGGAGCCAGTGCTGTCACAGGTTTCCATTGGCTCCCACCTCTCCAGGAGACAGGTCCTTGGAGGTCCAGAGATTTCTTCTTCCTCTACTTGAGTCTAACTGCTGTTTTCTCAGTGGAAGTGTTACATTTTATTCCCACATTTTGAAGGACATCTCAGTGTCTAACACACACTCCCCTCCAATCTATAGGCTTACTTCTCATTGAAGTCATCCCTGCAGGCTCAGGCACTGACCACCACTGTCTAGTAGCCTCAACAAAACAAGACAATTCAAGTCCAGGACTGGAGAGTGATCTGCTCCAACAGATATTCAGCATGCAAATGACAGATTGAAGAGTTTGAATTTAAACCGTGGAATATAGAACTCTGAAGTGGGGGAGGGACAGAGCACAGGTGGGCCTGGGTGAGTTAGGTAGGGTGCAGAGACACTTCATGGAGGGCTCTGGCAGGTACACAAAAACCCATTCAAATTTTAGGAGCAATTTGTGCGGGCCTCCTTAGGCAATTTATACACATTGGGTTGTTTTAAATTCACAGCACAAAGGCTTTTGCTTGATGTGTGCTTTATTTCAGTTCTAAATTGATCAACCTAGTTTTGGGTACCTTAATCAGCTTCCTATCTAGCTCTTGGTTTACTTCAACACAGGCTACACTTTCTGAACAAAATTCAGAACATGTATCCTGAAAAAAATAATGGCTACTTTTGGCCAGATGGAACCCAGTGTTTTAAATTAGGATTGACTCAGCAGATCCAGCATGGATCGTTACTGTGTGCACATCATTCTTTAGCTAGAGTTCCTATGGCCCCAAGTGCCATCCAGGGTTGGAAGATACACAGACTGCAGCCAGCCCAGGCTTACTGGTGATTCTCTTTGCCCCAATCCATCAGGGCAAGGTCCTGTAGCCTACACAGCTCAGACAAAACAAATTACTACTTTTTTTTCTTAGAGTATTATGTTCAATATTTAAGTGTTTACTTTTTGAATGATTTTGATGTAACATTTTATTTTTTAAAAATTTTATCTTAATTGTTGTTCAAGTACAGTTTTATGTCTTTTACTCCCATCCCAGCCCCCACCCCCCAGCCCTCCCTCCCTCCCTCCCATTTCCACGACTCCATGTTTTTGTCCATGTGCGCTTTATACTTGTTCCTGTAAACCCTTTCCCTTTTCGCCTGAAAATCCTTCTCCTCTACACTCAGGTCACTGTCAGCCTGTTCTCTATTCCAGTGTCTTTGGTTATATTTTGCTTGTTTGTTTGTTTTGTTGTTTAGGTTCCTCTTAAAGGTGAGATCATATGGTATTTGTCTTTCACCGCCAGGCTATTTCACTCAGCATAATGCTTTCCAGTTCCATCCTTGCTGTTGCAAACAGTAGGAGCTCCTTCTCTCTTTCTGCTGCATAGAATTCCATTGTGTAAATGCACTACAGTTTTGGGATCCATTCATTTACTGATGGGCACCTAGGTTGCTTCCAACTCTTGGCTATTATAAATTGTGCTGCTACAAACATTGGGGTGCATAGGTTCTTTTGGATTGGTGTTTCAGGTTTCTTAGGATATAATCCTAGCAGTGGAATTGCTGGGTCAAAAGGCAGATTCATTTTTAGTTTTCTGAGAAAATTCCATACTGTGTTCCATAGTGGTTGTACCAGTCTGCAATCCCACCAGCAGTGCACTAGGTTTCCCTTTTCCCCACACCCTCTCCAACACTTGTTGGCTCTCGCATTGTTTATGATGGCCATTCTGACCCGTGTGAAGTCGTACCTCATTGTGGTCTTAATTTGCATCTCTCTGATAGCTAGTGATATTGAGCATCTTTTCATGTGTCTCTGGATCTTCTGTATGTCCTCCTTGGAGAAAGGTCTGTTCAAGCCCTTTGCCCACTTTTTAATTGGGTTGCTTGTCTTCTTAGACTGGAGTCATGTAAGTTCTTTGTATATTTTAGAGATTAAACCCTGGTCTGAGGTACCATTGACAAATATGTTTTCCCATACAGTTGGTTCTCTTTTTATTTCAATACTGTTTTCTTTAGCCCTGCAGAAGCTTTTTTATGTTGATCTGATCCCATTTGTTTATTCTCTCTGTTATGTTCCTTGCTCTAGGGGACATATCAGTAAAACTGTTGCTTCGTGATATATCTGAGATTTTTCAGCCTATGTTCTCCTCTAGAACTTTAATGGTGTCATGGCTTATATTTAAATCTTTTATCCACCTTGAATTTATTTTGGCATATGGTGTAAGCTGGTGCTTGAGTTTCATTTTTTTTAATGTAGCTGTCCAGGTCCCCCAACACCATTTGTTGAAGAGGATATTTTTACTCCATAGTTCGTTGCTGCCCCCTTTGTCAAATATTAATTGACCCTAGAGACTTGGGTTTATTTCTAGGCTCTCTCTTCTGTTCCATTGTTTTATGTGCCTGTTTTTATGCCAGTACCAGGCTGTTTTGATTACAGTGGCCTTGTAATAAAGTTTGATATCAGGTATTGTGATTCCTCCTACTTTGTTCTTCTTTCTCAAAATTGCAGCAGCTATTCAGGGTCACTTGCGGTTCCATATAAATTTTTGAAGTGTTTGTTCTATGTCTGTGAAATATGCCATTGGGACTTTAGTAGATATTGCATAGAATCTGTGAATTGCTTTGGGTAGTATGGGCATTTTAATGATGTTAATTCTTCCAATCCATGGACACAGTATATGTTTCCATTTGTTTATGTTTCCATTTGTTTGTATCTTCCTTGATTTCTTTCTTCAGTGTTGTGTAATTTTCTGCATACAGGTCTTTTACTTCCTTGGTTAGGTTTATTCCTAGGTATTTTATTTTTGTTTTTGCTATATCAAATAAATTTTTTTCTTCTTGATTTCTGCTTCTCCTGTTTCATTGTTGATATACAAAAATGCCTTTGAGTTCTGGATATTGACTTTGTATCCTGCTATTTTGCCAAATTTATTTATTATGTCAGGCAGTTTTTTGGTGGAGTCTATAGGATTTTCTCTGTACACTATCATGTCATCTGCAAACAGTTTTGTTTGCAAATGACAGTTTGCAAACAAATGAAATGACAAATGACAAATGACAGTTTTGTTTTCTCCTTTCTGATTTGGATGCCTTTTATTCCCTTTTCTTGTCTGATCGCTGTGGATAAAACTTCCAATACTATATTGAATAGAAGTTGTGAACGTGGATAACCTTATCTTGTTTCTGATCTTAGTAGAAAAGATTTTAGTTTTGGCCCATTGAATATGATGTTGGCTATAAGTCTCTCATATATGGCCTTTATTATGTTGAGGAATGCTCCCTCTATTCCCACTTTGCTGAGTGTTTTTATCATAAATGGGTGCTGTACCTTATCAAATGGTTTTTCCACATCTATTGATATGATCATGTGATTTTGTCTTTGCTTTTGTTTATGTAATATATTACATTTACTGATTTGTGAATATTGAACCATCCTTGCATCTCTGAGATGAATCCCACTTGATCATGGTGTATGATCTTTTTAACGTATTGTTGGATGTGGTTTGACAGTATTTTGTTGAAGATTTTAGTGTGTATGTTTATCAGCAATATTGGCCTGAAGTTTTCTTTCTTTGTTGTGTCTTTATCTGGTTTGGGGATTAGGATAATGCTAGCTTCATACAAAGAGTTTGGGAGTCTTCCATCATTTTGGATTATTTGAAATAGTCTGTAAATGTTAGGGGTTAGCTCTTCCTTAAATGCTTTGCAGAATTCTCCTGTGAAACCATCTGGTCTAGGGCTTTTGTGTGTTGGGAGTTTTTTTATTACTGCTTCAATTTCACCTGCTGTTATTGGTCTGTTCAAGCTTTCTGCTTCT
Organism: Sturnira hondurensis; assembly: GCF_014824575.4. NCBI lineage: Eukaryota > Metazoa > Chordata > Mammalia > Chiroptera > Phyllostomidae > Sturnira > Sturnira hondurensis. The sequence continues at coordinate 4,410,704 of NW_028081491.1, forward strand.
TCTTGATTCAGTTTTGGAAGATTATATTATTCTAGAACTTTATCCATTTCACCTAAGTTTTCAAATTTCTTGGCATAGAGTTCTTCGTAGTAATTTCTTACAATCCTTTGTATTTCTGTGGTGTCAGTTGTAATCTCTCCTCTTTCATTTCTGATTTGTTTATTTGGGTCCTCTCTCTCTCTCTCTCTCTCTCTCTCTCTTGATGAGCCTGCTTAAAGGCTTGTCAATTTTTTTTTTATCTTTTCAAAGAACCAGCTCCTGTATTCATTGATTCTTAGAATTGTGCTTTTAGTCTCAATGTTGCTTAATTCTGCTCTGATGCTGGTTATTTTTTTTCTTCTACTTGCTCTGGGTTGTCTTTGTTGTTCCTCGAGTTCTTGCAGGAGTAAGGTTAGAATGTTTATTTGAAATGTTTGTATTATCTTTAGGTAGGCCTGTATCGCTATGAACTTCCCTCTCAGGAGAGCCTTCACTGTGTCCTATAAGTTTTGGGTTGTTGTGAGTTCATTTTCATTTTCTTCCAGAAACTTTTTGATTTCTTCCCTAATTTCATTCTTGACCCATTCACTGTTTAATAGCATGCTATTCAATCTCCATGAGTTCGAGTGTTTGGGAGTTTTTTCCTTCAGGTTGGTTTCTAGTTTCAGTCCCTTCTGGTCAGAGAAAATGCTTGATATGATTTCACTTTTTTTGAATTTATTGAGGCTTGTTTTGTGTCCTATCATGTGGTCTATTTTTGAAAATGGTCCATGTGCATTTGAAAAGAATGCATATTAAGCTTCTTTGGAATGAAGGGCTCTGTATACATCAATTAAGCCCATTTCTTCTAGGGTATTGTTCAATGCTACAATATCTTTTTTTGATATTTTGTTTGGACGATCTGTCCATTTTTGACAGTGGGGTGTTACAAGTGCCTACTGTAATTATGTTGCTGTCAATATCTTTCCTGAAGTACTCTAAAATTTTCTTTATGTATTTGGGTGTTCCTATGCTGGGTGTATATACATTTACAATGTTTATGTTTTCTTGGTGGATTCTTCCCTTGAGTATTATGAAGTGACCTTCTGGGTCTCTCTTTGTGGCCCTTTTTATAAAGTCTATTTTGTCTGATATGAGTATCTCTATCCGGCCCCCCCCCCCTTTTCATTTGCTTGGAAAATTTGTTTCCAGCCCTTCACTTTCGGTCTGTGTAGGTTTTTTGTCCTGAGGTGGGTCTCTTGTAGGCAGCATGCGTGTGGGTCATGGTTTCTTATCCATTCAGCTATTCTATGTCTATTGTTTGGAGCATTTAATCCATTTACATTTACGGTTATTATTGATAGGTGATTATTCATTGCCATTTTCGTACCTGTATTTCTCTCTCTCTCTCTCTCTCTCTCTCTCTCTTGATGAGCCTGCTTAAAGGCTTGTCAATTTTTTTTATCTTTTCAAAGAACCAGCTCCTGTATTCATTGATTCTTAGAATTGTGCTTTTAGTCTCAATGTTGCTTAATTCTGCTCTGATGCTGGTTATTTTTTTTCTTCTACTTGCTCTGGGTTGTCTTTGTTGTTCCTCGAGTTCTTGCAGGAGTAAGGTTAGAATGTTTATTTGAAATGTTTGTATTATCTTTAGGTAGGCCTGTATCGCTATGAACTTCCCTCTCAGGAGAGCCTTCACTGTGTCCCATAAGTTTTGGGTTGTTGTGAGTTCATTTTCATTTTCTTCCAGAAACTTTTTGATTTCTTCCCTAATTTCATTCTTGACCCATTCACTGTTTAATAGCATGCTATTCAATCTCCATGAGTTCGAGTGTTTGGGAGTTTTTTCCTTCAGGTTGGTTTCTAGTTTCAGTCCCTTCTGGTCAGAGAAAATGCTTGATATGATTTCACTTTTTTTGAATTTATTGAGGCTTGTTTTGTGTCCTATCATGTGGTCTATTTTTGAAAATGGTCCATGTGCATTTGAAAAGAATGCATATTAAGCTTCTTTGGAATGAAGGGCTCTGTATACATCAATTAAGCCCATTTCTTCTAGGGTATTGTTCAATGCTACAATATCTTTTTTTGATATTTTGTTTGGACGATCTGTCCATTTTTGACAGTGGGGTGTTACAAGTGCCTACTGTAATTATGTTGCTGTCAATATCTTTCCTGAAGTACTCTAAAATTTTCTTTATGTATTTGGGTGCTCCTATGCTGGGTGTATATACATTTACAATGTTTATGTTTTCTTGGTGGATTCTTCCCTTGAGTATTATGAAGTGACCTTCTGGGTCTCTCTTTGTGGCCCTTTTTATAAAGTCTATTTTGTCTGATATGAGTATCTCTATCCGGCTCCCCCCCCCCCTTTTCATTTGCTTGGAAAATTTGTTTCCAGCCTTTCACTTTCAGTCTGTGTAGGTTTTTTGTCCTGAGGTGGGTCTCTTGTAGGCAGCATGTGTGTGGGTCATGGTTTCTTATCCATTCAGCTATTCTATGTCTATTGTTTAGAGCATTTAATCCATTTACATTTACGGTTATTATTGATAGGTGATTATTCATTGCCATTTTCGTACCTGTATTTCTCTCTCTCTCTCTCTCTCCCTCTCACCCTTCTTTCCCTTAAAGCAGGCCCTTTACATCTCTTGCAGAGCTGGTTTGGTGAAGGTGTATTCTTTTAGACTTTTTTTTTTGTCTGGGAAGCTCCTTATTTGGCCTTTTATTTTGATTGAAAGCCTTGCTGGGTAAAGTAGCCTTGGTTGCAGGTCTCTGGTTCTCATTATTTGGAATATTTCTTGCCATTCTCTCCTGGCTTGGAGGGTTTCCATTGAGAAGTCAGCTGTTAACCTTATCAGGGCTCTCTCATTGTTACTTTTTGTTTCTCTCTTGCTGCCTTTAAGATTCTCTCATTGTTTTGGAATTTTGCCATTTTAATTATAATGTGTCTTGAAGTGGGCCTCTTTGGGTTCCTCTTGATTGGGACTCTCTCTGTTTCCTGGATTTGTGTGACTTTTTCTCTAATCAAATTAGGGAAGTTTTCCATCATGACTTTTTCAAACAGGTTTTCTATCCCTTGCTCATCTTCTCCTTCTGATATTCCTATTATAGGGATATTATTATGTTTCATATTGTCTTGCATTTTTCTTAATCCCTCTTTATTCTTTCTGAGTCTCTTTTCCTTTTCTTGCTCATTTTGGGTGTTTTGTTCTACTTCATCCTTCAATTTGCTGATCTGATCTTATGCTTCATCGATCTCGCTGTTGATTCTTCCTACTGCGTTCTTCAGTTCAGAAATTGTATTCTTCATTTTCTCTTGGCCCTTGTTGATAGTTTCTCTTTCCTTTTTTTATGTTGATATAATTTTCAGTGAGTTCATTATAGTTTCTCTGTATTTTCTGGTAATTCACTGTGAGCTCATTGAGCTTCCCGATAACCAATGCTTTGAACTCAGTATCTGATAGTTGAGTTGCCTCTATTTCATTTAGCATTCTTTCTGAGACTTTCTCCTATCTTTTCATTTTGGGACTGTTTCTTTGTCTTCCCATTGTTTGTGAGGCTTTTCATGTTAGCCTCAGCTTCTTAAATTTATCTTTTCTGACTCCCTGAATTTATCGTGTGAACTTCTGTCTTAGAGTACTTGTGAGATTCAGTGGTGCAGTCTCCTTGATCTCCTGAGCTCACTGGTCTTGGGCTGTCATTTAAGTTGGCTCTGTGTTTGTGTTTTGATTGTTGTTGGGTCTTTCTTTGGTGGGTCCTTCCCACCAGCTGGTTAACTGAGGGTCACTCTGTCCACCACCTCTTGTATTTTGCTGTGCTGGTGAGGGCAGGTTGTGCTGAAGCTGGTTTTTTCATGTTTGCAAGGTTTTGAGGACTCTCTCTTGTTCTTGCTCAGTCGTTTGTACTGGGTAGTCTCTCCACTATTTAGTTGTATTTTCATATGGGTCCTGGATTGAGGTTTGTTTGGTTTCCACGCCTTCCTTCACCTTATTCTGGTTGTTATCTGTTGGTAGTTCCTTCATTGTCCAGTTTCCTCTTCCAGTGGGTGTCCTGGTGTTCATTACTTCCACCTACTCTTATTTGTGATTAATTGGAGGGGGATGGCAAAATGGTTTAAGACAGCAGAAAAGCATTCTATGATATTTACAGTAGCAGCCAATAGACAAGAGATAGGAGATCCTTTGGCTATGTGTAATGTTAACTGTGACCTTCTGTCCAACTAGCCAGTTTTTAAAATGGATGTAAAGAAGATAAGACTCTTGTTGGGGAGAGAAAGATTGTGAGTTGGATCTAGATAACAGTGAGGTTGTGGGAGGTCAGATTCTGAGTTAAGGTGAGAGTAAAAGATAGTAAATAGGTGTAGTGTGTGAGAGAATAGAGTTAACCGGTACAGTAATAGAGTTTAGGAAACTGTGGATTGTGCTAAGGTCTGGAAGGGGTGTTGTGAAGTATTTACAATTATATAAAACAGCTATTATTTCCAGTAATAATGGAGCAACAATCATTTGACAGAATCTTTGTGATCTGGATAACAATAATATGAAGTATAAGACCTACAGTAGTGTGCTAATGGAACATGAGTGAAGTGAGGGACAGTAAATTAGCAATACACTATGAAAGAGAGACTGGGGAAACCTTTCAAATGACACAATATAACCAGCCAAGCAAAGAAGATTATACAGAAAGAAGAGGAATACAAAAATACTATTCAAATAAAAGATGTAAGAATAATGAAAATAATAATAATACAAATATGCAATAACTTGCAGGTTCTCTGTAATAGCAAAATGAAATCTGTCTCGCTGTCTCAGCTGTTGGTATGTTCCCTCTTTGGGTCCAACTCTGGTCTTTTCACAGTTCCAGGTTTTTTTGTCTTATTTATGGGTATTTTTTAAAAAGCAGAAGAAGGAAGAAAGAAGAGATAAAATTGATCAGCAAGAGAGGAAAAAGAAATCAAAAGATAAAAATAATAAAAATTTAAAAATTACTTTTTAAAAAACGGCTCTTGCTGGTTTCAAACTTGCCAAACTCTTTTTTCTGGTCTTGCTGGCTGCAGCAGCCTGAGGGTTGATTGGTATGGCTTTTCTCCCTTCCCAATCTGTACTCAGTCAGCCTAAAGCGAGTGCTCTCTGCAGAGCTAGTGTGGTGCTTCTCTCCTGCACCTTGAGTGTAGGATCCAGGCCTTCCTGAGAGTGCTCTTTCCCTGGAGTTAGTACTGTGGGCTGTGATGTGGGCATGCACGCAGGTTCAGCCAGGCTGCCTAGGTCCTACGGTTCTGGCCACACTCTTCCCAGGGCTATGGGGGTGTGCCAGGTTTTCCATGCAACTTTCCATGCAACCTAGGGAATCACTGCTCGGCTGGGTGGGGAGTAGGCCAGAGTGATTGCTGCAGGAGAATTTTCCAAACAGTGTCTCTCTTTTCACTTTTGCTTTTTGAGAAATTCCTCCTACTCAAGCCTGCCACTCTGTACAGCGGCCTGGCTTCTAGCACAGCCAATTGTCCAGCAGAGCCAATTCTCCAGACAGACCAGGAACTATCTTGGTTAGGGCCTGTCACTGCATGGCTCTCAGCTCTTCCCAACAGGCATCTGCAGACTCCACGGGTGCTCACAGCCCCTGTATGTTTGCTAATTAGTCCTCATTCCCCTCTCTTGCGACTTCAAGCAACCAGGTCTCTCCCGGTGCTGCTTAAACCTTGTTTGGCTGGCAAGGGAGCAACTGACCTGGCTTTCTCTCAAGGACCCTGTGGCTGACCCAGTGGGACCCCGGCCTGAGGCTGCAGCCGCCCTGGTCCCTGGGACCCTATTGTCCTGCAGCACTCTCCTTACTGTCTGGTTTTTCAGTGTCCACTACAAATTTTGGTCTCTTATTTTCATATATGCTGGGGTGCTGTTGGCTGTTTGCACTGTTCCTCCATAGATTGGCTAGGTTTTTCTCCCATGTGTAGAGGTAAGTGGAATCTGCTGCCTCCTACCTTGTTGCCATCTTACTTACTTCCTAAGAGATTTTTAATTGCTGAAGTCTGTGAGCAGCAAGGGAAAGTAGTATAAAGGTGTTTCATTTAATTTAAAAAACTAATTTCAAGAATCTGTCAGGCAGAGTCAGGCATTTGGAAGCTGGACTGTTGTGAACTTTGAGGGTTGTTTTCCCAGCTCTCCCCTACTTCCTGCCCTATTCCCCAAGTGAGCAAATGCCTCCCCTGAATTGAGGTGGCAGCTTTCGTGTATTGATGTAACATTTTAAAGAAGTATGTCTTCATATAGTTCAAAGTCAAATTGTGCAATATGGAAAAATGCAGTGATGAGTCTCTCTCTTGTCTCTTTCCTCTATTGCAAATGACCAGAAAGAGAATTGGATAATTCCAGTTTCTCTGGAAAGTATAACAAACTCAAGTCAGTACACTGATTTTTCTACTACATATATGTTTTATTGTCACATGAATTTCTGCAATAAAATGCAAAAAATGAGGGTGGGAGGGTGAAATTGTTCCCATGCTACTTGCTATGTCAACAGATATTAGCCCAGACTGTGAAGTCTTGATCAATATTATAACAACCACCTTGCAATAGAAACACCTGCAAATCAACATTTATTGAAAAATCTCCCCATAAAAATAAATACACTAAGAAAAATATTCTAGTACAGTAAATGTGTTTGGAAAAACTCTAGGAATGCAGTCAGGTGAAAGTATCTTTTGGATTGTTTCTTTTCTTTTCTTTTTTTTAAAAAAAATTATTTATTTACTTATCTTTAGAGGGGAAGGAGAGAGGGAGAGAAACATCAATGTATGGTTGCCTTTCGTGGGTCCCCTGCTGGGAGTTGGCCTGCAGGGAACCTGCCTGCAACCCAGGCATGTGCCCTGACTGGGAATCGAACCACGATCCTCTGGGTCGCAGGTCTGTGCTCAATCCNGGTGAAAGTATCTTTTGGATTGTTTCTTTTCTTTTAAAAATTTTATTTATTTACTTATCTTTAGAGGGGAAGGAGAGAGGGAGAGAAACATCAATGTATGGTTGCCTTTCGTGGGTCCCCTGCTGGGAGTTGGCCTGCAGGGAACCTGCCTGCAACCCAGGCATGTGCCCTGACTGGGAATCGAACCACGATCCTCTGGGTCGCAGGTCTGTGCTCAATCCACTGAGCTACACCAGCCAGGGCTGGATTGTTTCAAAGGTCTAAATTTCTTTGCCAGAATTGTTTAATGGAACACCCAGACTTTTTAGGAGGAAAGAATGCACTATTTTAATTTTTTAATTATATTTTACTGATTATGCTATTAAAGTTTTCCCAATTTTCCCCTCTTTGCCTCCCTCCACCCAGCACTCCCCATTATCTCAGGCAATCCCTTCACCATTGTTCATGTCCATGGGTCATGTCTCTGTTCTGCTTATTTGCCTAGTTTGTGTTTTTTTAGACTCAATTGTTGTTAGATTTGTGGGTTTTTTTGCCATTTTATTGTTCATAGTTTTGATCTTCTTTTTCTTAAGTAAGTCCCTTAGCATTTCATATAATATTGGTTTGGTAACATAAACTCCTTTGTTTTTTTCTTGTCTGGGAAGCTCTTTTTCTGCCCTTTGATTTTAAATGATCTCTTTGCTGGGTCAAGCAATCTTGGCTGTAGGTCCCTGCTTCTCATGACTTCAAATATTCATTGCCGAACACTTCTAGCCTGCAAAGTTTCTTTTGAGAAGTCAGCTGACAGTCTTATGGGAACACCCCTGTAAGTAACTAACTGCTTTTCTCTTGCTGCTTTTAAGATTATCCCTTTATCTTTGACCATTGGCATTTTGATTATGATGTGTCTTGGAGTGGGTCTTTTTGCATCCATTTTGTTTGGGATTCTCTGTGCTTCCTGGACTTGCATGTCTAATTCTTTCACAATTTAGAAAAGTTTTCTTTCATTATTTTTTCAAATATATTTCCAATTTCTTGCTCTTTCTCTTCTACTTCTAGAATCTCTATGATGCAAATGTTGAAAAACTTAAAGTTGTCCCAGAAGCTGGTTACATTATCTTCATATATTTTGGATTCTTGTTTCTTCTTGTTGTTCTGATTGGCTTTTTTTCTTCCTTGTGCTCAAAATCACTGATTTTATTCTCAGCTTCATCCACTCTGTTGTTGTTTCCCTGTAAATTGTTTTTTATTTCACTTAGTGTATCCTTAGTTTCTGACTGGATCTTTTCTATGCTGTCAAGGTCCTCACTAAGTTCCTTGAGTATTTGTATAACCAGTGTTTTGAAATCTGCATCTGATAAATTGCTTATCTCCATTTCATTTAGCTCTTCTTCTGGAATTTTGACCTGTTCTTTCATTTGGGTCATGTTTCTTTGTGTCCTCATTTTGGCAGCATCCCTGTGTTTGTTTCTATGTATTAGGTAGAGCTGCTTTAATTCTATGTCTTGGTAGTATAGCCTAATATAATATGTGCCCTGTAAGGTCCAGTGGCACAGCCTCCCTTATCACCCAAGCTAGGTACTCAAGGTGTGCCCTTCATGTGGGCTGAGTACACCCTTTTCTTGTAGTTGATGCCTGGTGGCTGTTGGCAGGTCAATGGGAGGGATTTACCCAGACCACTCAGCTGGAGAACTGGCTGTGGCCACTGATCAACCTCCACTATCCATGGAGGATCAGCTGTGCAAGAGCGTGGTGGTGGTCCTCCAATGTGGTCTGTAGCTGTCCACTGCATGCACAGGCCCCAAGTTTCCTGGGTGGTACAGGTCAATGTGAGCTCCCACCTGTGTTTTGCCCAGGGCCACTGTGTCTGAGCTATAAAACACTTTGATATGGCTGCTATTTCTGCTGTGTTTGGAGATTTGCAGGTAAAGCCAAGATGTGAATCTAGCCTAGCTGCTGCTAGTGCTGGGCCTGGGGCCATATAGCAAGAGGTATAGGGCTTAGGAGCTTACTGAGGTGGCTGTTGCTGGTTTGATAGGCTTTAGGAAGTTGTGAGGCATGAGCCAAGGCCAGTTAATCATATGGAAAAGTCACAGTGAACAGTGGCTATGCCTGAAAGTTGGGTCGGACAGAGTCTCAGGGGATCTCCAGGGTGGGGCAAAGAATGTTAGCCAGGTTGATGGAGTCCCAGATATGGCACCCACCTGCCAGCTCTGTGGCTTTGTGGGGCAAGGGCTCAGAAACAGGACCTTGGCCTCTGCCCACCTTTCTGTCTGGGAAAAAGCTGTCCCACAGCTCCTGCCTTGATACAAGACTCTTCAGTTTTTCCCTGTATGCCACTGGTGCCTTTCAAGCTGCTACACCAGTGCTGGAGCTCAGAGAGAGTGAATCTGAGTAAGTCCATGTGTGCGTTCTTTAAGAGAAAATTCTTGGGACTCAAGAAATTTCTTCCACTGACTCAACCCCCACTGATTTTTGCAGGCAGAAGTTATGTGGTTTTATCTTGCTGGCACTGGAACCCTGGGCTGGGCAGCCTTGTATGAGGCTGTGACTTCACTCCTGAGATATCCCTCCCTAATTTTTACCCACCACACATAGATGTGGAACCTATGCATTCAGCATCTCTGCCCACACCTCCTACCTGACTGGATGGATGTGGTTTCTTTAATTCCATAGTTGGAAGACTTCCATTCAACTTGACTTCTGATGATTCTGAGTTACGGTTATTCTATAATTTAGTTATGATTTTGATGTGGCTTGTAAGGAGGTGATCCATGTTTATTTATTCCACCACCTTGACTGGAAGTCAGGACCCACTATTGTTAGAAACCATGGAAGTGTGTTCCAAATGGCTAAAGGCACTTGCCTCAATTTCAGTACATGTGCTTTAGGAAGACTTCCAAAAAGTCTTTTATCAGGTTGTAGCTAGCACATGGATTGAATGTTTGTAATTTTAAAATCATAAGTGCTCATTTAACAGGGTGCTGGTTTGAAGGAGGGAGGGTCATTTTGTGGCAACCCTCCAAGGCCAGGCAGGTCCATGGTATTCATGCAGATGCAGTAATATTCATGGAGCAGTTGGGATGCCTGACATGCTTTTATTCATGGGTGGGTGAGTCGCACACACTGCAAGCTGCATGTCTATCTGCATGTCTCTGTGTAGCACATATCATGGTCCTTGCTCCTCAGCATTATACCCACTGTGGCACCTGACCCCTTGTGTGCCTCTCATCATTGCCCCAGCAGGGAGTCCCTACCTGTTTAAGTACTAGAGGGCAACGAATCTGGAAAACAGCCAGAACATTACCTAACATAATTCTATGCATACGAGCTCATTTCATGTTATGAGAACAGTTTATCGGACCCAGTCTCAAGGCTATGAGAACATTATTTATCAAGTCCCTCCAAGGCTATGGGAACGCTGTTTCCCTTGGTTACCCAGACACCTGGGTGAGGAAGCTAGACTGCTTCCACTTACCCTATAGTCATGGAGGTTCCTGAGGAGGACTTGTCTGAGAAGCTTCACAGGGAGACCCCACCCTCCATTTCTTTCATTTCCTGCAGGGACAGCCCAAGCCCATTCTCTGGGTGCCTCTCACCAGGACACATGAACACAATTGCTGAGGCCAGTGTCCTGCAATGGCTCACAGCATCCATTGCCACAGTTGTCTCTATTAGGCATGCATGTGGTAACTGGAAGGGAGGGTCCACAAAAGTCATCCTGGCTGAGCACAGGGCATAGCATGGTGGTATCCAGAGTCTTATGTAAACAAGGAGGTAAGTGACTGGTGGACTCTCCACCCCTCAAGTGTCATCCCTATTCACTATTGTTCACGCTGTGTTTTTTTTATGCCCTGGCTCTGTGTTCATGTCCCAACACAGCTCACTTCTAATGGTGTTTACACTGGGAACCTGTTGCATGGAGAGTTCAGTGATTGATGGGTCTCATAATGGGCATATACTATACAACTCTGAGTGTCATTCTATGTCTCCTGTAGCTCTGAGTAACACAAATTCTAGGACATAATGTGTAGATTATATTATGTTGCACACTTTAAACTTGTATGGTTTTATAAGCCAATGTCCCCCCCGAATAAATTTAATCTAAAAAAGAAGAAAAAACTGGCAACTGTTTCTCTAAGATTCATCTGTCTTTGATATTTTCAGAAAACAATAAAAGTGGATGTACTGCTAATGATTTTTTTAAAAAGCTAATTTTGTAATAATAGATATTTACAGAGAAGTTAGGATGGGACCATAGAAGATAGACTTCTCTCATCCTCCCCTCACCCCTGCCAAAAATAAAAGACAGTTCTTTTATTTTTGTTGTTCCAAATTTGAACATGTTCTCTGCTTCAGCAAGAAGTAGCTCAAGCAATTGAAAATGAGTGGAAATGAGTGAAGCTTTCATGTACATCCTCATAGTTTCACTAATGTCTTCCTTCTTAACATGAAAAATATCAACCATAAATTATATTCAAACTTAACTGTTTTTGTTAGTGAGTTGAGCAATTTTGCTGAATCGGATAGAATCTGAAGTCCGTTGTCAAGTCACTATGGAATTACAATCACATGTTGGTTGCTGATGCAAGATTTCAGCAAAAATGAGCAAAAGCATTATCCCCAGTCACTTTAGAGTGACTTGATTTAAGTTTTTAAACCTTTGCCAATGTACCAGTGCAGGTACATTTTGCACTGAAGGTGGTTTATATTTGTATTATTGGGGAGACAAGGTACTGTGTGGGTATATTTTTAATGTGTTCTTGGTTAGATTTTGCTGTGCATATTTAAGGATGCTAAGAAGTTTTGTGCTTGTTTTTAGAGATGAAGAAGTTGTGGGTGGTTCTGTATACCTGGAAATGTGATATTGCAATATGTGTTTGTGGATCTCTTGGCATTGTAGAACTTCATGGGAAGTGGGTGGTTTTGTGCATGTCATTATTTAAGAATCTGTTGCAAATGCATTTACATGACCCTAGTTTGAGGTTTAATTTTGCGGTTTTAATTTTTAAAATTTTTTAATTTTTGAGGTTTATAGAGTTTAGAATCTGATTAGTATATTTGTATATGTGGATTAGTGATGTCTATGTAGATATTTAGGGTAAGTGGGAGTCACCAGTGTGTTTTTATGAGTGGCTGGGGTTGGGTTTATTTAGACTGTTTGAGATGTAATTCAGTACTGAATACTAAAGATGTTAGCATTATATATTTGTAATTTAGGGCTTTGACAATGTGTATGTGTTTTCCAAATATTGGAAATTTGTGTGTCTAATGGTGGGGTGAAAGATTTAGTTGCATGTGCATATTGCATGTGCATATTTAGTTGCATTGCACATTGCATGTGCAGTGTTGGAAAAAGTGCTTGTGTATATTATTTTTGATGTTGGGTCATGTTTCTGCATATTTCAAAATGTTGAGGGGTCATTTGTATGTTTCAGGATGTGCTATATGATTACATGTGTTTTTTGGCGATTTTCAGGAAGTGAATGTATTTGAGTGTTTGAGAGAAGGTCTCATGACTATTTTATTGTGTTAGTGGTATGTCATATATGTACAGATGATTGGTGTCATGTGGTTTACATGAATCTATACACCAGAAGATAGTGGGGTTATTTCAGTGTGGGATTATGTATATGCAGCTAGTATGAGGCTGTATGTGTATTTGCAGGTACAGGGTAGTGTGTTTCTATATTTATAGTGACCTGGGTAATTGTGGGTATATTTGGGACTTGTGATGAAAAACATGTATGTTGCATTTGTGTGCATACATATTTAAGAAGTATAGCAGATTGGAGATCTATTTCCTAGGATATGTGTTTACATTTTTTCATTAGAGTGTTAGTATGTATCTGGGATGATTTCTATACTGATATAGTAATGGGGTTATGTGTTTATACCAGGCAGTGAGAGAATTGTATTTGTATGTACTGGAGGTATGTGATATGGTTCTGTGTCAGTATTTAGTGGGTGGTGGTTTACCACATATAATTTTGGATTTGGAAGGGCTTTATGCATATTTTTATATATGATATGCTAGAGATGTTTCCTTATGTCTTAGGAATGCATACTGCTTCTGTACAACCATTAGTGCATGGGTGAATTACTTAAGTTTATTCATAGGGCTTGGAGTTGTCAGGAATGGGCTCAGTGATGTCCTTTGGCAAATGCTAGGGTTTTTGTATCTGTGTTAGGGAAATGTTTGGGGATTGTCGTTTTTGTATCTGTGTTAGGGAAATGTTTGGGGATTGTGGTAGTAATACATATTCTGGTTTTTGTGTTCGGTGTGTATCTATCTGAATGTGAGGGATATATATTCACACTCAGTAATTTGTGAGTGTTTGCAAAAAGGCCTTGTGGCTTTGTGTGTGTGTTAAATGGTTCAGGTGTCCTCTTTGTGTCACCTCTGGAGTAATGGTAATAGTTGATGAACTTGGAGGGATTATGCATATGTTTTCAATGTCAGTAAGGTAGTCTTCCCTATATTTGGTTAAGTTGGGTTGTTCATGGCTGCATGTATATTTTGGCTATTGGGTTTACGGTGTATGTATTCTTAGAGGTGGAAGAAGCTGTGTGCATGTATTTGGAAACAGATCTGTTGTGTTGGCTTGAGTGTTCAGGAATTGTAGAGTTATGTGTATATTAGGGATTATGTGTGGGTATTTTGGGGGATGGGCCTATGTGTCTGTAGGGTATTCATTGTGAACATATAGGTAGTGTGTTTGTTCTCATATGTTGATATTCAAGCATGTAATTTGTGTGCATATATTATTATAGGTGTGACATGAGTATTCTGGATGAGCAGATTTTGCTTGTAAATATCTATGTAGTATGATGTGGTTTGTATGTGTATTCAGGTCGCAAGTAGCTGCTGTATGTATGTTTAGTGTATATGAAAGACTGAATGTTTTGAGATATGTTCTGGAGATATGTACTATGGTTTTGTTTGTGTATTTAGCATGAGAGTTGAGGGTGTTACTTGGGGTGCACTGAAATTGTGTGCACATATGAAAGAGGATGGGAAGTGCCAAGAGCTGGCAGTGCCTCCTCGTGCACGATTTGGCTGCTGCTTTGTTTTGATTTTTCACCTTTATTGGGAGATAATTAACACACATTATGCATGTTTAAGGTCCACTTTGTGATAATTTGATATATGTATATATTGCAAAATGATTACCAAAGGAAGATTAATACTTTCATTCCCTCACATATTTACATTCTTGTGTTTGTGGTTTGAACATTTAAGATCTACTATTCTCTCAGAAGCTTTCAAGTATATAGTCCAGTATAGTTAACTGTAATCACAATATTGTACATTAGATCCTCAGAACTTAAATTTATCTTATAATTGGAAGTTTGTACTGTTGACCAACATCCCCCCGGTTCTTCTGGCCCCTGGTAGCCACCACTCTACTATGTTTTTATGAGTTCAGCTTTTTAAACATTCCCCATATAAGTGATATCATATCATAAAATATTTGTCTTTCTTTTTCTGAGTTCACTTAGCTTAATGCTCTGAAGGTCCATTTTGCTGTCACAGAAAGCAGGATTCCCTTCCTCCTCAAGACTAAATTTTTATATATGTATATATATAATTATAAAATCTCACATTTTTTATCCAATCATATGTTGGTGGCCACTAATGTTTCCATATCTGTTGTGAATAATGCTGCAGTGAATATGGGAGTGCAGATACTTCTTCAAAATAGTGATTTCATTTCCTTTGAATGTATACCCACAAGTGGGATTACTGGGTCATACATTAGTTCCTTTTTATATTTTTAAGCATACTGTTTTTCATAATGGCTGTACCAATTTACATTTCCACCAACAGTGTATAAGGGGGTCCCTCTTCTCAACTTAAGTTTTTTTTTTAATGATAGCCATTCTAACAGGAGTGAGGTTATGTCTAATTGTGGCTTTGACTTGCATTTCGCTGATGATTAGTACTGTTGAGTATCTTTTCATATGTCTGTCAGCCATTTGTGCATGTTCTATAGAAAACTGTGTATTTAGGCTCTTTATCCATTTTTATTGGGTTATTATGAAGGAGGGTTGCTATTAGGTTGTATGAATTTCTTATATGTTTTGGGTATTAACCCCTAATTAAATTGCTTACAAATATTTTCTCCCACTCTATAGATTGCCTTTTGCTTTTCATTTTGTGAATTGTTTCTTTGCTGTACAATTTTCTAGTTTGATATAGTCCAACTTTTTAATTTTTATTTACTACTTGTGCTATTGGTGTCACATAAAAAAATTGCCAGGACCAATGTCAAGGAGCTGTTACCTTATGGTTTCTTCTCTGATCTTTGTTATTTTCTTCCCTCGGCTAACTTTGGGCATAGTTTCTTTGTCTTTCAAATTCTGGTGGCTGTATGCATTCCTTGACTCTCAACACTCACTCCAATCCTTGTCTGTGTCTTCACATGGTCTCTTTTCTATAGCTGTGGCTTTTCTTCTTAGAAAAAGATTTGTCATTAGATGTAGAACCCACCTGACTAATTCAGAATGATATCAAATCAATATATTTGACTTAATTATATACATGAAAACCTTCTAAACAATGTCACAATCACAAGTTCCAGGGAATAAGACATGGACATATCTTTTGAGGAGCCATCATTCAATTTATTTCATTCAACATAAGGTGTCCTTTCAAGTGGCAGGAAGGCATTTGGGCTGCTTTTGCCACCTATACATTGTGAACTTTCCTACAAATGTCCACATTTTATTTTTAAACTCACTAATTCCCCAGATGGGTTTCTGTAATGCCAAAACACCCAAGCAGGATACAAATTGAGACCCAGGTTGCAGCTCTGCTTCATGTTAGCTTCATGTAGTGCTTTTTCCCTTTTTATATTTTATGTAACATAAAATTTACCACCTTGATTATTGGATGAAGAAGGTGTGGCATATATACATACACACATACATACATACATACATACATACATACACAATGAACTACTACTTAGCCATAAAAAGTGAAACATTGTCATTTGTGAAAACATGGATGAATCTTGAAAGTATCATGCTATCATGCTCATTGAAATCAGCCAGATAGAAAAGGAGGAGAACTGTATGGTTTTATTCACATGTGAGATAAAAAACAACAAACAAACAAATAAGACAAACAAACTCATAGATACAGACAACAGAATGATGATTACCAAAAGGGAAGCAGAGTGGGGAGCACAAAGATCATAGAGGTAGTCAATTATATGGCAATGGAGGAAGACTAGACTTCAGGTGGTGAGCATACAATGGAGTGCACAAATGTATTATAAAGTTGTACACCTGAAATTTTATTTTATTTTATTGTATAATGTTATTAACTGATGTTACTCAATAATTTTTTTAAGTACCATCTTAGCCCTGGCCCAGTAGTAGCTCAATTGTTTGGAACATCATCCCAATACACCAAGGTTGTGGTTTACATCTCCAATCAGAGTACACACAAGAAGCAACCAATGAATGCATAAATAAGTGGAACAATAAATCAATGTTTCTCTATTTCTCTCTCCACCCTTCCTCTCTCTCTCTAAAAATCAACTTAAAAGTTGCCTTCTTAACCAATTTTAAGTGTTCACTTCAGTGGAATTAAATATACTCACATTGTCGTGTAGCCATTACCACCATCCATCCCCTAACTCTTTCATCTTGTAAGTTTGAAATCCAGGAAATTTATACTCCATTTTCTCTTCTTCCCAGCCCCTGAAAACCACCATTACATTCTCTGCCTTTGTGATTTTGATTACTCTAAGCATCTCATATAATTTGAGTCATACAGTTTTGTCTTTTTGTGACTTGTTTATTTCATTTAGCATAATGTCCCCAAGGTTCATCCACGTTGTTGCATCACTGAAGAATTTCCTTCCTTTTTAAGGCCACACTTTGCCTATGCATTCATTAGTTGGTAGATACTTGGATTGTTTCTATGTTTTAGATATTGAGAATAATGCTGCTATGAATGAGTGTACAAACATATCTTCAAGATCCTACTTTCAGCTTTTTTCATATATAACCAGAAGTGGAATTAGTGGGTAATAAGGTAATTCTATATTTAAGTTTTGGAAGAACCTCCATATGGTTTCCATAGTTGTATTATTTTACATTTCCACCAATGGTGCACAAGTGCACCAATTTTTCCATATCCTTGTCAACTCATTGTTTTCTCTTTTACATAGTCATTTCAATGGGTGTGAGGTGGTATCTCACTGCAGTTTTGATTTGCTTTTCCCTAATGATTCCTGATGTTGAGAATCTTCTCATGTGTTTATATATATTTATATAAATGTATAAATGTATATATTTTATATATTTACATATCTTTAGAGAAATGTCTATTCAAGTCCTCTGCCCATCGTTGGGTATTTTTGTTGTTGAGTTTGAGAAATTCTCTTTATATTCTGGATATTAATCTCTTATGTATTATTTACATATCTTTTCTCCCATTCTATATGTGGCTCTTTTAAAATATATTTTATTGATTATAACATTACAGTTGTTCTATTCCCCCCCTTCTTTCCCCTCCACCCGCACACTCCCTCCCCCACCCTTCTCCCCCCCTTAGTTTATAACCACGTGTCTCAAGTTCTTTAGGTTCTATATTTCCCCCACTATTCTCACCCTCCCCCCTATCTATTTTCTACCTACCATCTATGCTATTTTCTGTGCCTTCTCCCCTCTTCTCCTCCTCCCACCCCCCTGTTTTTAACCCTCCATGTGTTCTTCATTTCTATGGTTCCACTCCTGATCTAGCTGTCCTCTTGGTTTGCTTTTGTTTTAGGTGTGGTTGTTAATAACTGTGCGTTTGCTGTCCTTTCACTGTTCATATTTTTCATCATCTCTTTCTTATATAAGTCCCTTTAGCATTTCATATAATAAGGGCTTGTTGATGATGAACTCCTTCAACTTGACCTTATCTGAGAAGCATTTTATCTGCCCTTCCATTCTAAATGAAAGCTTTGCTGGATAGAGCAATCTTGGATGTAGGTCTTTGGATTTCATGACTTGGAATATTCCTTTCCAGCCCCTTCTTGCCTGTAAGATCTCTTTTGAGAAGTCAGCTGACAGTCTGATGGGAACTCCTTTGTAGATGACTGTCCTCTTATCCCCTGATGCTTCTAGGATTCTCTCCTTCATTTTGGTCTTGGCTAATGTAATTATGATGTGCCTTGGTGTGTTCCTCCTTGGGTCCAACTTGTTTGGGACTCTCTCAGCTTCCTGGACTTCCTGGAAGTCTATTTTCTTTGCCAGATTGGGTAAGTTCTCCTTCATTATTTGTTCAAATAAGTTTTCCACTTGTTCTTCCTCTTCCTCTTCTGGTACCCCTATAAATCAGATGTTGGAATGTTTAAAGATGTCCTGGAGGTTCTTAAGCCTCTCCTCATTTTTTTGAGTCCTTGTTTCTTCATTCTTTTCTGTTTGGTTGTTTCTTTCTTCTTTCCAGTCCACTCCATTGATTTGAGTTCGTTTTCTTCTCATCACTATTGGTTCCCTGTGCATTTTCCTTCATTTCACTTAGTGTAGACTTCATGGTTTCATCTAATTTGTGACCAAATTCAACCACTTCTGTGAGTGTCCTGATCACCAGTGCTTTGAACTGTGCATCTGATAGGTTTGCTCTCTCTTTGTTGCTTAGTTGTATTTTTTCTGCAGCTTTGATCTGTTCTTTTGTTTGGGCCATTTTTTTTTTGTCTTCACATGAATGGTACATATGAGGGGCAGAGCCTAAGGTGCTCACTCAGGCATGTTAACCAAGTAGCTGGGTTGTGATGCTGTATGTGGGGGCGGGGTCTGAAAGGGATCAATGGCCATTGCTCCGCTGTCTGTGGGATTTCAGTATCTTTCACTGCTTCCCCCAAACAAACTGGGCCTTTGTGGCGCTGATTCCCATATGGGTGGGCTTGTGTACATTCTAGGACCCTGTGGATCTCTCCAACAAACTCTCTTGTGAGGTTGGGAATTTCTTCGGGTACAACCCCCACAGGTATTTTCAATCAGTTTTGAGGCTTTATTTCCCCATGCTGGGACCCTGGGTTGCACTGTCTGTCATGCTCCCCAGTTTCACTTGGTTTATCTGCATGTGAATGTGTTACCAGCCACCTTGCGCACTGTGCTCCACTTCACAATCGCCCCTTTGCCGAGTCTGCTTGTTGCCACCCTGCACCTGGGGTCTGCCAGCCGCCACCTATGCCCCCAGGGTACATCTGCTGCTGACTTATGTGCCCAGTGCAACCATTTTTTTGGCTGTGACCCCTCTCTGCTCAGCCACCTGACTCTGCCCCTCCTACCAGTCTGGATGAATATGTCTATTTTAATTCCTTGGCTGTTGGACTTCTATACAGTTAAATTTTCTGTCAGTTCTGGTTGTTATTTTGTTTCTAAATTGTTGTTGTCTTTATTTTGATTGTGCAAGGAGGCATAGTGGGTCTACCTACACTTCCATCTAGGCCAGAAGTCCTATGTGTCTGTTTTTATGCCAATGCCACACTGTTTTAATAACTGTGATTTTGTAGTGGGCTTTGAAATCAGAAAGTGTGAATACTCTAGTCTCATTCTTTTTCAAGATGATTTTGGCTCTTTAGGGTCCTTTAAGTTTCCATGTGAATAGTTGGATAGAGTTTTCTGTTTTTGTAAAAATGACACTGTGATATTGATCAGCATTGCATTGAATATATAGATCACTTTTGGTAATATTTTAACAATATTAAGCCTTTGAATCTATGAATGTGAGATATTTTTCCTTTTATATCCTCTTAATTTCTTTCAGCCATGTTTTATAGTTTTTAGTATACAGGTCTTTATTTTCTTGATTAATTTCAAAGTATTTTATTCTTTTTGATACTATTGTAAATGGGATTTTTTTAGATTCTATTTATTTATATTTAGAAAGAGGAGAAGAGAGGGAGAAAGAGGAGAGAAACATTGATTTTAGAGAGAACCAGTTGCCTCTCACACATGCCCTGAACAGGGACTGAACCCACAATCCAGTTATATACCCTGACTCTTGACCAGGAATTGAACCGGTGACTTTTGCTTTGTGGGACAATGTTCAACTAAGCCACATCAATCAGGGCTGTAAATGGGATTTTATTTTTTTTCTTTTCAGATTGTTCATTGTTTTTGTATAGAAATGCAACTGATTTTTGAGTGTTGAGTGTTGGCTTTATATCCTACTCCTTTGCTAAATTCATTTATTCTAACATTTTTTTTGGAATTTATAAAGTCATATCATCTGAAATCAGATAGTTTTATTCTTACCTTTCCAGTTAGGATGATTTTATTTCTTTTTCTTGCCTGATTACTCTGGTTAGAACTTCCAGTACTATGTTCAATAGGCATGGTGAATGTGGGCATGGTTGTTTTGTTCCTGATCTTAAAAGAAAAGCCCTCTGTCTTTCACCGTATTATGTTTGCTATCATGCATGACTTTTATTATGTGGAAGCACTTTCCTTCTATTCTAATTCTGTTGAGTATTTTTTTAACGTAAAAGGGTATTGAATTGTATTAGATGTGTTTTTCTAACTGAAGTCAGATGTTTGTGTGTTTTTTTTCTTCATCTTGTTGATTTGATATATTGATTGGCTTTTGTATGTTAAACAATCTTTGCATTACAGGAATAAGTCACACTTGGTCATGCTGTTTATAGTTTTTTAATATGCTACTGAATTCTGTTTCCAATTTTTTGTGAAGGATTATTGCATTGATTTTCACAGCAAATTATATTGGTCTATAGTTTTCTTTCCTTATAGTGTTTTTTGTTGGCTTTGGTATCAAGGTTATGTTGACCTCATAGTATTAGTTAGGAAGTATTTCCTCCTCTTCAATTATTTGGGAAAGTTTGAAGACCAATATTAGTTCTTCTTTAAATATTTGGTAAAATTTGCTGGTTAAGCCATCAGTTCCAGGGTTTCTTTGTTGGAAATTTTTTGATTACTGATCCGACAACCTTACTAGTTATTCATTTTGCCTTTTTTTCTGTGATTCACTCTTGGCAGATTTTGTGTTTTTAGGAATTTGTCCATTTCATGTATATTATCCAATTTGTTGATGTACAATTTGTTCATAGTACTCTCTTATAATCATTTTTCTTCTATAATATCAGTGGTATTGACCCCCAGTTTTATTTCTGATTTTAGAAATTTGGGTCTTTTTTTTCTTCATTCATCCAGCTAAAGGTTTGCCAATCCTGTTGATGTTCTAAAAGAATTAAGATTTGGCTTTATAGATTTTCTCTTGTTCTTCTATTCTCTATTTTATTTATCCTTGCTCTAATGTCTATTATTTCCTTCATTCTGCTAGCTTTGGGTTTAGTTTGTTATTCTTTTTTCTAGTTACTTAATTGTAAAGTTAGATTGTTGACTTGAGATCTTGTTTTTTGAATGTAAGTATTTATCAGTACAAATTTCTCCGTTGGCATCACTTTTGTCATATTTCATAAGATTTGGTATGTTGTTTTCATGTTCATTCATCTGTAAATATGTTCTAATTTTTCCTATGTTTTCTTTTTTTAATCTACTGGTTAAATTTCTATGGTTTGATTTTCATGATTTTGTGATTTTTTTATTTTTAATTATGTTACTGGTTTCTAACTTCACCCTGTTGTGGTCAGAGAAGATATTTTGTATGATAACAATATTTTTAAATATTGAGACTTAATTTGTTGCCTAACATATTGCCTATACTAGAATATGTCCTATGTGTACTTGAGAAGAATGTGTATGCTGCTGTTGTTGGCTTTCTGTTTCCTTAATGATCTTCTGTCTGGTTGCTCTATCCATTATTGTGAAAGGGCCATTGAAGTTTCCTGTTGTGGAAATGTCTATTTCTCCCTTCAATTTTGTCAGTTTTATGTTATAAATTTTAGTAGTCATTAAATGTGTAAATGCATATTATATTTATATCTTCTTCCTGTATTGAACCATTTATTAGTATATAATATTATTTGTTGTCTCTTATAAACTTGTTTTCTATTTAAAATCTATTTCACTTGATATAGTATGGCCACTCCTGCTCTCTTTTGGTTACTATTTTCATGGAATATCTTTTTCCATCCTATCATTTTCAACCTGTTTGCTTCTATGGGTCTCAAGTGAGTCTTTTGAAGACAACTTATAATTAAATAATTATCCATCCAATCTTTGCTTTTGATTAGAGAGTTTAATCCATTTACATTTAAAATAATTACTGTAAGAAAGAACTTACTTTTGTCATTGTGCTATTTGTTTTCTATATGCCCTACAGCTTTTTTTAGTTTCTCATTTCCTACATTCCTGACTTCTTTTTGTATTTGATTGATTTTTATACTGAAATACTTAAATTCCTTCTTAATTTTATTGTGTTTATATTCCGTAAACATTTTCTTGCACGTGATATTATTTTCTCTGCAGAAACTCCTAAAGATTCCACCAAATAAGCCTATTAGAACTAATAAATGTGACACTGAACATCTTTTCATATGTCTCTGGACCCTCTATATGTCCTCCTTGGAGAAGTGTCTGTCCAAATCTTTTGCTCATATTTAATTGTTGGGTTTTTTTTTTCTTCTTGGAGTGGAGTCATGTGAGTTCTTTATGTATTTTGGAGATCAAACCCTTGTCTGAGGTATGATTGGCAAATATGTTTTTCCCATGTAGTTGGTTCTCTTTTCATTTTAATGCTGTTTTCTTTAGCCATGCAGAAGCTTTTTAATTTGATGAGGTCCCATTTGTTTATTCTTTCCTTCACATCCTTGCTTTAGGGGACACAATCTCACCTTTAACTGGAACATAATCAACAAAAGAAAAAAGCAAGCAAAATATAACCAGAGACATCGAAATTAAGAACAATCTAACAATAGCCAGAGGGGAGTGGGGAGGGGATAGTGGGGACAAGGGTTTTCAGGAACTACTATAAGTACACACAGACAAAACCATGGGGGAGGGTGGAAGCAATGGAGGGAGGGAGGTGGGTTTGGCTGGGGTTGGTGGACAGAAAGGTGGGGAGAAAATGCAAAAAACTATAACTGAACAACAATAAAGTAAAAAACAAAAAAACAAAAAAAGAACTAATAAATGTGAAGGGGCGGGATAGAGCATCAATATACAAAAATTAGCTGTGTTTCTATACATAAGCAACCATATATCTGAAAAGAAAATAAAACAATTCTCTGTACAATAGCATCAAAAACAAGAAACACTTTTGGATAAATTTAATCAGGAAGGTAAAAGGTCTGTACGATATTGATGAAAGAAATTGAAGGTAACATAAATAAGTTAAAAGACATTACGCTTTCATGGGCAGAAATAATTAAATCATTAAAATTAACATAATACTCAAAGTCATCTACAGATTCAGTGACACCCCTTTCAAAGTTCCAATGGCACTTTCCACAGAATTAGAAAGAATAACCCTAAAATTTGCATGGAAGCACAAAAGGCCATTAAAAAACTAAAACAATTCTGAGGGGAAAAAAGCTGGAGAACTCACACTTCCTAATTTCAAATCTTATTACAAATCTATAGTAATCAAAACAATATGGTACTGTCAGAAAAATAGACACAGACCACGAGAACAGAATAAAGCCCATAAATAAATCCACATATATTTAGTCAAGTTATTACAAAGGCAGCAAGAATATACAGTGGGAAAGGGACAATCTCTATAATAAATGCTGTTGGAAAACTGGAAGTCTCATGTGAAAGAGTAAAAATGGACCTCTATCTTACACCATACACAAATTTAACTCAAAATGGAGTAAAGACTTGAATGTAAGATCAGAAACCATAAAACTCCTAGATGAAAATATAAATGGTAAGCTCCTTGAAATTGATCTTGGTGATAATTCTTGTTTTGGATTTGACAGCAAAATCAAAGACAACAAAAGCAAAAATAAGAAAGTGGGACTAAATCAGAGCTTTTTCATGGTCAAAGAAACAACAAAATGAAAAAGCAGCCTACATAATGGGGAAAAAATACTTGCAAATCACTTATCTGATCAAGGGTTAATATCCAAACAACTCAATAGCAAAAAAGAAATAACCTGATTTAAAAATAGATGTGAATAGACAGTTTTCCAAACAAAACACAAAAGTGGCCAACAAGCTTATGAAAAGGTGCTCAACAACACTAATCACCAGGGAAGTGGAAGTCAAACCACAAATTAATACCTCACACCTGTTAGAATGGCTATTATCAAAAAGACAGAAAATAACTGTTGGCAATTATGTAGAGAAAAATGAACACTTGTGCTCTGTTGGTGGAATGTGAATTGTTATATCTTCTATGAAAAACAGTATGGAAGTTCCTCAAAAATTTTCAAAAGTAGAGCTACCATATAATCCAGCAATCCCATATCTCCATACATATCCAAAGGAATGAAATCACTGTCTTGGAGTGATATCTGCACATTCATGTTCATCACTGCATTGTTCACAATAACAAGAACATAGAAATGTGTCCATCAACAGATGGATAAAGAAAATGTGGTATTTATAATACAATGGAATATTATTTATCCATTAAAAAGAGAAGAAATCCTTCCACTATGACAACTGGATGGGCCTTGAAGACATTATGCTAAGTAAAATAAGTCAGACAGAGAAAGACATAGACAATATGATCTGACATACATGAATTCTAAAAACCAAAATAAGCTTATAGAGCTCATAGATACAGAGAACAGATTGGCAGAGCCAGAGGGCAGGGGAGAGATGTATGTAAAATGGTGGAGGAAGCCAAAGGCACAAACTTCCAGTTATAATATGTCATGGGGTTGCAATGTAAAGCATGGAGATTATAGTTAATAATACTTTATTGCATATTTGAAAGTTGGTAAGAGAGTAGATCTTAAACATTTTTATCACAAAGAAAAAATGTTGTAGCTGTGTATGGGGACAGATATTAACTAGACATTGTGGTGATCATTTTTAAAAAGGTTTTATTTACTTTTAGAGAGAGGGAAAGGGAGGGACAAAGTAAGGGAGAGAAACATTAATGTGAGAGAGATACATTGATCAGTTTCCTCTGACACACCCCCAGCTGGGGACTTGGCCCGCAACCCAAGCATATGCTCTGGCTGGAAATTGAACTAGCAACATTTTGGTTTGCAGCACTCAGTCCACTGAGCCATACCAGCCAGAGTGTGATTATTTTGCAATATATTCAAGTAACAAATCATTATGTTGTATACCTGAAATTAACATAATGTTATATATCAATTATATCTCAATAAAAACAAAGAAAATTAGTAATGTTATCCTGTTAGAAGAAAAATGTGTCTTCCTATTTATTAGTAACATTCTACATTATTCAGGTTTTCTGCTGCTGATTAAGGACTGGAACATTATATATGTCTCTGCTCATATGAGGTGAAAGGAAATAAAATACCATAATCAAGGCTTAGATGAAAGTCATAGCTAAAACTCCAAGAGAAGGACATAAAAGCTTTTGTCAGGTAATACAATTAAATTGGAGGACAGTCACCCTGAATTACCAACTAAACACTAACTGAGGAGAAGTTGTATAACCAAGTAAAGGCAAAAGAAACCACCATGAGACCGTCGGAAGGGCTGAGATGTGAAAGGGGCTGGCCCTACTCCCACGGGTGGCAACCAAGATTAAGGAAGGACATCTTAGCTGCAGGAAGTTGCCCTTGAAATGTGTGAAGCCTAAACACCATGCCAGGCTTCTCCAGCAAGAGTGCCAGACTCAGGAACAGGCACCCACATAACATCTAGCTGTGAAAAGAAGCAGGGTTTCTGTCCACCAAGGTGAGGATGGAGCCCACTTGGGACAAAGGTGACCACTCAGGACAAGGGCAACCTCTTAAATGGCCAATGCACAAAATTTTGTTGGCAGCCACTCACCCTGACATTCAGCAGAGGGAGGGCAGTGAGGACTGGAGTGGCCTAAGGAGTGTCTGGGGTTTGCAGCTTTGGGGAGAGGTAGAGAAACAGCTGCCAGGATCTCTTTACTGAGTCATCCTTTGCTACTGCAGCAGCCATCTTTCCTGGGCAGAGCTTTTCCCTCCCAGTAGCATCAGTCTGAGGAAAAGCAACTACCCCATACTCTGGAATTAATTCCACCCCACCCTGTGGTTTTTAAACCCTGCTGAGGAGCAGTGGCATAGTACAGGGTGTGGAAGTCTGGGCAGACTCAGGAGTTGTCTGTGACTGCCTTAGAGGTGGGGCCATTCCTTCCACTTTCCCATGAACCTGACTGGCACTTCTTCCTCATGGGAGATCTGATAGAAACACCTTCCCAGTTTCTTTCAGATCCAACCTCTGGGTTCCAGAGTCTTCACTCACTTGATTAATAGGGGCTTTGCCCTGCCAAGGTCAGGGGAAAATGTAGGAAAGACAGGGACATGTGGCTCTGGTGCAGGGAATCGCACTCATCTTCCCTGAAGGCTGAATGGCATCTACCCCTCAGGGGAGATCTAGCAGCCCCATCCTCCCCATCCTGCCCCAGCCTCTTTCAGTGATTGAGCATTTTCAGTGACTAAGCATATCAGCCAGCTGGTAGATGGAGGCAGGTGGAGGCAGATCCCAGGGTGCCTTGAGACATTTGCTGACCCATCCTGGGCCCTGTGCTGCTGAAAGCCAGCCTTGGAGAGCAACTTCATCCTTTCTACATGAAGGGAAGCCCAGGGTACCCACAAACTGTGGATTGCTTGTAGCTTGCAGAGGGCCAAGCATAGACAGCAGATGTCATTGGCTTACATCAGAGTCCCTCCCAAAAGATGAAATACACCAAGTGACCAGCTTCAGAAAACATCAGAGCAGAATCCAACAAGCTTCACAAACAGCATATCCAAAGTGAGATTATTGCAGAAACTAAACTCTGCTGAGAAAAACACCAGTTTTTTTTCTTACTATTTTTCTGTTTTCTTTCATATTATCTTTTCCTCTTATGTTTTTTCCATTTTTTTCATTCTTTATTTTTCCTTATTCTTTGTTATCTTTTCATTTTTTCCTTCTCTTATTTTTTCTTTTTTCTTCATCTTTATGTTGTTACTATTGTTTCAGTGGTTTTGGTTTTTTTGGTTTTTTTTTTTTGTTTTACCACTTGCACAGCTGTAGCTTGTCATGGACACGGTTGAGCCTCATGGTCAGCCAGACTACAGGTCGTTCCCAAGCAAGAGAAGGCCAACAGCAATCAAGACCTGGTTATAACAGGAGGGGCCACATAATGCATGCAAGGAACATTCCTAGAGCACCCAGATCAAAAGATCAAGGAGATGGCACTACTGGACCCCACAGGACAACTACTATGTGAGGTCACCCCACAGAGAGAGACATAGCAGTTCTAATACATAGAAACAAACACAAAAAGACAGCCCAAATGTGGAGATACAAAAACAAGTCCCAAATGAAAGAACAGGAGGAATCTCTAGAAAAAGAGCTAAATGAAATGAAGGCAAGCAATTTATGAGATATACAGTTCAAAGTAATGCTTATAAGGATTCTCAACAGCATGAAAGAGGACATAACCATGAAAAAGTACCAGTAGGAAAAGAATAACATACCTGACATGAAGAACACAATGAAGGAATAAGAAGTAGGTTGGATGAAGCACAGGATCCAATCTTGGAAGACAAAGTAGAAAAAAACACCTAATTAGAGCAGCAAAGGGGAAAAAAAGAATTTTAAAGGATGAGGATAGTGTAGGGGAAGCGTGGGATAACTTAAAATGTAACATCCACATCTGAAGGGTACCAGAAAGAAAAAGATAGCAAGGGACTGGTATCTTACTTGAAGAAATGACTGAAAACTTGTTAATCTGGTAAAGGAAAATATACGTAAAAGTCCAGGAATCACAGCTAGTCTCAATCAAAGTGAACCCAAAGCAGCCCCACCAAAACACATCATAACAAAAATGGCAGAAGTGAAATAAAAAAAGAGAATGTGAAAAGAATCAAGAGAAAAGCAGTTAATTACCTAAAAGAGAGCTCCCATGAGACTCTCCCATGAGACTGTCACCTGATTTCTCAACAGAAACATTTCAGTCCAGAATGGACTGGCATGAAATATTGAAAATGATGAAAAGCAAGGACCTACAAGCAAAATTATTTTACTCATTAAGGCTATCATTTAAAATTGAAGGAGAAATAAAGAGCTCCCCAGACAAGAAAAAAACTAAAGGAGTTGGTTACCACCAAACTAGCACTACAATTTTTTTCTTTTTTAATATAGAGTCTATATTGTTTTTTTCCATTGCCATTTAGTCCTCTTTTATTCCCCTCCCCCAAGCAATCACCACCCTGTCATCCATATCCATGAGTCTTTCTTCTTTTTTGCTCAATTCTCTCCACCTCCTAACCACCCTCTCACTAGTTGTCATCTGTTCTTCATCTATGAATCTTTATCTGTTTTGCTTTTTAGTTCAGTTTGTTCATTAGATTCCACAAAGTAGTGAAATAATATGGTATTTGCCATTCTCTGACTTTCTTATTTCAATTAGCATAATGGTCTCCAGGTGCATCCATACTGTTTCATAGGGTAAAATTTTCTTCTTTTTTACAGTCAAGTAGAATTGCATTGTACAAATATCCTATAGTTGTTCTATCCACTCATCTATTGATGGATACTTGGGCTGGTTCCATATCTTGGCTATTGTAAATAATGCCACAATGAACTTAGGACTGCTTATTTCTTTTGAATTTGTGTTTTGGGTTCCTTCAGATATATTCTCATCAGTGGGATTTCTGGGTCAAAAGGCAGATCCATTTTAAATTTTTCGAGGTATCTCCAATACTGCTTTCCACAGTGGCTACCCTAGTCTGCATTCCCACCAAAAGTGCAAAAGTTCCCCTTTCTCAACATCCTTGCCAACACTTGTTTTTTGATTGAATGGTGACAGCTGTTCTGACAAGTGTGAGATGGTATCTCATTGTGTTTTTTATTTGCATTTCTCTGATGATTAGTAACATTGAGCATCTTTTCATATGTCTATTGGCCATCTGTCTATTTCTTCTCCAAATATGTCCTCTTTGGAGAAGTGTCTATTCAAGTTCTTTGCCTGCTTTTTAATAGGGTTTTTTTAAATGTTGATTTTTATAAGTACTTTATAAATTTTGGATATTACCTCCTTATCAGATGTATTGGTGAATATGTTATCCCATTCTGTGGGTTATCTTTTTATTTTGTTGATGATTTCCTTCTCTGTGCCAAAACTTTTAGTTTGCTAAAGTCCCATTTGTTTATTTTTACCTTTGTTTCTCTTGGCTAGGGATATATATTTGATAAAATATTTCTATGAGCCATGTCCAAGGTTTTGCTGCTTAAGTTTTCTTGTAGAATTTTTATGGCTTCAAGTCTAACATTTAAGTCTTTGATTTTTTAATTTATTCTTGTGTGTTGTGTAAGATGGTATTCTAGTTTAATTTTTCTGCACATTCCTGTCTGATTTTCCCTGCACCATTTATTGAATAAACTATCTTTAGGCCTTTGTATGTGCTTGCTTCCTCTGTTGAATATTAATGGACTATAAAGATGTGGGTTTATTTCTGGGCTTGCTATAATGTTCCATTAATCTATATGTCTGTTTTCATGCCAGTACTATGCTGTTTTGATTACTATGGACTTGTAGTATAGTTTGATATTAGGTAGTGTGATTTCTCCAAATTTGTTCTTCTTTCTCAGGGTTGCTGTTGCTATGCGGGCCTTCTGTGTTTACATACAAATTTTTGAAATATTGGTTCATTGGAATTTTTTGAATTTTATTTTTAGACAGAGGGGAAGGGAGGGAGAAAGAGAAGCATCAGTGCATCCTTGCCTCTCACATGCCTACTACCTGGCCTGCAACCCAGGCATGTGCCCTGACTAGGAATTGAAACCACAACCCTTTGGTTCACAGGCCAGCACTCAATCCACTAAGCCACACCAGCCAGGGCTGGTTCATTGGAATCTTGATAGGAATCCCACTGAATCTATAGATTGCTTTGAGTAGTATGAACATTTTAATGATGTTTAGTCATCCTATCCATGAATATGGATATCTCACTTTTCTTCCTCCAGTGTTGTATACTTTTCCAAGCACAGGCCTTTTACAACTTGGTTAGGCTTATTATTAGGCATTTTATTCTTTTTGAAGCAATTGTGAATGGGATTGTTTTATTAATTTTCATTTCTGTTAGTTTGTTATTGGCATATAAAATTGCAACTCTTTTCTGGATATTTATTTTGTATCCCACTATATTGCTGAATTTGTTTATCACTTCTAGTAGCTTCTTGGCTGAATCTTTGGGGTTCTCCATACACTGTATCTTGTTATTTGCAAATAAAGGTAGTTTTACTTCTTTTTCAATCTGGATGCCTTTTATTTCTTCTTCTTGCCTGAATGCTGTGGCTAGGACTTTCAGTACTATGTTGAATAAGAGAGGTAAATGCAGTCACCCCTGTCTTGTTCCCAATCTTAAAGATTGGGAGCTTTTACAAAACTACAGTTGCAATTTTGTCCATTGAGTATGATGATGGCAGTGACCTTGATTTACATGTTCCTTATTGTGTAGAGGTACGTTCCCTCTATTTGAACTTTGCTGAGAGTTTTTATCATAAATGGGTGCTGGATTTATCAAAAACTTTTTTCTGCATCTAATGATATAATCATGTGGTTTTTATCCTTCATTTTGTTTATGTGGTGAGTCACATTTTTTGACTTGAGAATGTACTATCCTTGCATTCCTGGAATAATTCTCACTTGATCACTGTGTACTAATAATTTATATTTTATTCATGACTATTTATACCCCTTATACCTTTATCTACCTCCACCTATACACTGCCCTCTGCAATCAACACAGTTTTTTGTCCATGTCCATGAGTCCTTTTATTTTTTTGCTTGATCCCACCACCCCAAAATGCCCATCCCCAGAATTGTCAATATGTGCTCTATGAGTATCTTTTTTTGTTCACTTCCTACTTCAGTTTGTTAATTAGATTCCCCACGTGAGTGAAATCATATAGACTTTGGCTTTCTATTACTCATTTATTTTGTTTAGCATAAAGTTCTCCAAGTCCTGTCATGCTGTTGCAAAGATTAAAATTCTCTTTTTTATGGAAAAGAAATATTTCATTATGTAAATGTAACATAGTTGTTTTATCCAGTCATCTACTGATGGACAATTGCCAATTGTAAATTATGCTGCAGTGAACATAGGGGTGCTTATATTCTTTCAAATTAGTGTTTCAGGGTTTTTTAGTGAATTCCTACAAGTAAAATTACTAGGCCACAAGGCAGTTCCATTTTTAATCTTTTGAAGTAACTCCACAATGGTTTCCACTGTGGCTGTACCCATTTGCACTATTTTTTTTGATATTTCTCCTCAATGAGGGAAGCAAGAGAAAAAATAAACAAGTAGGAGTACATCAAAGTAAAACCTTTTGGGGACTTCTGCCAAGATGGAGGCATAGGTGGAAACACTGTGCCTTCTCCCACAACCAAGTTTGAATACAACAAAGGTTTGAAGAACAAAGACACAGCCAAAGAACAGAAAATTGAATTATATGGAAGTTCAACGGTGACAGTAAGAGGGGTGGAGCCAGCAGCAGAGCAGGGTCGGGAAGGAAAGATCCCTCCAACCTAGGCACGCAAGTAGCCCGGACCCAGTCAGGGTGTGGGGCAGACTGCCCCCGGTCGCACATTCGTGCACAGTGAGACGGACCGCACAGGCCCCAGGGGCCGAACCCAGTGGTGGAGGGCTAACAGCGGTGGCGCACTGGCGTGCAGTGGGATGAAATGTGCGGGCCCCGGTGAAGGTGGAAGCTGCGGCACCTGTGGGGGCCATGGCGGGAGGCGGCAGATGGGACGCCATTGCTCCTCTTTGACCCCGCCCCCACATACAGCGTCACAACCCAGTGACAGAGTTGCCCTGCTCTGGTGAACACCTAGGGCTCTGATCCTGCTACGGAACAGGCACGAACAGCTCAAAAGATGGTGCAAGAAGAACTCAAAGTCCCAGAGCTGATAACTAAGCGACCAAGAGATTGCCAGCCTCTCAGAAGCACAATTCAGGACACTGTTTATCAGGATGCTCAAAGAACTGGTTGATTATAGTCACAAATTAGAGGAACATATGAAGGCTAAACTAATTGAAATGAAGGGAGATGTCCAGGAAACCAATAGTGATGGAAAGGAAACTGGAACTCAAATCAATGGAATGGACCAGAAGGAAGAAGGAAACATCCAACCAGAAAGGAATGAAGAAATGAGAATTCAAAAAAATGAGGAGAGGCTTAGGAACCTCCAGGACATCTTTAAATGTTCCAACATCCGGATTATAGGGGTACCAGAAGGGGGAAAGAAACAGCCATGAGTGGAAAACTTATTGGAACAAATAATAAAGGAGAACTTCCCCCATCTGGCAAAGGAAATAGACTTCCAGGAAATCCAGGAAGCTCAGAGAGTGCCAAAGAAGTTGGACCCAAGAAGGAACACACCACATCATAATTACACTAGCCAAGATTAAAATGAGGGAGAGAATCCTAGAAGCAGCAAGGGATAAGGGGACAGTCACCTACAAAGGAGTACCCATCAGACTGTCAGCAGATTTCTCAAAAGAGACCTTACAGGCAAGAAGGGGCTGGAAAGAAGTATTCCAAGTCATGAAATCCAAAGACCTACAGCCAAGATTGCTCTATCCAGCAAAGCTTTCATTTAGAATGGAAGGACAGATAAAGTGCTTCTCAGATAAGGTCAAGTTCAAGGAGTTCATCATCACCAAGCCCTTATTATATGAAATGCTAAAGGGACTTATCTAAGAAAAAGAAGATTAAAAATATGCACAGTGAAAGGACAGCAAACTCACAGTTATTAACAACCATACCTAAAACAAAAACAAACTAAGAGGACAGCTAGATCAGAAGCAGAACCATAGAAATGAAGATCACATGGAGGGTTAGCAACAGGGGAGTGGGAGGAGGAGAAGGGGGGAGAAGGTACAGAAAATAGCATAGACAGTAGGTAGAAAATAGATAGGGGGAGGGCAAGAATAGTGGGGGAAATATAGAATCTAAAGAACTTGAGACAT
This sequence comes from Sturnira hondurensis, assembly GCF_014824575.4. Taxonomy (NCBI): domain Eukaryota; kingdom Metazoa; phylum Chordata; class Mammalia; order Chiroptera; family Phyllostomidae; genus Sturnira; species Sturnira hondurensis. The sequence continues at coordinate 4,443,565 of NW_028081491.1, forward strand.
GTGGTTATAAACTAAGGGGGGGAGATTGGTGGGGGAGGGAGTGTGTGGGTGGAGGGGAAAGAAGGGGGGGAATAGAACAACTGTAATGGTATAATCAATAAAATATATTTTTTAAAAAAGTAAAAACTTTTTTACAGCAAAGGAAACTATCAACAAAATTTTAAAAATACCCCACTGAATGGGACAGCATATTTGCTGATACATCTAATAAGGGGCTAATATCCAAAATTTATAAAGAACTTATAAAACTCAGCACGAAAAAAGCAAACAATTCCATTAAAAATGGGCAAAGGACCTGATGAAAACTTCCCCAAGAGGACATACAGATGGCCAATAGACATATGAAAATACATTCTACATCACTAATCATCATAGAACTGAAAATTAAAACCACAATAGATATTATGTCAAACCTGTCAGAATGGCAATCATTAGTAAATCAACAAACAAGTGCTAGCCAAGAGGTGGAGAACCAGGAAGTCTTTCACAAGAAATGTTAAAGGGCCTTCTTGAAGAAGGAGGAGGAAGGAAAGAAGGAGGGGGAGGAGGAATAGGAGGAGGAGAAAGAGGGAGTAAACATACCTATCAAAAATCACTTTAAATGTAAATGGCCTAAATGCCCCAATCAAAAGACTTAGGGTAGCTGAGTGGATAAGAAAGCAAGACCCATATAATAGGCTGCCTACAAGAGATCTATCTCAGGAAGCAAGATACACACATAGTAAAACTAAAGGGATAGAAAAAGATATTTCATTAAAATGGAAAGAAAAAAAAGCTGGGGTAGCAATACTCATATCTGACAAAACAGACTTTAAAACTAAGGCTATAGTAAGAGACAAAGAAGGACACTATTTAATGATAAAAGGAGTGATCCAACCAGAGGATAATGTCTGACAAACATTTATGTGTCCACTGTAGGAGCACCTAAATGTAAAGCAAATCTCTATTTCTTTTTCTTTTTTTTTTAGATTTTATTTATTTATTTACCTTTAGAGAGGAAGGAGGGAGGGAGAGAAACATCAATGTATGGTTGCTTTTTGTGCATCTCCTGCTGGGAGTTGGCCTGCAGGGAACTGGTCTGCAACCCAGGCATGTGTCCTGACTGGGAATTGAACCGCGATCCTCTGGTTCGCAGGCCTGTGCTCAATCCACTGAGCTACACCAGCCAGGGCGCAAATCTCTATTTCTTAATAAAAGAGGTTGATGATAATACAGTCATAGGAATGGACTTTAATAACCCATTGACTTAATGAATAGATCTTCCAGGCAGAACATCAACAAAATGGTGACTTCAAATAACACACTAGATAAGATGGATTTGATACCCACAGAATATTTCACCTCAGAGCAGCAGAATATACATTCTTTTCAAGTATACATGGAACATGTTCTATGCTAGGGCACAAAACAAGTCTCAATAAATTTAAGAAAATTGAAATCATATCAATCATCTTTTCTGACCATAATGACATAAAATCAGAAATCAGTCACAAGATAAAAGTTAAAAAACACACAAAGTCATGGAGGCTAAATATTACATTACTAAACAATAAATGGGTTAATAATGATATCAAAGAAGAAATCAAAAGTTACCTTGAAACATGAAAATGAGAACACAGCAACCCAAATGTATGGGACACAGTGAAAACAGTCCTAACAGGGAAATTCATAGCATTACAGACTTACCCCAGGAAACAATAAAGAACTCAGATAAACAATCTAACTTTACACTTAAAGGAACTGGAAAAAACAAAGCCCGAAGTGAATAGAAGGTAGAAAATGATAAAGATCAGAGCAAAAATAAATGAAATCTAGTCTGAAAAACAATACAAAAGACTGATGAAACCAAAATCTGATTCTTGGAAATGATAAACAAGATTGACAAACTTTTATTCTGACTCATCAAGAATCAAAGAAAGAGAACCCAAATAAATAAAATCAGAAAAGAAAGAGGATAAGTAACAGCTGACACCAAAGAAATAGAAGGAATTATAAGAAAATATTACAAACTACTATATGCCAAAAGTTGGACAATCTAAAATAAATGAAAAAAAATTTAGAAAAAAATTTTAGAAAAAAATAATTTTCCCGAATTGAATCAAGAAGAGTCAGAGAATCTGAATACACAGATTACAACCAGAAAAATTGAAGTAGTGTTCAAAGACTTTCAACAGATAAAAGTCCTGGACCAAAATGCTTCAGAGGTGAATTTTACCAAACATTGAAAGAAGTAACAGTTATCTTTTTCAAACTATTCCAAAAAAAATCAAGAGAAAAGAAAATTCTAAAGTTCATTTTACAAGACCAGCATTTTCTTAATTCCAAAACCACAAAAATACACTATAAAGAAAGAAAACCATAGGACAATAGCTCTGATTAACATAGATGTTAAAATTCTCAACAAAATATTAACAAACATAATCCAGCAATACATTAAGAGGATTATATGCTATGATCAAATGGGATTTATTACAAGTTTTGTAAATTATCAACAAATCAATAAACATGATACACCACATAAAAAAATAAAGGATAAAAACCATGTAATCATATCAACAGATGCAGAAAAAGCATTTGGTAAAATATAGCACCCATGTATAATAAAAACTCTAAGCAAAGGGGGAATAGGAGGAACATAGCTCCATGCAATAAAGGGCATATATGACAAACCCACTGGCAACATTGTACCCAATGAACAAAAACTACAACCATTTCCCTTAAGATTGGGAACAAGACATGGATGACTGCTTTCACCTCTCTTATTCAACATAGTACTGGGAATCCTAGCCACAACTATCAGACAAGAAGAAAATATAAAAGGCATCCAATTGCAAAGGAGGAAGTAAAACTGTCATTATTTGAAGATGACATGATACTATACATAGAAACCCTAAAGACTCAGCCAAAAAGCTACTAATAAATTAATTCAGCAAATTAGCAGATAAAAATTAACATCCAAAAATTGGTGGCATTTCTATATACCAACAATGAGCTATCAGAAAGGGAAACCATGGAAACAATCACATTTAATATTTCAGAAGAAAAAAAGGCACCTAGGAATAAATTTAACCAAGGGGGAGAAAAACCTGTACTTAGAATACTATAGAATATTGAAGAAAGAAATTGGGAAAGATACAAACAAGTAGAAGTGTATTTTGTGTCCATGGATTGGAAGAATTAACATAAAAATGTCCATACTTCCTAAAGCAATCTACAGGTTGAGAACAATTCCTATTAAAAACATCAATAACATATTTTATAGATCTAGAAAAAAGATTCCAAACATTTATATGAAATCCCAAAATACCCTGAATAGCCACAGAAATCTTGAGAAAGAAAAACAAAGTCATAGGTATTACTATACCTGATGTCAAACTATAGTATGAGGCCATTGTAATAATAAACAGGCTGGTGCTGGCATAAGAACAGACATATAGATCACTGGGACAGAACAGAGAGCCCAGAAATAAAACAATATGAACAACAATGATAAATAAATAAATTAATTAACTAATTCAAAGTGGTGTTGAGAAAATTGGAAAGATACCTGCAGAAAACTGAAACTAGACCACCAACTAATACCACACATAAGAATAAACTCAAGATGAGATTTTTGTCTTGATTTCTGATTCTGATGTTTCACTGTTGATATATAAAAGTGCCTTTGATTTCTGGATACTGACTTTGTATCCCGCTGTTTTGCTAAATTCATTTATTAGGTCGAGTAGGTTTTTTTGCGGAGTCTATAGGATTTTCTATGCACACTACCATGTCATGCAAACAATGACAGTTTTTTTTCCTCCTTTCTGATTTAGATGCCTTTTATTTCCTTTTCTTGTCTGATTGCTGTGGCTAAAACTAATACTATGTTGAATAGAAGTGGTGAAAGTGGACAATTTTGTCTTGTTCCTGATCTTAGTGGAAAAGATTTTAGTTTTTGCCATTGAGTATGATGTTGGCTTTAGGTCTCTCATATATGGCCTTTATTATGCTGAGGAATGCTCCCTTTATTCCCACTTTGCTCAGTGTTTTTATCATAATTGGTTGCTGTACCCTATCAAATGCTTTTTCTGCATCTGTTCATATGATGATGTGATTTTTGTCTTCAAAATGAATAAAAGACTTAAATATACACCATGAAACTATAAAAATCTTAGAGGAAAACATGAGCAGTAAAATCTCAGATATCTCTTGGAGCAATATTTTTGCCATTATGTCTCCTACACAATGGAAATAAGGGGAAAAATAAACAAATGTGACTACATCAAACTAACAAGCTTCTGCACAGCTAAAGAAACTATCAACAAATGTAAAGGGAACTCACTGTGTGGGAGAACATATTTGCCAATCGTATATCTGATAGGGCTTAGTCTTCAAAATATGTAAATAATTTATGGAACCCAACACCAGGAAGCCAAACAATCCAATTAAAAATGGACAAAGGACCTGAATAGACACTTTCCCAAAGAGGACATGCAGATTGGAAGAGACGTATGAAAAAAATGCTCAGTGTCGCTAATCATCAGAGAAATGCAAATTAAAATTATAATGAGATATCAACTCTCAGCCTCCAGAATGGCTATAATCAATAAATTAATAACAATAAGGGTTAGTGAGGATGTGGAGAAAAGGGTACCCTAGTGCACTGTTGGTATGAGAATGCATATGGGTACAGCCACTGTGGAAAACATTATGAAGTTTCCTCAAAAAATTAAAAATGGAAGTGCCTTTTGACTCGGTGATCCTATTTTTTGGAATATATCCTTAGGACCCTGAAGCACCAATTTAAAACAATATATACATTCCTATGTCATAGGAGCATTATTTACAATTGCCCAGGTATGGAAAAAGCCCAAGTGTCCATCAGTAGATGAGTGGATAAAACAACTATGGAACATTTACACAATGGAATACTACTAGGCTATAAAAATGAAAATTTTACCCTTTGCAACAGTATAGATGCACCTAGAGAATATTATAATAAGTGAAATAAGCCAGTCAGTGAAAAACAAAATCTAGATCATCTTACTTATATATGGAACCTAATGAACAAAATAGAAACAGAGGCATGGACACATGCAACAGAATGGCAACTGTCAGAGGTGAGGTGGGAGGTGTGATTTGATCAAAGAAGCTAAAGGGATTAACCAAAGAACATATAGGTATACCTGTTGACACAGACAACAGTGTAGTGATGGCTGGAGGGAAGGGGGGACTAGGGCTAGGAAGAGCAGGGCAAGGTGGGGGAAAAGGGAAGCATCTGCAACAGTGTCAACAATAAAATAAAGAAAAATAAAGTGGTTATAGATCATTCCAAAGTTTTGTGGTCAAGAATTAATGGGTCTCAAACCATGTTTGAGAGAGTCTAAGTTCCAAATCTGTAAGGCATATTTGGAGACAGAGTTTCTTTTATCTTCTTTTTGTAAATTCTTGTTCAAGTGCAATTGTCTCCATTTTCACCCCACCTATCCCTGCCTCTCACCCTTGAACCTACCCCCTTTGTCTTTGTCCATGCATCCTTTATACATATTCCTTGATGGACCTTCCCCTATTTCTTCCCATGATCCCTTTTCCCTCTCCCCTCTGGTTACTGTAAGTTTGTTCTTTATTTCAATGTTTCTGATTATATTTTGCTTGCTTGTTTGTTTTGTTGATTAGGTTCCACTTATAGGCAAGATCATAGGGTATTTGTCTCTCACCATCTGGCATATTGCACTTAGCATAGTGCTCTCCAGTTCCATCCATGCTGTCACAAAGGGTAGGAACTCCTTCTTTCTTTCTGCTGCATAATATTACATTGTATAAATGTACCATAGTTTTTTGATCCACTCATTTACTGGTGGGCATTTAGGTTGCATCCAGCATTTGGTTATTGTAAATTGTGCTGCTATCAACATTGGGACTCATAGGTTCTTTTGAATTGGTGTTTCAGGATTCTTAGAGTATAATCCCAGCAGTGGGATTGCTGGGTCAACATAAGGGAAAGAATAAACAAACGGGACCTCATCAAAATAAAAACCTCCTTCATGGCTAAAGAGGACAGCAGTAAAGTGAAAAAGGAGCCAACCACATGGGAAAATATATTTGCTAATGATACCTCAGACAAGGATTTGATCTCCAAAATATATAAAGAATTCACCCGACTCAACTCTAAGAAGACAAAAGATCCAATTTAAAAAATGGGCAAAGGACTTGAACAGACAATTCTCCAAGGAGGACATAGAGGGCCCAGAGACATAAAAAAGGATGCTCAGCAACACTAGCCATCAGAGAGATGCAAATTAAAACCACAATGAGACACCACTTCACACCAGTTAGAATGGCCATCATAAACAAATCCATAAACAAGTACTGGAGAGGTTGTAGAGAAAATTGAACCCTAGTACAGTGGTGGGAATGCAGACTGGTGCAGACACTCTGAAAAATAGTATGAAATTTCCTCAGAAAACTAAAAATGGAACTGCCTGGAAACAGAGTTTCTAGTGGGCCATTCTTTACAAGAATTTATACTGATTCATAGAACCATGAATTCATACTAATTTATAGTGTGACAGATTTTATAGGGCCATGAATTCATACTGCTTCATAGAACTATGAATTTATATTAATAGAACTACAAATTCGCAATGATGTTTAGAATCATGAGTTCATCTGATTCACAGAACCATGACTTCATACTGACATCTCCAATTCCAACCCAGCACCAAAGAGGACATTATAGCTTTCCTCATTCCTTTATTTAGAGTTTTTTTTTCTCCAACAGGCAGAACTGTCTCTCACTATCCACAATATATTTACTTCTTGCTAAATCCTAGAATACCATTTAAAAAGTAGGGGTTTCAACCAATCTTTTTTATTTTAATTATTTTTCAGCAAATGAAAAAATTGCCGTATTTTTAAATGTAGGATTTTTAAAAAGTATACTCAAAGAAGTGTCTTTCTTTTTATACCTTCTATTGTATTTCATTTTTCCCACTCTTTTCTGTTGTCCCTTCCCATCTCTCATCTCTTTTGTTTTCTTCTTTCTTTCATGAAGTTTTTTGCACACATCACTAGATGCATGTGTATTTATTTCCCTTGCCTGTCCTTTCTTGTATGAAAAACAGATACTGTTTTTGAAGAAGTTCTTTAGCTCTAATCCAATACCTAGACAAATGACAAAATCTCAATTATTTAGAAACTCTAAGTGAATATATAAAAGATGAAGAATAACTTCTGTAACCAAACAGAGTTATTGAATCTACTTTCTATTTTCTCTATTCATAAACAACCCGGTCCTGATTATGAATACCTAAAACACTTGACATTCAACTTATGTGTAAGCACAAAAAGGCAATGGATACTGTGATTGCCATTCAAACTACTCAACTGTTTCTAATCTAAAAATATACACAAGCTTAAACACTTCTAATCAGTTGATATGAGAGTTTGGACTAAATGAGCTTCTGATGCCTTTCAGCTCCAAGATTCTGTGAGTCTCTGTTGCCATAGTGCCATGGTTCTGATATTCCAAACACAGGAGAATCATTTTACTGAGGCATTTACAGGCAGCCTCAGACTCATGTCTTGACTCTCCTCTGCCAAAGTTTGAACATGGGTGGAATGGGCTACACAATGAAGAAAAGCACCATGAAAATAGGAGACCCTGCATATCAGCGAAAGGCCCTTGTGAACAATATGGGAGAGGAGAAGAGGACCAGGCTCCACATTCAAAAACTCCAGAAGTCACTAAATATCCGGTTTAGGGAGATCGATAAAGAAAAAGCAGCCTTGAGGAATTTTTTGGCAAAGCTTCACAAGACAAGTGGCTATTTTCCTCGACAGCCACTCTGGTGAGCAAAGCTCCTGAATGTGAAGAGTTCATGAAAAAGGCTCAATACAAAACACATCTGCATCTCCTTCTGTTATTTCTATATAACCTGAGAAATCAGCATAAAAATCACTGGGACAGGTCAAAAAAAGAAAAAAAGACTATACAATTAAAGATAAAAATGGAACGTTTACAGGAGAATCAAAAGAAAAAATAAGGCACTATTTTTTCCCAGATGATACCATATCTTTACAACTTAAAGTAGTAATATGCAGAATATACATTATTTCCATTCAAACTTTCCTTGAGGAAAGAAAAAAGCTTTGCTGTTGCACAGATATTTCTGATATTGATCATGAAATACATTTGTCTTAATCCTGCTTTAGTCTAATTGACATATTTTTAAATTATTTTTATAGTTTTAGTAGCATAGATACAAATTGAGGCAAAAATTGGGATAAAAATAATAGTATGAAAGCATCAAATCTTGATACTCAAAGGGAACTTGATTCAAGTCTAGATTTTGTCATTCGGTATTACCTATGCAATTCTGGACCTATAAACTTTTATTTAAGATGGAGATAATAACACCTATATTAAAATATTGCTTTAAGAATTAAATAAGGTTTATCATAGACACCCCAAAAATGATACTAGTATTATAATTTATTTTTAATTATTATTTTTATTATTATGTAATAGAGCTCTTCTACCAACACTTTTCATATCTAGGCAAGTCTAGACCTTGGTTTTTACAAGGCTATGTAAGAAGTGGATTGGATTATCTCCAAGGCCCCTTTTAGTTTTAAATTCTTTGATACTAAAACTTCATAGTTCTATTTTGAAATATGTCAGGACAGAAGAAAGATACAGAAACCAGGATTCACATCAAGGTGAGTTTAGGGACTTGGGTATTTATTTCTATCTACCTATTTCATGTTTAATGATACATGTTACTCAAGAATGATATATTCTTAGCAGCCTTTCATGATATGTTTGCTGGGTGACTACAGAGCAAATTCAACCTGTCCCTTGAAAGACCTTGGGATTAAGTGGTATGACTTTATAACTCACTTAGGCATGTGAGTTATAAAACTCAAACAGGCATGTTATCTGTTTGACACAACAGGCAAGTTAGTTAACATTTATATACCTTCACGTATATCTTAATTTGCTTAGATTTTCAACAGTACAATGAATGAGAATAATGGTACTAATTTCAGAAGACTGTTGTGATGTCTTCCTGTGATAATCACATATAAAGCTGTTAGCACATGCTGTTGGTTTTGTTATTATTTAGGTGAATAGGCAACAACTAGAGTTTCTGGGATAAGAAATGTCTTTAAAGACTCTCAACACTCTTTGAGCTTGGATATGATGAACTGTTTAGCTAGATCTCAACCACCTGTAACACAAATATGTATAGAGATAAAGAATGACAATGGGGTAAGTTTGAGAATTTCAAGGCTGATCAAGGAAAAGACATGACCACAAGATAGCAGCAGCACATATGAGCTTTGATGAGCCAGGTGGCACTTTGATGGGTTGCATGAGAGGGGAAGTCTCTCATAGCAGCAGACCTTCCCAGAGGCAGTAGCATAGGACCATCACTCAGAGGGAAAAAGGGAAAAGGAACTCCTGGAGGATAGGTGAATCAGAGAGGCGGCTCATGTGTCAGGTGATGTTGCTTAGCAACAAGATGGGGACTGTATTTGTTTGCTTGGGCTGCTATAACAAAGTACTACAAACTGGGCAGCATAAACAATGAAGATATATTCTCTCAGTTCTGGAGGCTGGAAGTCTGAAGTCAAGGCATTGGCAAAGCTGGTTTCTCCTGAGGCCTCTCTCCTTGGCTTGCAGGTGGCTGTCTTCTCCCCATGTATTCACATGATCTTCCCTCTGTGTGAATCTGTGTCCTAATATTTTCTTACAAGAACACTGATCAGATTGCATTAGGACCCACTCTAACAACCTCATTTTATCTTAATTGCCTATTTAAAGACCTTATTTCCAAATACAGTCACATTCTGAGGTGCTGGGGATTGGTACTGCAACACATGTATTTTGGGGGTACATGACTCATCCCATTACAGAGAGTTTCTGGATCAAAGACCTCTGATGAGCAGCAGCAGCTCAAAGTCTTGTCTATGCCTAGCAGATATTGTGTGCAATTTCACAGGGTATGTGAAAGAGTCCGGTTTTAAATGACTAAAACTATTCTTATTTGGGCTATATTTAAAGCAAGTAAATATGTAAAAATTTGAACTTGGTACCGACAGGCTTTGAGCTAGAGGTCTCAGACTGCTGTGAAGAAGGAAGCAGTATCATGATCGGTACACGAATGACTACAAAATACATAGGCATCTTTGGCTTGCTTCTACCCAGATCTATCCCAGGCTCCACATTGTTTTATAATCTAAGTTGTGTCTTGCTTTGTAATTCCTGAGTTTGGAGCCAGTGATAAAGCATTCTAAAGACCCCAAATCCTACAGGGACACAAAGTAGAATTTAAAGTCCATTTGCAGCCAATTGGCCCACTTCCTAGGGAAAAGTCAGGAGAATAAATCAGAAAAAGAGAAGATTTTTACTTGTTCAATCTATTTAGTCAGTAGACGTAGACATTATGGCTCCTTTGGTAACGTGATTCTGGCTATCTATAAGACCAGGTGTTACTGAGCCACATGCAATAATGTGTGAACCAGTGTATAAAACTGCCCCCTCTGCCAATTTCACAGCTAATAAATACCTAGGTATGTGCAATTATCTAACACCATAGTGCCTAAAGTACACTGAGATCCACCCCAGTTCCAGCACCTGGGCCATTTGTTTAATTGCTGTAGACAATTCCTTGGGTACAGTTATCTGTGTTTCTTTTTGTTGTTTTGAGGTGTCCCACACCTAGGCTGTTCCTACTCTCCCCAGAATAAGTGGTCCTAGAGGGGTTAGTATCAGTGAAAAGTTCATTTGTGGCATCGGAGAGCTGAAGCTAGCATGATATGTAGAAACAAGTAGGTTGAGTTTGAGGGTCCGCTGTTGAAAATAAGTCTATTAGAATTTTAAGCCAAATCCAGATGCAGGAAATGTTTCAGGGTTGGATGAGGGGAAAGCTTGTGATAGGGGAGGCAATTTTATTCTTTTTCAGATCCACCAGGCTCCCTCTGTTGCCAGTATGTTTTGTGCCTAGGATAGGTAAGTTTGTGTGGCTTTCATGCAATTCCAAGTGATTGGAATAGGAGCATACAATGTAATAGTCAAACAGGCTTAGATGTTCTCCACCTCACACTCAGTACCTGGGTCAACTACATGGGTTATGCACTCAGCACATCATTGCCCACACATTTGTGTGACTAGTCTCACATAAATTCAATGGATTGTCATTGCTCTTAATGGATGTCAGTGGTGAGGGGGATAGGCTTATCTTGATTAGTGAAATTTATGAGAGAGTATGGCCAGGAGAGAGGTTTAATGCTATGTGTACTAAAATCAGGTGGTTGGAGTCAAACCCAGCATGGGGTTGGATCTGTACAAGTAGGTATTTCTTTGACTAAGGCTATGTGCAGGTTTGGCTTGGTGGGCAATTGTATTTTCATTCTTGCTCAGACTGGTGTGCCTAAGTGTTTGGGTTTCCCTCCATTTTGGTGTGTTACTGTGGGCATGGGATAAATTTCACAAGTATTCTAGGTGGTTTGGGGAAATGAAAGTTAATTTAGCCATGTACCAAATTAGATTTTAAACTACAAGGCACTCACATGCAGGATCCCCACAGGTGGCCAAGTTATTTCAAAAACAGACATCAATTGTAAATATTTTGTGTTTGACCGATTTCTGTCTTTGTTTATCACAATGATACTATGTTTCACTGTGGGACCATCTGCTCCATTGTCTCCGTACTAAGGGAAACTTTTCTAGGGAAGACATTTATACAGTTTTCAAAGCCTTAGGGATGGACCTTTGGAAGGTGGTGACTACACCAAATTTCCTCCCAAGTTAGCTTCACTACTGGTCTTTTCATTATTGTTTCTACCTTCTGTAAGGTGAGATATGTAGATTTTTTAAATTGAGATATAATGATATAACAATGTGTTAGTTTTAGGTACACAACATAATAATTTGAAACATGAATATACAGTTGACCCTTGAACAACAGGAGTTTGAACTATGTGGGTGCACTTATAAGTGGATTTTTTAAATCCCTAATTTCTTAGAAATGCATAAGCCCAGATAATATGTTGTATACATTACCCTCCTGATTAGCATCCAGAGAGGAGGTCCATGGTAATATGCCTTTGGCCACTTTGTTAACACACACTCTGCCTTATACTACAAAGGGAGAAGGATCATTGTAATGAAGGGAAAGAGAGGCCAAGAGTTGTAAGGTCATTGTTGGCAGGAGTTATAGTTATCTCAGGGACTAGTAGGAGATGTAATTTAATCTCTGTAATCCTATAAGGTTTGCTGGTATTGTCTCTGAATTAGAGTTTTGCACTTGACTGCATCAGTAATGAGCATCCTGGTTGTAATACTGGGTATAAATTCACTGTCTCTGGATATTCCTTACATGAGACTTTATAGGCAGCACCCTATTGCTCTATTCATTTAATGGCACTATTTAACGATAGTGGGTTTCATTTGATTTGAAGTAACAGTTGGCCTACAGGGCTTAGAAGGGACTTGTGACTCACAAGTCGTATGGTAAGAGTCTGGCTTACCCAGAAAGTGTTTTCCCAGCAGTAGCAGAGATAGGAGTGTAGCTTCAGTGCTGATTGTCCAGCCCAAAGAGCCAGTCATGTGGTTCCCATCATCTCCAGTCTGACCTATGTTGTGCATCTTTCTGTGGTGTGTACATGGAGTGGGTGTGAGTAGAAAGTTCTTAGGTAAGGAAGTGGCACAGCAGCAGAGTAGGGTTTAAAGTCAGAGATTGCCCACAGTTAGGAGTTGGAGAGCTAATTGTCTCCTGAGCATCACCCAAATGCTGTTACCTAGTATGAGATGATTAGTTACACCTCTTGGATATCAGGAGTAGGTCCACATTGGTTCCACAAAGTATGTGGGTAGCCTTTCCAGGTGGTGGTAGATGGTTTGTATGGCTCACACTGACAATGAGCCAACTCAAGCTGAGGATGACTCCAGAGCTGGTCTTCCACATCAGGTTCTTGTCAGGATCAAATGGGAAGTGATCAGGCTCTGGATTATCTACGAAGTTGAATGAAATGGTGAAAGTACCATTGTGATGGTACTTTGTTGTTAGTGATGTTTCTCTGTTGTTAGTTGCAAAGTCAGGGCTACCATGTCCTCAAACAGTGGTTATTGTTGTGTCTAGTGTGGGTGTATACAACAAGCAGAGGTTGCAGTATCTCTGTTGGTAGTCCCCTCGGTTGTTATAAATTTAAATTTGGTGTAGTTATGCCATAGGAAGGATGAGTTTAATGTAATCAGGGAGTTTGAATTTAATGTGATGTGATCAGAAAAATGGGTAGGATTTTGATCACTTTGGGTCCATTTTTCTCCAAATTCTTTCAATAGGCCTGTTTTAAATGCCCATTCCTATGATACCTGCCGATATTATTGTAATATTGCCTTATAGTACCCATTTTGTATTTTAATTTGTGATAAAGTGAAAGCCTTGATCTTATTCTCAAGGGCTGTAAAAGCTGTTTTGTTTGCCCTTCAATGACAATAGAGGTTGCCTTGCATGGGAAAGTCAATAGAGGGCCTGTGTATGTAACTGCCATTGTTAAGGCAAATTCAGTGACTCCTGCTGCTGCTAAGAGAGGCACAATGAAGTCAACTCACAGAATCTAATGTGGCCCTTCTTTGCAAATTTCTTCTCCCATACAATAGGTGCAATATCTAGATTTCTGGCATGTGGTATAGTCCCTAATGTCTGTGTGCAAATGCTTTTCTTCTGGGTCAGCTCCTCTGTTAACAATTTATTTTTTTTACTTCATTATGCTTAAATGCCCTGACTTCTCATGTGCCCACTGCTGGATATAACAAAGCTTTGGGGCTTGTCCTCCTTCAGAAGGCTTACCTTGTTACCTCCACCCCTGTTTGGGTGGATTGGTTAGTTTATCAGGTTTGGTGTTGTATATTATCTATTACATGTCTTGTCTTTTCTTGTAGGAGCCAATATATGTGATGGACCCAGATGGATAGGATGGGAGCCAATCTGGTTTGTTTTTCCCCATATCTCTTTATTCCAAATGTTTTGGCCTTGTATTTTCCATCCCTGATTTTGCCAAAGTCCCAATCAAGAAGTTAGCCCATTAGCCACCAACCAGGTACATATCTGTGAAAATAGTAACCTTAGGAAAATGTTTTCCAAGGGCATACTCTATTGCTTGGGATAATGTATATACGGAAATTAGAGTATTTGAATAGGGGTATTAGGCTGAGACTGTTCATTGCCTGGCTCTCTTATGCCCCCTGCTCACTTCACTGGTAAAGAAAGACCATTGGTTTTCTTGTTTTGAAAGTGCTAACCATACTTCCCTCAACCCCCAGTGGGCAAAGAGCATTTCTGGAGGTCTTGGCAACTTAAACAAGGTGACAGGGTTAAGTGGCTATTTCCTCACAGAGTGTGATATTCCAGCAGGGCTGAGTTTAACTCAAAGCTGTCATTTCTGTTTTAACAAGAAGACCTCTGTTGCTGATCCAATTCTATAGGGAACTTTACTATTACCCAGGTCATAATAGGAATCTTAATTCATAGAGTAATTGGCTTAGTACCAATAAGGATTTCAGTTTTGATAACTAAAAAAAAGAAAAGTTACAGGTGAGTGATAGAAAGGAGTCAGCAGATATTAGAGGAAGGCATGTATTGGTGCTAGATTCCAAACATCCCACCAAATGTTGGTTGGATCCCTTTACTGATGTGGGAAGAAGTTCGAGTGATACGAGGTTGTCTTTTACCAGATTGGGGATAGTTTACCCTTCTGAATTCTAAATGTACCCCAACATTTTAACTGACTGGAAGGGGCCTTGTATCATAGCGGGCAATTGTCCATCTCCTCTCAGTGAGGTGTTCACTCATGGTTTCAGTAGCCTATGAAAGAGTCTTAGTCAAATGAGGAAAATGTTATCCATATAATGCAAAAGCTGAGTTTCTGGTGGAATTTTGGGGTAGGCATCCAGGTCCTGGATGAAAATCCCTTCTGTGATTGCAGGGCCAGTTAAGTACTTGATAGGCAACCAGGTAAAGGTGTACTGTTGACCCTTAAAGGTGAAGGCAAATTGTGGCTAACTCCTACAAAATCTTTATTGAATAGATGATGTTAGCCAAGTCTGCAGCTCCAAACCTTTTACCTATGTTGTCATGAATGTCATCATTAAGGTAATAATATCTGGTAGAGGTGCTTTAATAAATAGAACAGCCTTGTTTAATTTTTATGTCTGTAGTTAGCTTTTACTAGTAGTGGTTGCTTTAAGTACAAGTCACACCAGGAAATTAAAAAGTGAGGTGGTGGAATCAATACCCCTTCTTACCGAAATCATCTATGACAGGCCCTAATCCTTCAGTGCTTCACCTTTACTGATAGGAAAAGGTTAATCTGTTCCCCAACCTATTGGGGGTTGCACTGACCAATAGCATAAAAGCCTTAGGCTTGTTCTCTGAGGCTACCTGCTCACTGAGGAGGTTCATTCCAACCATGGAAAAAGTCTCAGGGAAACAACAAGGACAAAAGTATCATTTAGCAAAACTGGGCCAATTTGAATAGTTAAGTTGGTAATTACCTATTATCAGTACCCCCAAGCCTGTCACCTCTTTGAGGGGTTCATTTAAAGGAAGAGTACTTCATTGGATTAGGAAGATTTGGACATCCCTGTCTAACAGAGGCAGCCAGCATTGTTAATTTTTGGATCCCAAACCACAGTTAATGTTAAGATGTGGCTGTTTGCAGGAATGGTTCTGTTCCTATGATGGCCAGAATGCTATTACGATGGGTACCTGCCACTAGGGGACATCAGGGGCAGACATAGAGGTGAGGATGACCTGAAAAGCAACTCCTGCTGTGGACTGTAACCTAAACCTCCTAGGTATTATAATGCTTCATTGATTTCCCAGAGGTCATCCAACCTGACCCCCATCCCTTAGGTTCCACTATAACCTCTCTTGTTCATCCTGGGGTTCACATTTATGCAGGGACATGGTTGTATGTGTTTGTTTGGTCTGGAAAAAAAGGCTTGAAAGGCTAACTTTATTTGTTTTTGCTTTCTTAAAAAGATTTTACTTATTTATTCTTAGAGAGAGAAGAAAGGAGGGAGAAAGAGAAGGAGAGAAACATCAATGTGTGGTTGCCTCTAACACACCCACTCCTGGGGACCTGGCCTGCAACCCAGGCATGTGCCCCTATTGGGAATTGAACCAGTAACCCTTTGGTTCACAGGCCAGCACCCAATCCATTGAGCCACACCAACAGTGGCATAACTCTATTTGATCTTAGTCAGAGCTCACCCAGTGTGAAAAGTCTTTTCCTTGGGGGTGTTTGTCAGAAACAATTACAGGAAATGGTTTAAATTTATAACTAATAGTTGTTTGACTAGGTCAGTCAAACAATAGACTGACCTAGTAGTATAAAAAGAAAAACTGAGGAACAAGATGCTCATGGAGGCCTTGAAAAGCTCCTAGGAATCCTGAAGACCACTAGTAGCTAAGAATGTAAAAAGCTAAGAACAAACAAACAAAAAACCCCAACACAAAAACACCTCTCCCAGTTTTTACAGATTAATTCTGTATTTGGGTATCTTTTTGTTGGTTCGTCAGGTAATTTACAATTCTGCCTTCACCTTCACTTCCTGTTTGCCTTGAGCCTAGTGATCAGCCAGAGATGAAAGCTTAGGATCTTCTAGGTCTTTTCTGTGCCATGTGTCATGCCCAGGTTATATACACATCTTTCTAAATTACCCGATGCACACAGGCACTTTTGAACGCCCCTTTCCCAAGGAAACTCCTTAGCTTTTCTTTCCAGGCTTTTGATATGTTTATTATT
This sequence comes from Sturnira hondurensis, assembly GCF_014824575.4. Classification (NCBI taxonomy): domain Eukaryota; kingdom Metazoa; phylum Chordata; class Mammalia; order Chiroptera; family Phyllostomidae; genus Sturnira; species Sturnira hondurensis. Next base: position 4,460,365 of record NW_028081491.1, read on the forward strand.
TGCCTCAACAGTAATCTTTTGCCCTAAGTTGTAGTAGTTCGTTCATTTTTCTTATAATATTTTTGAGGAATAGCCAATTCTCTGGCCTGAGAGAATTCCCAATTAGGTGAAACAGAAAAGTAATTTTTGTTTAGCTCAAAATACATTAATTTTCCTTACAATTATTAAGCCAGGTTTTTCTTGGACATAGAATACTTAGTTGACAGACTTTTCTCTTTCTTGGCACTTTGACTATGTCTTCCCACTCCTTCTGGCCTCCATGGCTTCTGATGAGAAATCAGCTATTAAACTTGAGGGTCCTCAGGCTATGTAGTTTTTCTTCATTATTTTTTCATTCAGTTTCTCAGACTGGATAGTTTCAATGGACTTATCTTCAAACTTGTTGATTCTTCTGTGTGCCCATGATTACAATTGAGGTTCTGTACTGAATTTTTCCTTCCAGTTTTATCTTTCAAATCTAGAACTAGTATTTTTTTTCATAATTTCCATTACTTTATTAATACTCTGTTTGTTGGGACATCATTCTCCTGGTTTCCGTAAGTTCTTTTTCTATGTTTCATGTTATAAAAGGACTGGTAAAGTAATAAATAAGTGCTCCAATGCAGAATCAATCTATGAAGTCTGGGAAGTATTCTTTCTCCCCCCCCCCCCTTTCTTCTTTTCTCATTCATTCGTTCATTTGTGGATTCAAAGAAATATATTAAAAAACCAGAGAACCGCCCTGGCTGGCATAGCTCAGTGGAATGAGTGTGGGCCTGAGAACCACACGATCGCAGTTCGATTCCCAGTCAGGGCACATGCCTAGGTTGCAGGCCAGTTCCCAGCAGGGGACTCACGAGAGGCAACCATACATTGATACTTCTCTCCTTCTCTCCTTCCCTTCCCCTCTAAAGATAAATAAAATCTTAAAAAAACAAAAACAAAAACAAAAACAACAGAGAACCATGGCTTAAAGGAACAGACTTCTGAGACCACACCTAACAAAGAATAGAGACTTGACCAAAAGAGTTCATAAAAGTCACTAAACAAACTACTATGTCCCACAGAAAGTAACAAAAACAATCCCTTAAAAAGTGGAAGAATCTGGTTTCCAGAGCAACCACATTATAGTATTTTAAAAGATTTTATTTATTTATCTTTAGAGAGGAAGGGAAGGGGAGAAGGAGAGAAATATCAATGTATACTTGCCTCTCATGAGTCCCCTGCTGGGAACTGGCCTGCAACCCAGGCACATGCCCTGATTGGGAATTGAACCATGATCATGTGGTTCACAGGCCTGTGCTCAATCCACTGAGCTACACCAGCCAGGGCTATAGTATTTTAAATGTCTAGTTTTCAACAAGAAATTACCAAGCATAAAAAGAACAAGAAAGTATGGTCCATTCACAGAAGAAATTAAGAAAAACTGTCTATGAGAAAGCTAGACAATGATTTTATTTTTTAATAATTTATTTTTCAACTTTTCAATGATAGTTGATGAACAATATTACATTAGTTTCAGTAGTACAACCCAGTGATTAGACATTTATGCAACTTACAAAATGATCACCCCAATAAATGTAGTACCCATCTGACACCATAGTTATTATATATTATTGACTATATTCCCTATAATGTAGTTTATATCCCCATGACTGTTCTGTAACACCAATTTGTACTTACTCACTTCACCTTTTTTATTCATCCCCCTAAACCACCTCCTTTGAGGTTTTGAAGCAAACCTCAAAATGTTCTCTGCATCTATGAACCTATTTCTGTTCTGCTTGTTTTTTTTTAATTTACTTTTTTAGATTCCACACATAAAAAAAATCATATGGCATTTGTCTGTTTCTGTCTGAGTTATTTCTCTTAGCACATATCCTTTAGGTCCATCTACGTTGTTGCAGATGGCAAGATTTCATTCTCTTACAGCTGAGGCATATTCCATTGTCTATATGCACCACTTCTTCTTTATCCATTTGTCTATTGATAGACATTTATGGTACTCCCATATCTTAGCTACTGTAAATAATGCTGCAATGAACATATGGATATATATGTCTTTTTGATTTAGTGTTTTGGGTTTCTGTGGAAAAATATCCAAATGTGGAATTGCTGGGTCCTTTTTTGTTATAGCTTTTAAAATCTATTTTGTCTGGTATAAGTATTGTTATTCCAGCTTTTTGTGTCCATTTTCATGAAATATCTTCTTTCATCTCTTTATTTTCAATCTCTGTGTGTCTTTCAGTCTGAGAATTTCTTATAGACAGCATATGTAAGGGTCTTGTTTTGTTATCCATTAAGCCACCCTGTGTCTTTTTGATTAAAGCATTTAATTCATTTGCATTTAAAGTAATTGTTGATAGATATGTATTCAAGGCAATTTTATTATTTATATTATCTTTTTCTTTCTTATTATTAAAGTAGTCTTTGTAACATTTCTCATAATATTTATTTGTTGGTGATGAACTCCATAAGTTTTCTCTTTTCTGGGAAGCTCTTTATCTGCCCTTCAATTCTAAATGATATCTTTGCTGGGTAGAGTAATCTTGGTTGTAGGTTCTTGTTTTTCATCACTTTGTATATCTGGTGCCAAACCCTTTTGGCCTGCATAGTTCTGTTAAAAAATAAGCTGCCAGTTTTATAGGAGCTTTGCTGTAGGTAGCTACCATATTTTTCTGTCTATAACATGCACCCCCCCCCCCAATTTGGGAGGAATAATGGTTGTTAATACTGCTGTTGAGTTGTTTACATTTACATTGGTAAAAATTATGTTATTTATGTTATTAAATATTTTATTACATTTTTTGCTTCAAACATTTTTTCCTATTTTCCTCTAAAACCTAGGTGCATCTTATGGTATAAAAAAATACCTGCTTTTCTCCTGGTGCTTTTCAGATTCTGTCTTTCTCTTTAACCTTTGGCATTTTAATTATGATGCATTTTGGCATGGGCCTCTTTGGGCTCATCTTATTTGGGACTCTCTGCCCTTCCTGGATTTGTATTTCTATTTCCTTTACCAGATCAGGGAAGTTTTTTATCATTATTTTTTTTAAAAGGTTTTCAATTCCTTGCTCTCTCTCTCTTCCTTTTGGTGAATATTGGTTGACATGAAATTGTGAGGCTTCTTAAACTATCCTAATTTGGGAGGATTCTTTTTTTATTTATGCTGTTCTGAATGTATATTTTCTGCTTCCCTATCTTTCAAACCACTGATGTGATCCTCTGCTTCATCTATTCTTCTGTTGATTTCCTGTAATGTATTCACCATTTTAGTTATTGTATTATTTATGACTGGTTCTCTTTTATATTTTATATCTCCATTTTATGTTTCCTCTTAGTTGAAGTTATCACTAAATCCCCCCTTCTTTCCCCCCTAAGTTCATCGAGGATCCTTATAACCAGTGTTTTGAACACTGCGTCTGGCAGATTGCTTGTCTCCATTTTGTTTAGCTCTTTTTCTGGAGTTTTATTTTGTTCTTTTATTTGGGATGTTTCTTTGTCTCCTCATTTGGCTGCCTCCTTGTGATTGTTTGTTTCTATATATTATGTATAGTTGCTATTTCTCCTGGGCTTGGGAGAGTGACCTTATGTAGTAGGTGTCTTGTAAGGCTCAGTGGTACAATCTGCCCAGTCATGCAAGCTGGATACTCCAAGGGTGCCCCATATTGGCTAGCTGCACCCTCCTGTTGTAGTTGAGCCTTAATTGCTACTGGCACATCAGTGGGATGGACTTAATTCCAGGCTGATCAATTGTGAGGACTGGCTGTAATCATAGTGGAGGAAGTGTTGGCAAGAGTCAACCCCATGGAACAGGCTTTATGTCTGTGGGGCTCTGGTGCTCAATGAGCCTACTCCATTGAGTGTACCACTTATGGATGTTATTTGGTGGTGCTGTGAGATGGTCTGAAGCTGTCCACTGGTTACTCTGGCTCTGGGGCCTCCTGGAAGGTGTAGGCCAAGGTAAACTTCTACCTGTGCCCTACCCATGGCCACCTGGCATGAGTTACAAAGCTTTCTGAAGATGGCTGCCACTAGTGCTGGGCTTGGAACCACTTAGGAAGAGGTATGGGGCATGCCAAGGTCAATTGCAGCTTATCTGGGGTTTGTGAGCCTTTGAAGGGTTTTAGGAAAGTACACATCATAGCTAAGACCATTTGTTTAGAAAAGCCACTGGAAATGTCTTGGGTGGACCTGAAAGTTGTGTGAGATGGGGTCTCAGGGAATCACAGGGGCTGGATAAACACTGTCACGGAGATAGAGACTCAGCTATGACACCTGCAGGCTCTGTAGGGAGAAGGCTCAAGAAAATGCCTCAGCCAGCATTTCTATCTGGGAGAAAGCTGTCCCTGCAGCCCCCACTGGACAATTCAGTTCTACTCTGAATGTTCCTGGTGCCTTATGAGCTGCTGCCTCAGTGCTAGAGCTCAGAGTGAGTGAGCTCAGAGTAAGTCTGGGCATGGGCCCTTTAAGAGGAATGCTTGGGAAGACCCAAGAAGATGGAGGAGTAAGAGGAAGCTACTCTAACCTCCTCTCAGGACCAAACAGGAATTACAACTAAATTACAGAAAAATCATCCTGAATAACCAACTGAACACTATCAGGAGAGAAGTCTTATACCCAAGGCCTTACAGAAGAACCATATCACCACTACGAGACTTGTAGGAAGTACAGAGGTGCGAGAGGGCTGGCTGGGTTCCTATAGGTGGCAATTGAAGCTCCAGAGGAACATTTTAGTGACTGGAGGGGTTTCCCCTGTAAAGGGCTGGGGGTGTGTGTGTCCTAAATTCCAAGCTGGGCTCCCCAGCCTAGAGCACCAGAACTGGAAAAGGAACCCAAATAACATTGGTTGTGAATAGCAGTGGGGTTTCTATCCACCAGGGAGAGATAGCTAGAGATGCAGAGAGCCTCTCAAAGGGCCAATGCACAAAATTTTGTTTGTATCCACTTACCCTCAACTCTGGCAGAGGGAGGGACAAGTGTACTAAAGACATGAGGAGAGTCTGGGGTTGGTGACTCTGAAGAGCTGAAGGGTCAGCTGCCAAAATCTCTGTGCCAAGTCATTCCCCAAACTAAAGAAGCCATGTTTCTTGGCAGACCACTCTCCTCCATCCAGCAACATCCTGAGAAGAAAAATCCACCCGCCCACAGGTATCCCTCTTCTCCCACCCTATGGAGCTTAAGCTGGGCTGCTGAGTACAGCTGAAGGCTATTTCAGTGACAAAGCACAACAGAAAGCTTGCAGGCCAAGGCAAATCTCTGGAAGCTCTGAGACTTTAGCTGACCCTCCCCTGGAACTGGTGCTGGTAAAAGCCAGCCTTGATGTACAAGCTGGTTCTTTCTGCACCCACCCAGGTCCAGCAGAGGGAGCCATAAACTGTAGAATGCTGATAACTCCACAAACAGGTTGCCCAGGGCCAGTGATATGTGGCATATGACAGTCTACACTAGAGTCTTTGCAGATCTACTGAACACCTAGGAACAAACACTTCTGGAAATTTATCCAAAGAAACTGAAACAGTAATTCAAAAGAACACAAACACCCCTATTTTCACTGCAGCATTATTTATAATTGTCAAGTTATGGAAGCAGCCCAAGTGCTATCAGTAGATGAATGGATAAAACAACCATTGGACATTTACACAATGGAATACTACTGGACTATGAAAAAAAGAAGAAAATTTTATCCTTTGTGACAACTTGGATGGACCTGGTGAACATTAGACTAAGTCAAATCAGCTAGTCAGAGAAGGACAAATACCATATGATTTCACTCATATGTGGAATCTAATGAACAAACTGAACTAACAAGCAAAATAGAGCCAAGCTTAGAGAGCAGGCTGATAGCTCTGGGGGAGATGGTTATAGGGTGGAGGGATCAAGCAAAAAGGGAAAGAATGCATGGACAGGGACAACAGTGTGGTGATTGTGGGAGGCAGGGGACATAAGGGGGCTAAATGGTAATGGAAAAATACAATTAAAAAAAAAGAGAAAAAAGAGGAACATTTGGGACTCCAGAAACCCTCCATCTCACTCAGCTACAATCCTGGCTAGTTCTCACAGCCAGAAGTTGTAGGAATTTCTTTTTTTGGCACTGGAAAACTTCCTGGGCTTGGGGGCCTAGTTTGGGGTTTGGACCCCTCATTCTTCAGGGGGGACCTCTGCAGCTGAGATATACCTTCCAATTTTTGACTGCCACACACGGGTGTGGGACCAGCCTGTTCCAAACCTCATGTTGAAAAATTTGTTATTACATACCCTGAACAACACTTGTAACATACTCTGAATAACACTTGTAATTCTCCAGTTTAATTTTTTTTTGCCAATCTGAGTGTGTAGAGTGGTATTCATTGTGGTTTAATATGCACTTCCTTGAATGATGGTGATTTAAATATATTTTTATATATAATCTTTTCATTACAAATCACCACCTATTTTGTATTCTTTGCCTGCTTTTTTCTCATTGAAGAAACTTTTGAATATATTTTTAAATTTAGAAAAACAACACATATATATCCTATCTTTGCCTGTCCCTGCAGGCTCCATATATGCCAGCTATCTTACTCATCTCAATATTACTTGGTTAAGCCTCACTACAGTTTATATAGTTAGAAGACAAACTCAGATATGGGTGCCAGTTAATGTAGCCAGAGAAAGGAAGATCCTCAGGGCATAAAAGCGCTTAACAATGCACTGGCCTCTTTAAGAGTCTTGATGGTTTGTTGGCACTTTGATTGCATTTATTGTTTCTGCTATAGTTGTCACGGGTACTGGGGCCACGATAACCTCTGCCCTCATTGGGTCATTTCAAACTGCTCATACTGTTGATATTCTCTTAACCAATTCCACTTTTAAAATGTTTCAGCAGGCCTAGATTGATCAAGAAATCCTGACTCGACTTTCTGCAGTCGAATCAGCGCTCAACTTGATCAGTGAATGCCAGGATGCCTAGTGACCCGTCAGTGGCTGACGTGTGATCCTGGTTTCTCCAAACTGTGTGTCACCCCATTTCAACAGAACTCCGGCCAATACTCTGGAGTGATATTCAACATCATCTAAGACTACTTTAAGGGGACAAATCAATAAATTGCAATTGGAGTTACACCAACAGTTGCAGGACATTAAATGCTTAACTAAGCAAGAGACTGATTTTAATAATGTTTTGTATATCATAATGCACTTACAAATTATTTGCCCAAGGTCGCAGAAGAGACCAGCAAGTAGCAAGTCTTGTGGGATGTGTCACCACAACAGCCTTAACAAAAAGAAAAAAAAAGAGGGTCTGGCAAATGTGACTTAGCTCTGTATGGAAAACCTACAGAAGCGAAGTGGTGGGCAGGAGCCAGACCTTCAAACCGAGCTTTCCTGTGGGAATTAGGCCTAGAAAATGCATACAGATTGTTATGGCTTGCTCTTGTTCTTTAGAGAGCCCATTCTTGTTGTTAAAAAGTTCCATTTTTACTTTCGATTTCTGCCGTTTCAGATTCTGCAGCCTGTACTAAACCTTAACTAATTAGCTATTGGGGAGTATAGTGTGGTGGGTCAGAAATGTACTGTTGGCGAAAACCAACAGGGAGGGCTGCCTGGTATCCAGGGTACCCTAACCCTGCTTATGGGTTTCAGGTTTTTCCCACGCGTCTAAGACAGCGAGGGGGGGCTCAAAGCACCAGGTGATCAACCTTTATATTGGGCTTCCTGACAGAGCCGAGAGTTAAATTACTGTGATTGGAATTCCCTATGAGGCCCCCGCACATATCAGGGATTGACCCCCGACACCTCCACGAGGCCCCTACTCACGTAGGAACGCTTGAGATCTCAAGGCGGAGGGAGAAATACGTCTTATCTTTGAAGTCCAGTTGAAACTGAAACACTCATTTACTATCTGCTTTTCTGTTTACAGGCTGGCGGAGGGAAAAGGCAGAGTCAAAAAGCTGCAAAAAGCAGCTTTTAAAGAAAGAATGTTCAGAGGCGCTTGTAAAAAAAAAAAAAAGCTAATGGAAAGGAAAATTCATTGCTCTCTCTCCCAAGTCTACTTCTCCTTGCTTGGCCTGTCATGGGTGGCTTTGTTGTGGCCAGTGCCCCTGTTGCTGTTAAATGCTGGACCCGTGCCCATGGGGTGTAGTGATTGCCAAAGAGAGAGAGCAAGGCTTCTGCTTACTAAAGAAAGTGGGGTTGCAAGAGAGGGTGACCTTGGAAAGATACCCCTTTTCTCTAAAATACAACACACCCTACGCCCTCCGAAAAGCACTCGGGGTCATTGGCCCTCACCTGGGCTGTTGCACGCATTCCACCCACTTTGGTGTGTTGACCACAACCTAATCGCCTTGGCTGATAGCCTTTGCGCCCCTGTTCCTGGGAGCCAGATGTGGTGGACCCTGGCCAGCAGAGTCCGCCTGTTGTGGCTGACGGCGAGAATGAATGCACAGGCAACAACAATCCTGTGGAGAAAAAGGGAACAGCAGGACTACTCTCTCAAGGGGAGAGTGCCTATGGATGCCTCTGCCACTCCCTCAAGAGGGGAGGGCTTCCACCCTTGCCCAGACAGGCTTTTATTGTTTTCCTGGGCTCTTACGTCAGAGAAAGATTTATTATCTATTACATAGAATATTATTGTCTACATTTTAGGTACAATCAAGAAAATGAAAATAACATGCAGAGGGGAATGGTGATGAGCTGATTAGCTGTCCTTGGGAGAACTCATACAGGCTTCGGAAATTACCTTGAAGATAGACGATACACATTTGTTGTTTTAGACCAGGGTGATGGAGTTTTAGCAAGAGCAAGCCATAACAGCTTGTATGCATTTTCTAGGCCTGATTCCCATGGGAAAACTCAGTTAGAAGGTCTGGCTCCTGCCCACCACTTCGCTTCTGTAGGTTTTCCATACAGAGCTGAGTCACATTTGCCAGGTCAAAACAAACTGGTCCCCTACAGATGACCACTTGAGTACTCTGTTCTTTGTCAGTGGCCCAAGAGGCAAAGAAAGGAGTGACTATCATGGTTGGGGCTATAACTGACCAGCAGAGACTAGGATTGCTTGTATGTAATGAGAGTAGGCTAGTGTCTGGAACCTAGAAGTAACTGGGGTTTCCCTAAACTGATACACCCAATAGTAAATTTCAATGAGCACAGCAATCACCACAACCATCAACCTGGGGCTGAAGGTCTGGGTCATCGCACCAAGCAAACAACCCAGACTACCCAAAGTCTTATCAGAGGGAAGGGGATCCAGCAGAGGGGACTCTATCTCATTTTACTAAGTCTTGCTGTAGGCTTCCAGATCAGGATGTGCCACCAACTGGGACTCTTGTCAAACTTGTAAAGAATGAGAATGCCTTCATTCTGAATGGAGGAGACCTCATAGTGTAGTAGGGATGTAAATAGTGGCAGGATGTGACAGGTACAAAGTATGGACTGAGTAGGTACACAAAACATGTATACCTTTTCAAATTCCCTCAACCACTTCCTTCTCTCCCCTGGTTGGCACCCCACCTGCACCAGGCTGCCGGAGATGACTGAGGCACACATAGCAGCTGCCTGGGTGCTGGGTGATACAAAGTGCAGATGCACAGCAGTTGGTCTGGCACTGAGCTAGGACCTCAGAAATGACACTCTTAGAGTCAAGGCAGTTAGGATGTAAACCTACGCTCTCCCCTGCCAATTTCAGGGAATGATAGAGAAGGCAACCTTGGTGTTGACCAGAACAAATGAGGCAGGTCTGGTGGGAAGCTCAGAACGGTAATCCTAATCTTGTACTAGATAGATTTGTACTATTGGAACACATATCTTGAATTGACCAAAGACCTTCAGACTGTGAATAAGGTGGGAGGCAGTCTCCATCATTGGAATCCTGTACTCCCACATGCCTGCAAATACTTGGCATCATCTAGATTTCTATATTACCCCCCATCTTTTTGGCCAGCCCAGTAGTATAAAGTGATATATGTCTTTATTGTGTTGTGATTACTAATGATTTTGAACATGGTATCCTATACTTTAGGGTTTGGTTTGGTTTCTTCTGTAAATTACGTTTCCTGCTAGTTCTTCTGGAGCTGCTGGCGGCATGCCTTTCAATTTTGGTTACGGCGTCACTTGTACAAAGGGTTTAAATTATGATATAGACTAATGACTTTGTTAGGGGTCTTGTTTTTATATTACTTAATCCTGCTTTAAAGGTCTGTTTTCTAAATTTTTTTCTCTATAATTTTATTTTTGTTTATATCCATTACTCATAAGAAATTTGTGTGCATGGTATGAGGAAGGAACCTGACTTTTGAATAGCATTCCATTTGAATAGCTAGTCCTCCCAAAATCACTTACTGAAGCATTATTTTTCCATTCTGATTTGAAATGTCACCTATATTGCATACCAAATTTCCAACTATATATGGATCTCTTTCTTGATCCTCTATTCCGCTTGTCTTTTCATGCACTGATACTACTCTGTCTCAATGATTAAAGTTTAATTTTGTCTTCATAACTCACAGGGCCGGTCTCTCCATCCTTTATCCCTTTGTTTCTGCAAGGCTATCATGGCTATGCTTGTACCTTTTACATATAAAATGTACACTTTATAATCATTTTTTCACATTCTACTTTAAAAACCTGTTGTAATTTTATTGGTATTGCTTTCAATTTATGGCTTTTTTAACATAGTAATTCTATGGATTATCATGGAATATCTCCTTATTTTTTAAAAAGGTTTGTGTGTTTTCTCCATAAAATCTTTTGTTGAAGACAATTGCAGGATATAGTTTCTGCTGTTATTTTGATGGGATATTTTTCCTATTATATTTCTAATTGCTGGTATACTGATTTTAATATGTAGGTAACCAATTCAATCAAGAGAAATTTTGCTTACTAATTCTAATGATTTTCTTGGCTTTCTAAAGATAGTACTGTTTAGAAATTATGATCAATATACCTTTCTAATATTTTTAGAACTCAATTTGTTTTTTAAAAGTTTTATATTTATTAGCACCTCCAGGGTAATAATTATAATGGTGATGTCACCTTTACATTGTTACTAATGTCAGTGGACATATTTCTAGTTATTGTTTAAGATTCCCTTTATCAAGTTAAGAAAATTATCTTCTGTCTCTATTTTACTGAAATTTTATTTCTATTTAATCCACATATTTTAAAGTGTTTTAAATCCTATATGCATGTATGTATTCAAAGGGACTCTTTATTTTATTTATTTATTTTGAGTGACAATTTTTATTTTTTATTGTTGTTCAATTATAGTTGTCCCCATTTCCCCCCCCCCCATTATTTTCCCCTGCCCTATCCACGCCCTACCTCCCACATTCAATCCTGTCCCCACCCCACTGTCTTTGTCCATGGGTCCTTTATATATGTTCCTTGACAACCCTTCCCCTTCTTTCTCCCGTTATTCCCCTCCCACAACCCCTCTGGTTACTGTCAGTTTGTTCTTTATTTCAGTGTCTCTCATTATATTCTGCTCACTTGTTTGTTTTGTTGATTAGGTTCCACTTACAAGTGAGATCATATGGTATTTGTCTTTCACTGCCTGGCATATTTCAATTAGCATAATGCCTTCCAGATGTATCCATGCTGTAGTGAAGAGTAGGAGCTCTTTCTTTCTGCTGTATAGTATTTCATCCTGTAAATGTACCGCAGTTTTTTGATGCACTCAGGGTACCTGGGCTGTTTCCAGCACTTGGCTATTGTAAATAATACTGCTATGAACATTGGGGTGCATAGGTTCTTTTAAACTGGTGTTTCAGGATTCTTAGGGTATAATCCCAGCAGTGCAATTGCTGGGTCAAAAGGCAGTTTCATTTTTAGTTTTCTGAGGAAATTCCATACTGTTTTTCACAGTGGCTGCACCAGTCTGCATTCCCACCAACAGTGCACTGGGTTTTCCTTTTCTCCACAACCTCAGCAGCACTTGTTTGTTGATTTGTTTATGGTGGCCATTCTGATCAGTGTGATGTGGTATGTCATTGTGGTCTGAGTCTCTACTAATTCTTAATTTTACAAGAAAGTTGAGTCTATTTACCAAAAAGAACTAAGATTTTTCTGTACTAGGAATTTGCCTTAATAATTATCTTCAAACAACTACTGATTTAAAATCCAGAAAGTTGTTAATTTGTTATATAAATCTGTAATTTTTGAAATATTTGTTTTTTTGAAATATTTACTCCAAACCTCACGAAAAGTAACTGACAACTATGAGGTCAGCGATCTCACTATAAGTAAGCCAGAAGGAATGTAAAATCTACAAACCCTGTCCTCTTTCGTAGAACTTACTCTGGCAAGAAATAAGACGGGCAATTCCAAAACATTAATTTTAAAACACAATGCAAAATTGCATTCTTTTGGACTTGTACAATCTTGCCTCAACTGACTCCTACCACCACCAGGATTTGGTAAATGAATTCAGGATTGTGTGGGTTATCAATAGAGGCTGAGAACTTAGCTGCAAATCTGTGTGTGGGCCCACCCCAGGCATCACTGGGCATCCCTGTGGGACTTTGGACAAAATATCCACATCTTTGCACCTCCATTTTATCTGGGCAGTGTGGGTGATATAAACTGTGGGTTGTAGGTTTGTACATTTAAAGGAAATCATGTAGATGATGCATAGCATCTTTTTTTTAAAGAGGGAGAAACAGATTCTGACCAGTGACTTTCATTGGGTCCTCCAATAGTGAGGAGATGGTTGAGCTAAGACCCCAAGTCCCAGGCATATCCTTTCCAATGGTATCCTTAAAAAGGTACTGGTGGTAGGACAGAAGAGGCTGTCTTACAGGCAAAGTGAAGGAATCAGATGCAATTACTTGGCCCATCAGTGGGACAGCACTCTTCCCTACTCCACCCTGCCATTGAACAAGTGATAACAGCTCTTAAAGGACAGGAAATTTATTGCCCTTATTCCACACATGGACTCGCAAGGATAGGTCGAAGGAAGAAGTGATGGCTCAGCTGTGGACCTTGAAATGAAAAACTATGTGATGCAGGGATGTGGGCTCCCAAGGTGGGTACCACACTCACCACCTGCATGGACATGATGATTGTCTGGTGGTCCTGGAAGGCTGCCAGCCACATACTGTGTATTATGAAGGACCAGCAGGATCACTTAGGAGCTGTGGTCCTTTGTGAGGTGAGGAGGCATCATGGTATCTGGCAAGACAAAATTTGTAATCTGTTGTACTCTTTGAAATATAAACACACATATTGTCATCTCTTGAGAGCGGCTAGAGTATGGAACAGACATGCCTCATCTAAGATGATTTAGTATACTGAAAAGAGTAATGGCTTCAGTTATACCAGCATTCAATCCTGACCCATGTATTTACTCCTTAAATCTGCCTTACTTACAGGGGGCACTACCCGTGTGGAAGTGACAGGATCTGACAAGTAGTACTATGTAGGGAATGAATAACCTTCCTTCTACCCTTCCCTATTTATGGCAGGGTGATGTAAGAAATGAACACATGAAAACTGTGACATTTATGGCATCTAGCAAAATCTATTATTGAAGATACAGTATTTTACACTATATAGCATTCCTTGTTTTAAAAATACCAATTTCATCACTTCCTATGGAGTTTAGCACCAGGAAGAAAAAATTACCTCTCTTGAAAAATCCATGAGCTTTCTTGTATCAGACAAGGTACTGTATTACACATCCTGTGTCCCCATTTTCCTCAGCTGCCAGGAAGCTGAGAATAAAATTTATGGTCAAATGATGATAGCAGTCAAAGAGGTGGGGGGAGGGTGATAATGGTGGAAAGAAGGGGAAGGGACTAATAAAAAACATGTATGAATGACCCTTAGGCATGGATAACAGTGTGAGAATTGCCCGTAGGAGTGGGCGGTGGGATGGGCAGAGTAGGACAAAGGGGGAAAATTGGGACAAGTGCAATAGAATAACAATAAGAAAGTGAACATAATACTAAAGAAAAAATGCTAAGGACCATAGGGAAGGCCTAACAAGAGTGATATGGGGTTTAGAAGACAGGGAATGATTCACAGCCTAAGTGCCTGTCAGTAAATGAGTGGAGCAAAAACCTGTGGTACATTTCCACAAAGGAATACTACCCTTCTCAACACCATGGATGGAACTGGAGAGCATTATGCTAAGTGAAATATTCCAGGTGGTAAAAGACAGGTACCATATGATCTCACCTATAAGTGGAACCTAAACAACAAAACAAACAATTGAGCAAAGTATACCCAGAGACACAGAAATAAAGAACAAATTGACAGTAACCAGAGAGGAGAGAGGAGGATAATGAGGCAAAGAAGGGGAAGGATTATCAAGGAATTTGTATAAAGGACTCATGGACAAAGACCATGGGAGGGAAGGATCAAACATGGGAGGTGGGTTGTGGGTAGGTCAGGGAAAAGTAATGGTGGTGGGGTGAATGGGGACAACTGTAATCATACAGCAATAAAAAAGAAAGAAAGAAACTACCTCTGCATATGTCTCCCCAGGCAGGGGAAGAAAAACAAACAAACAAACAAACAAATAAATAAATAGGACTACATTAAACTAAAAAGTTTTTGCACTGCAGAGGAAATTGTCAACAAAATAAAAAGACAACCACAGAATGGGAGGACATATTCACCCATTTGTAAATTTTAAAGAACTTACAAAACTCAACACCAAAAAAACAAATGACCCAGTTAAAAAATGGGCAAAGGACCTGAATAGACTTCTCCAAAGAGAAGTATGTATTGGCCACATACAGATGGCCAATAGACATATTAAAAGATGCTCAACAGTCACTAATCATCAAAGAAATGAAAATTAAAACCACAATGAGATGCCATCTCACACATGTCAGAATGGCTATCATCAATAAATTAACAAAGAAGTGCTAGTGAGGATGTGGAGAAAGGGGAACCCTTTTGCACTGCTGGTGGGAATGCAGATTGGTGCAGCCGCTGTGTAAAGCAGTTTGGAGATAATTCCTAAAATTAAAAATGAGTCTACCTTTTGACTCAGCAATCCCACTTCTGGGAATACATCTTAAGGAACCTAAAACAGTAATTCGATTTTGTTTTCAGGCCAATGCTCAACCCACTGAGCCACATAAGCCAGGGCCCTAAAATAGTAATTTGAAAGAATATAAGCACCCCTATGTTCATTGCAGCATTATTTATAATTACCAAGATATGGAAACAGCCCCAGTATCCATCAGTAGATGAGTGGATTAAACAACTAGGGACATTTACACAAAAGAATTCCACTTGGCCATGAAAAAGGAAGAAAATGTTATCCTTTGTGACAATATGGATGGACCTAGAAAACATTATGCTAAGTGAAACAAGTCAGTCAGAGAAGGACAAATACCATACAATTTCAGTCATCTATGGAATCTAATGAACAAACTGAACTAATATTAAAAATGGCAACAGACTCATAGATGGAGAACAGGATGACAGCTCTGAGGGGGAGGTTAAGAATGGAGAAATTGAACAAAAAGAAAGGAGTCATGGACATGGACAACAGTGTGGTAACTATGGTGGAGGAGAGGATGGGGTATAAGGGAACTAAATGGTAATGGAAAAAATACAGTAAGAAATAAATTTAAAAAGAATCAAATGAAAAAATGGATAGGAAAGCTTTTAAACTCTGAACGCCAACATGTGAAATACTAGTCAAGTTACCAAGGTTTTAACACTAAGTTTGCATGTGGGGGTGACTAAAAGCTGCAATCCCTGGGCACAACTACCCAGGGGGACTAGCATCAACTCCAATGTTGAAATCACAGAATTGAGCACAGCAACTGCCCCACCCTAGTATAAACAGCACTGTCCTGCAATAAATCAGGAGCATGTCATTTGTGAGCACTCAGAGTCGGTTTCAAGCTTGACCTGGTATGGTGAATGAGCCCCCTGCACCTCAGATTTCTCATCTGTACAATGGGGCTCCCACTGCTCACCTCAAAAGTTGCTTGTGATGGTTAAGTAAGACAGAGGACACTCAATACTCATCCTGGCCCCATCTCGGCTGCTCACCTCATAGAGATCCCATGCATGCACTGTGCCATCTGAAGATACAGTTCATACCACAGACTTCCCCTGCCCATCAAAGCCATACTTGTTGGTTGAGATGTAGGCCAGCTTATCTGTCTTTCCTGAAAGAGAACAGATTTGCCTTGAATGGACACCCAGATACTTGGAATGTGAACACTCAGCATGGTGAAGGGCAGGTAAGATAATCACTCCTCTTTCTCTCTCAGTAGCACAAGTGCTGATCTGGGGATAGCAGTGGACAGAAAGACCTAGGGCTTTAGACCTAAAACTTGGTTTCATGCTTGGGACTGCCAACAACCTACCAGCCCTGTAACCATGACATAGATGTAATGATCCTATCCTCACAGACAGTGACAATCAACTGACTTAGCAGAGATGTAGAAAGCAGCATGGTATGTATCTGTCAAGTGGCAATTTCCCAACTCACTGGCTGAACAAAAAAATCCCATGAGACTGGACATGGGAGAGTGAGTGGTGGGAAATTGCAAATTACCTTGCACACCTCACTTTGATTACATATGCCTCAATTTCCCCTACTGTTAAATGGGGGAAAGGATGAGATGATACAATGAGTGCTCACCACATCAGGTACGAGTGCTTTTTTATGTATTCAGTCAATCTGCATAACAACTCTGTGAAATAAGTCCTGATCTCCATTCTACACAAGAGGACAGAGAGAGGTAAACATCTTACCCAAGGTTATGCATGGAATTCAAGGGTCAGCATTTTTTATTTATCCAACTCTTACTGTTGAATTATCTATTTTTCTTTTCAATTCTGTCAGCCATTCATTTATTTTGTTGCTTTGTTATTAGGTGCATATGTTTATAAGTTTTTGATCTTGATTGATTAACCTGTTTATTACAATATACCTTTCTTTGTCTCTCTGGTCTATTTTGTCTGATATAAGCTTGGCCACTCCAGCTGTCTTTTAGTTTCTGTTTGCATAGCATATATGTTTCCATTCTTTTATTTTTCTTTTTTAAAATTATATTCTATTGATTCTACTACTAGAGTTGTTGTAATTTCCCCCCATTATCCCTTTCCACCAAACACTCTTGTAGACAATCCCAAAACTGTTGTTCATGTCCATGGGTCATGGATTAAGGTTCTTTAGTTACTCCATCCCTACACTGTACTTTACATCCTCATGGTTTTTCTATAACCCCCCATTTGTATTTATCAATCCCCTCACCTCTTCACAAAGTCGCCAACAACCCATCTGGCAAACATCAAAATGCTCTCTATATCCATGATTCTGTGCCTGTTCTTCTTGTTAGCTTAGTTTGTTTTTTAGATTCAATTGTTGAGAGTTATGTATTATTGCCATTTTATTGTTCATAGTTTTGATCTCCTTTTTCTTAAGTACGTCCCTTTAATTTAATAAAATAATGGTTTAGTGATGATGAACTACTTTAGTTTTTCCTTGCCTGAGAAGCTCTTTATCTGACCTTAGATTTTAAGTATCTTTGCTGAGTAGAGCAATCTTGGCTGCAGGTCCCTACTTTTCATGATTTTAAATATTACTTGTTAATCCTTTCTAGACTGCAAAGTTTCTTTTAAGAGATCAATGGAAAGTCTTATGGAATTTCCTGTAGGTAACTAATTGCTTTTCTTTTACTGCTTTTAAGATTCTCTCTTTATCTTTAAATTTTGGCATTTTACTTATGATGTATCCTGGGGTGGGCCTCTCTGCATTATCTTGTTTGGGAATCTCTATGCTTCCTGGACTTGCATATCTATTTCCTACACCAAATTAAGGAAGTTTTCTTCCATTATTTTTTAAAATACATTTTCAATTTCTTGCTCTTTCTCTTCTCCTTCTGGCACCCTTATGAAGTAAATGTTGGAACACTTGTAGTTGTCCCAGAGGCTATTTATACTACCCTCATTTTTTAATACTTTTTTTCTTCCTGTTGTCCTGATTTGTTGTTTTTTACTTCCTTGTGTTCAAAATCATTGATTTGATTCTTGGCTTTATCCACTTTACTGATGTTTCCTTGTAAACTGTTTCTTATTTTAATTACTGTATTCTTTATTTATAAGAGGACCATTTTTATGCTGTTGAGGTCCTCCCTAAGTTCCTTGAGCATCCTTACAATCAGTGTTTTGAACTCTGCATTTGATAGATTGATTATCTCTTTTTTGTTTAGTTCTTTTTCTGGAGTTTTTATCTGCTCTTTCATTTGGGCCATGTTTCTTTGTCTCCTCATTTTGGCATCACCCCTGTGTTTGTTTCTATGTGTTAGGCAGAGCTGCTATGACTCCATGTCTTTGTTATGTAGCCTAATGTAGTAGGTGTCCTGTAGGATCCAGTAGCACAGAGTTCCCTACCACTCAAGCTGGGTACTCCAGGTGCACCCTTCATGTGGGCTGAGTATATCCTTCCTTTTGTAATTAAGTATTGATTGCTGTTGGCAGGTCAATGGGAGGGATTTGCTAGGCCAATCAGCTGTGAAGACTGGCTATGACCACTTGCCACCAACCTCCACCCTCTGGGGAAGATTAGCTGTGCAGAGGGAGGTCTGTAGACCAATGTGGTCTGTAGCTGTCTAATGGGTGCACAGGCTCAAGGGTTTCCCAGGTGGTGCAGGCCAAGTTCAGCCCTCATGTGTGTTCTGCCCAGGGCCATCCTGTCTGAACTATAAAACAATCTGAGATGGCTGCTACTGTGTTGGGTTCACAGATTCCCAGGTGAAGCCAAGCTCTGAATTTAGGCTGGTTGCTGCTAGTGTCGGGCCTGGAGCCACTTAGCAATAGGTACAGGGGTTAAATGCTCCCTAAGGCTGGCTGTTGCTTGTTTGAGAGGATTTGGGAAGTTGTGAAGCATGAGCCACAACCAGCCATTTATATAGAATAGTAGTTTGGGTGGACCCTTATGTTGGGTGGGATGGAGTCTCTGGGGATCTCCAGGGCAAGGCAAACAGTGTTAGCCATGTTGCAGATCTGTGGCTCTGTGTGGGGAGTGCTCAGAAAAGGGACACTGGTCTCACCCAGGCTTTCTGTCTGGGAGAAAGCTGTCCCCCAGCTCCGGTCTTGATGCTGGACACTTCAGTTTCTCCCTATATCCACTGGTGACTTTCAAGCTATTACACTAGTGCTGGACCTCGGAAGAACTGAGTCTGAGTACATCCATGATGGGTTCATTAAGAGGAAATGCTTAGGACTCCAGAAGTTTCTTCCACCAACTCAACTCCTGCTAGTTTTTGCAGCCAGACTTATCTTCCTGACACTGGAACTATGAGCTATGGTGCCTCGTATGGGGCTGGGACTCCTCACTCCTGAGATACCTGGACCAAAAACCTGAATTTGTATCCACCACACATGGACATCAGACCAGCCTGTGCATGTCTCTGCCCCTCTTACCAGTATGGATGAATATGGTTTCTTTAATTCTGTGTTGTCAGATTTTCATTGAATTCAATTTCTGAAGGTTATGAGTGATGGCTGTTCTATATTTTAGGTGTAACTTTGATATGGTTTTGTGAGGAAGCAAACCATGTTTTCCTATGACCTCCATTCTTCTATTTTCAACCTAAGCTTCTGAATCAAAATTGTGTCTATTTTACATAATACAAAGTTTCAATCCCTTCTACCTATCTCTGACTTTTTATTGGAATGTCATATACATTCAATGTAACTTTTTAGTAAGATTGTATTTACATGCCATTTTGCTTATTTCTATCTTTCTCTTCCTCTATCACTTATCTTCTTTTATATTAAATATTTTTAAGTGTTCTATATTAATTCTCTTGTCATTTCTCACACCATAGTTTTTTGAGTTCATAATGGTTGCTTTGGGAATTACTATTAAAATCTTAACTTATGACAACCTAATTTTGGTTAATATCTACTTAATTTCAATAGTATTCAGAAATGTTAATCCTATATTGCTCTATTTCCTGCCCCCTCATTCATACTGTTGTCAAATAAATTTTATCTTTATACATGATGTACCCAAAAGAAATTTAGTTATTGGTTTATATACACTTTTAACTCACATAGGAAAAAAACTTACAAAAAATACATTTAAAGACCTTCC
The DNA here is from genome assembly GCF_014824575.4 of Sturnira hondurensis. Lineage (NCBI taxonomy): Eukaryota > Metazoa > Chordata > Mammalia > Chiroptera > Phyllostomidae > Sturnira > Sturnira hondurensis. The sequence continues at coordinate 4,480,400 of NW_028081491.1, forward strand.
AAGGACTCCCAGTCAAGATGGCAGCATAGGCTGACATGGTTTACCTCTTTGCACAACCACAACAAAATTACAACTAAAATATAGAACAACCATCACTCTGAACTAACATAAATCGAGTTGAATAAAAGCCTGACAACTACGGGATTAAAGAAACCACATCCATCCAGACTGGTAGAAGGGGCACAGATGTATAACGAGCTGTTCCCACATCCATGTGTGGTGGATAAAGTTCAGGAGGGATATCTCGGAAGAAAGGGGTACCAGCCCCACACTAGGACCCCCCACCCAGCTGAGAGCTCTGGTGCCAGGAAGATAAGTCCCCACAACTTCTGGCTGCAAAAACTAGAGGTGATTGAGTTGGTGGAAGAAACTTCTGGAGTCCCAAGCAGTTCCTCTTAAGGAACCCACACAGAGACTCACCTACTCAGACTCTCTCTCTGGGCTTCAGAACCAGCAAGACAGCTTGAGGGGCACCAGTGGTGTGCAGCAGGAGGCTGAGATGTCTGGCATTAACGAGAGCAGGGGCCATTGTCTGTTTTCTGGGTCCTCCCCACAAAGAGCCATGAGACTGGTGCCACAGCTAACATTCCATCAACCTGGCTAACACTGTTTCACTCACCTTGGAGATCCTCAGAGACTGCCCCACCCAACTCACAGGCCCACCCAAACTGCTTTTCCATATGAACGGCTGGTCTTGGCTCATGCTTCACAAAATCCTAAATCCTAAATATGAAATAAGCAGCAGCTGGACTCAGTGTTCCCCAGGTTTGGAACTAGCAGCCTAGATTCAAAGCTTGGCTTCATCTAGGAATCTTCAATCCCAGCACAAGTAGCAGCCATCTCAGATGGCTTTATAACTCAGGCCTGGTGGCCATGGATGAAACACAGGTGGTAGCTGACCTTGGCCTGCACCAGCTGGGAAACCCCAGGGCCAGTGCACACCATAGACAGCTATAGACCAAGTCAGAGTACCACCATCCAGGCCTTGCACAGCTGATCCTCCCCAGAGGATGGAGGTTGGTGGCAAGTGGTCACAGCCAATCATTGCAGCTGAGCAGCCTGAGTAAATTTCTCCCATTGATCTTCCAACAGAAAACAAAGCTCAACAACAAGAGGAGGGGTATATTCAGCCCACATGAAGGGTAAACCTCGAGTACCCGGCCTGAGCGGTAGGAAACTCCGTGCTACTGGATCCCACAGGACACCTACTACATTAGGCCACACTCAAAGATACAGAGTGAAAATAGCTCTAGCCAATACATAGAAACAAACACAGGGAGGCTGCAAAAATGAGGAGACAAAGAAACATGGCCCAAAGGAAAGGAGAGACTAAAACTCTAGAAAAAGAGCTGAATGAAATAGAGATAAGCAATGTATCAGAAGCAGTGTTCAAAACACTGGTTATAAGGATGCTCAGGGAACTCAGTGAGGACCTTAACTGCATAAGAAAGATCCAGTGAGAAATGAAGGATACACTAATTTAAATGAAGAACAACATACAGGAAAACAACTGTAGAACAGATGAAGCCAATAATCAAATCAATGATTTTGAATATAAGGGGGCAAAAACCAACCAACCAGAATAACAAGAAGAAAAGAGAATCCAAAAAAACAAGGATAATGTAAGCAGATTGTGGGACAACTTTAAGCAATCCAACATTTGCTTCATAAGAGTGCTAAAATGAGAGGAGAAAGAACAAGAAATTGGAACTGTATTTGAAAAACCAATGAAAGAAAAGTTGCCTAATTCATTGAAAAAAATAGATATGCAAGTCCAGGAAGCACAGAGATTCCCAAACAAGATGGATACAAAGAGTCCCACCCCAAGACACATCATAATTAAAATACCAAAGGTTAATGATAAGGAGATGGCAGTGGGGGTGAGGGAGAATAAGTGAGAGGTGAGGGGATGAGTAAGTACAAATAGGTAGTTACAGAATAGCCATGGGGATATAAAGTTCATTATAGGAAAGGGAATAGCCAAAGAACATGAGCTGTGAACACATGAACCTGAGGGAGTGGGGGGTGCTGGGTAGAAGGTAGAAAAGGGGGAAAAATCTGGACAAGTGTAATAGCATAATTAATAAAATATAATTTTAAAAAATTGTAAAAACAAAGTAAATAAATAATACAGTAATGTACATATATTTTATGATTTTTTTAATATTTTATTTTCTCTAGCTTACTTATAAAAATATAGTAATACATATAACATACAAAATATTTGTTAGTCAACTGTTTGTGTTATTTGTAAGGCTATCAACAGCAGGCTATCAGAAGTTAAGTTTTGGCAGTCAAGAGTTATATATATGGGGACTTCCGGCCAAGATGGAGGCGTAGGTAGACACATTGTACCTCCTCGCACAACCAAAAGGACAACAACAAATTTAAAAACAAAAAACAACCAGAACTGACAGAAAATCAAACTCTATAGAAGTCCAACAAACAAGGAATTAAAAAGAAACATTCATCCAGACCAGTAGGAAGGACAGACATGGGTAGATGGGAGGAGAGGACTTGTGGCAAGGCAGCAGCTGGCAGAGCAGGTGAGTTGGTGGCTGGAGCAGTGGGCAGTCCCACATTTGCCTGCAGATAAACTGGGAAGAACAATGGAGGAGTGAGACAGAGCAACCCAGGGTTTCAGTGAGGGGAAATAAGCCTCTCAACCTGTGACTGAAAAGACCCGTGAGGGTTGAGGCTGCAGGAGAAACTCCCAGCCTCACAAGACAGTTCATAGGAGAGACCCACAGGGTCCTAGAATGTACACAAACCCACCCACCTGGGAATCAGCACCAGAAGGCCCCAATTTGCTTGTGGGTTGTGGCAGGAGTGACTGAAAGTCTACAGAGTGCTGAACAAGCAGCATTGTTCCCTCTCAGACTGCTCCCCCACATACATTGCCACAACAGAGCAATGTGAATTGCCCCACCCTGGTGAATACCTAAGGCTCTGCCCCTTACTAAGTAACAGGTGCGTGGAGACAAAAAAAAAATGGCCCAAATGAAAGAACAGATCAAACCTCCAGAAAATATACAACTAAGCAATGAAAAGATAGCCAATGTATCAGAGGCACAGTTCAAAACACTGGTAATCAGGATGCTCACAGAATTGGTTGAGTATGGTTGTAAAATAGAGGAAAAAATGAAGGCTATGAAAAATAAAATAAAGGAAAATATACAGGGAACCAGCAGCAAAAGGAAAGAAGCCAGGGCTCAAATCAATGGTTTGGACAAGAAGGAAGAAATAAACAGTCAACCAGAACAGAATAAAGAAACAAGAATTCAAAAAATATGAGGAGAGGCTTAGGAACCTCTGGAACAACTTTAAACATTCCTATATCTGAATTATAGGAGTGCCAGAAAGAGAAGAGGAAGAGGAAGAAATTGAAAACTTGCAGGGGTGACTTTTCTCGCAAGTCCCCCAGTCCACCACGAATGAAAGTAAACATGACATGACATGATCTGCTTGAGGAAGAGAGATGGCTGATCCCTCAAGAGGGAAGGGCCGTGAGCAGTGGCTAGTTTCTCAGGGGGGAAAGGCCTCAAGCCCCCTCCTCCAGGGGCTTTTATTGGGTTGTAATACACAGGAATACAGGGCAGCAAGGATCAAACAGTAGATAACATTTTAAAGAAATCGGAGGGCTTAGTCTGAGTCAGTGTCTGTCAGAAAGGGAGTTTTGCAGAAATTTTGGGAAAAATACTCATTTCCTGCTCAGACCCTTATCATATGAATGAAAGCACTCTTAGCAGAGCAGATTTCACAGTTTTTTCAGGAAGTCTTTGTAATGCCAGATTTTTCCCCAGATCCACTCTAGCAAGGCAAGGAGCTGCACCCCTCCCCGTCAGGTATTCAGGCTTAAGGGGATTAGAGCCAGGAAGCACTTCTCCCAGAGGACATGGTGACTTGGGCTATGTCACATAGCCTGCAGGCATGGGTCTATTGCTCATTCTTTGTTGTAGCCCCCTGAGTCCTTCCATGAAGGCCTCCCAAGTGGTTGAGTCTGGCTTAGGTTGCTCCCCACTGTGAGGAGACTTACCTGTCATTGACTTCCGACCAAGCTTTGAGGGCAGGGAGAGGAAACTGAGGCAGCATTTGCTACCAGAGACAAACTTTGTCTCCTGTGGCTTGCATTCTGGAGGTCACTCACAGCCTTAGCCATGGGGGGTGGGGGTGGGGGTTAGGGTTACAATTCCTGAAACCAGGCAGAGTGGTCTACAACAAAAACTTATTTGAAAAAATAATGAAGAAGAACTTCCCCAGTCTGGCAAAGGAAATAGACTTCCAGGAAGTCCAGGAAGCTCAGAGTCCCAAAGAAGTTGGACTCAAGGAAAAGCACACCAAGGCACATCATAATTACACTACTTGAGATTAAAGATAAGGAGAGAATCATAAAAGCAGCAAGAGAAAAAGAGAGAGTTACCTACAAAGGAGTTCCCATAAGACTATCAGCTGATTTCTCAAAAGTAACCTTGCAGGAAAGAAGGGGTTCAAAAGAAGTATTCAAAGTCACGAAAGGCAAGGACCGACAATGAAGATTACTCTATAGAGCAAAACTATCATTTATAATGGAAGGGCAGATAAAGTGCTTTCCAGATGAGGTCAAGTTAAAGGAGTTCATCATCACCAAGCCCTTATTATATGAAATGTTAAAGGAACTTATCTAAGAAGAAGAAGAAAACCAAAACTATGAACAGTAAAATGACAACAAACAACTATGAACAACCAACCCTAAAAAACAAAAACAAAAACAAACTAAGCAAACAACTAGAACAGGAATAGAATCACAGAAATGGAGATCACATGGAGGATTATCAGCGGGTAGGAGGAGGAGGAAGGAGAAAGGGAGAAAAGGTAGAGGGAATAAGAAGCATAGATGGCAGGTAGAAAATAGACAGGGAGAGGTTAAGAATAGTATAGGAAATGTGGAAGCCAAAGAACTTAATATGTACGACCCCTGGACATGAACTAAAGGTGGGGGGGAATGCAGGTGGGAGGGGGTGTAAAGGGTGGAGGGGAATAAAGGGGAGAAGTGGGAAAATTGTAATGGGAATAAAATACATATTTTTAAAAATTACAAAGTACAGATTCAAAATATATAACCAGTCAACCACATTCATTTACTGTGTCCATAAGAATTTTTATAGGCCTGGAAAGCTTTTGGCCCTGGTACTATGATAGGCACAACACTAGAATTGATATGTGAATGTGACAATGCTCTTGGAATGCTGTTGTCTCAGCCCCAGAAACATCAACCTAATGTTTTTCTAAGAACATAGACAACATCCCAAGGAATAACTTTATGCTAAAGAAAAAACCACTATGAAATAGTAATGAATCAAAAATCTGCCTATGACTTGGCTTGCAGACAGCTGAACAGTCTACTTGAGGAACCTGGAAACACAACATGGTAACACAGGACTATATGTGGAGATTAGGTAATAAGCTGCTGAAGAGGTTTTTTTTTCTTTTTTTTTTAAATTAAATCTTTCATTTATTGTTTTTTTTCTTTTTTTTTTGAACTGCTGAATAAAATATACTTACTCATGTCACTGAAATGGAAATTCCTACCCCAATTTATCCACAAAGATGAGAACAAAGACTAAGGTTTAGTAGGAATACATATCAATTCATGTATTCCTAGCGACACAATGTCTTTTTTTTTTAATTTTAAAAAAAATCTTAGAGAGAGAGGAAGGGAGAGAGGGAGAGAAACATCGATGAATGGTTGCCTCCCATACACACCAAGGATTGAACCTGCAATCTAGGTATGTGCCCTGATCAGGAATTGATCCCCCAACCCTTTGGTGTATGGGATGATGCTCCAACCAACTGAGGCACACCAGCCAGGGTATGACACAATGTCTTTGACAATCATATTTGGCAAGATATAATCTTGTCTAATTGCCCATATATAAGCCAATTTCCAGAACTGAAAGTTATATTCCCCAAACTTGTGGAGATAAAGACTGAAATCTTTATTTGCTATACATTTCTTCCCGACTTTGGCACCCCTGTCTTATATCAATCTCCCACTCAATTAATGAAATCTCTTAAATTTTGTTATACTATTAAAAAAACAGTCTTATACCCCTAATCGGGGCACAGTTTCTGGCTGGTAGGGGCTATACCTTCTTATGCGCTTCACAGAGCCAGAAACACAGTGAATGCTCAAAAAACTTATCCAGTACACTCATCTCTTCTTTGTGGGACACTGTTCTGACCACACGTGGGTCTTCCTTCACTCACTCACTTCCATAATTCTTTTGCCCTTGAAACCTCATTTCAGACCTAGAACAAGGTGAGAGAAGAGAATATCTTGTCAGTCACTACACAGTCAGTACCTAGCCTACCAGGCCTTGTGAAGGGGACAGAGAGCTAAGCTAAATCAGACCCAGTGCCTGCACTCAAGAAAACTCCCTCTGGGAAATATTCAATAAAAACCACCAAATGATGAGTGAGAAAGGAGATGATGACCAACTCAATGGGGCCAGAGGACTCAGAAATGATTACTGATCAATTTCTAAAGGATGGGTCATTATACCCTAAAAGAATGGCTGAAGCATTCCAGGAAAAGACAGAACCACCTGTGTAAAGACTCAGAAGAGTATGAGAGAGGGTGAGTAATTTGCCTTAATTAAAACATAAAATTCTGGGAAAAGGAGTTGGAGACTAGCTTACACCAATTCCCAGAAGTCATAAGGACAAAAATAGTGAGAAGCTACTGGGAATTGTGAATGGAGGTGCAGTGGGTCAAACTGTGTTTTGGGAAAATCAATCTGGCTGCTGAGAAGGAAGGACTGGAAATGAGGGCAAAGCAGCAGACCTTGTAAAGAGGCTGCGGCCGTGGAGCAAATTAAGGCACTGGCCAAGGAGATGTCCTAGAGACGTTAAGATAGTGGAATGGAACAGTTGCCAAAGGGAGGGCACTATGTAGGCTCTGCTTTACAAACTGCCCTCTGCAGAAGTATTTAGAATAGGCTCAAGTGGCCCGTAGAAGGCCCACACTTGGATCTTGGAACTTCCTGGGCTCTCCACCTGGGCCACCCTGGATTCTGGAACCTACATAGCTTCAGTGGAAATCACTCTAGAGATTTCTGGAGCCCAGTTCTACTGAAGGCCCTATCCCAGAAATGTGGCTTCCCAGGCCCTGGTAGACACAATGACTATCATCTGACCCAGACTCCCATTTCCATAGACCTCACCTAGATCAAAGTTTCTCAGCTCTTAAAAAGTCTTTTTGGGCCCTGGCCAGGTAGGTCAGTTGGTTGGAGTGTTGTCCCAAGGTTTCAGGTTTGATCCCCAGTCAGGGTACAAACAAGAATCAACCAATGGAAACATATAAGTGGAACAACAAATTGATGTTTCTTTCTCTCTCCCGTGTTCCCTCCTCTCTCTAAAATCAATAAAACAAATTTTTAAGTCCTTTTGGGTGTTAGGAATATAATATTTATATTTTGCAAAATCAAACCAGCCAAGAAAATTTATTCATTTCCCATCTCTATAGTTCCCAGTTCAAAACACAACTGAGATCTTATTTCCCACATATAGAATTATAATACATAATATAACCTGCAAAACAGATCCTACCCATCTTTTAGGATCTATTAGATCTTCACCTTTAACCATACACCCTGAGACAGGGATTATTGAACTTATCTTGCCTAAGAGGGAACCAGGACCTATAAAAAGGTATATGGCATATTTCTTTCAAACTCTGCATCTGGGTCACCCCCCTGCTAGGAATCCAATTCCTTCCAAGAGTGGAGCTACACTGGGTGACTTTGGACAATGCACTTGCTTAGATACTTTCCTTAGTGTTAAAAATAGAGATGAAAACTCAGTATTTTAACTTGCCACATTTAAAATTGTAATTACAGAACTCAGGTAATGATCTGTTCGTTAAAAATAACATAATAATTCCGGCTGGTGTGCTCAGTGGGTTGAGTGCCAGCCTGTGAGCTGGGTTTGCTGGGTCAATTTCGGATCTTGGTGCATGCCTGCCTGGGTTGCTGACAGGTCCCGGGTTGGAGGCAGCAGATCAGTGTTTCTCTCGCTTATGGGTGTTTCCCTCCGTGTCTTTCTCCCTCCCTTTCCCTCTCTCTGTAAATAAATGGACAAATCTTTAAAAAAAATAAAAGTTAAAAAAATAATACATTATTTTAAAAGATATTCTTTCACCCACCAAATTCTGAGAGTACACTGTATGTCAAGCCATATAGCGGGTGCTAGTGACACACTGATGTAAAAGACAAAATCCCTGTTTTTAGGAATAAGTAGCGAGGAAAAGCAGCCACTAAACAAACACGCCCTACAAACAAGTTATAGTTGTGCTGAGTCCCACGAAAGAAGAGCTGAGAGTACGTGTAACAAGCTATGAAACCCAGATGAGACTAATGCATTCAACGGGAACTAAGCATAGCCTGCGTGGTGCTGCTGGCTGCGAAGAAACAGGAGGTCACCTCCTAAGGGAAGAGCTAGGGGCGTGGCTTTCTAGGCTGACTCACCGAGGTAAAAACAGAAATGAGAGGAGAAAGAAAACTGATCCCTAAACTAATCTCAGGAGTGAACGCCGATATGTGCATATTGTTGCGAGGGACCGGCGGGCGTTGTGGATGCCAAGGGGATCGGGAATTTTCAGAGCTGGCCCCTCAGAGGCCTCTGAAGCCACCACTTTGAAGGCTACAAGCGCCCTCTGCCGGTCACGGATTCAAGCCCGCCGAAATAATTCATTGCCCATCCCAGATAAGAGGGCAAACCTTGGGTACTCGGTGACCATGTCCCCAGCCCTGCCTTTCGCCGGTGCGCGCTACAGAGCAGGGCGGTATAGAGCAGGTGTCCGGCTTCCAGGAAGAAGACAAGCGGTCACTCAGCATCCGCAGTCCCAGCTCAGCCACGCCTTTTCCGTGCTTTCACCGCTCTCTCACTCCGCTGGAAAAACCCGCCCTGTTTACCACGTTTCTGCCTGGTTAAGCCAATCCATGCCCCTTCGGCTGCTCTTTGACCGCATCCTATAACCCACTAGCCCTGCTTCTCTCAGGCCTTGGATTTTCCTCTGCCCTTAACCTAGGAGGTCGCCTTTGCCTTTACCCTTTCCCTGACACTTCCCCAGGCCTTCGCCCAATTCTTTCTACTGATTTTCGTACTCGCCCCGACTTTCACCTTTGCAGACCTTCACAGCAGGCGTAACAGTGGACCTAAACCTGTGTACCTCCACAGCCCTTGTCCCAGTGCTGGCCCCCATCCCTTGGCCTCACCTTTGCCTATATGCCCAGTCTTCCATCTCGACCTGGTCTTTGACTTGGACCTCTCACCGGGTTTATATATGGCCTTCCTTCATCCTTAGCCTGGACCTGCCATTTGCCTTTATCCTGACCCTTCCTTTCCTTAACTTTGGCCCAGTCATCACCTTAGTTCTTGCTAGCATCTGTCTTCCACATCTACCCTTGTTCCTACCTTCACCTAACCCTGATCCTGACCTTCACAATGACTCTCAGCCTCCCTTTTACACTGGTGGCACTTGCCCAGACCTTGGTCCAAACTAAACCTGGTACCTTCCTCACCATGACCCCTAACTTGGTCCTCACCCTAACCTTGGGCCCTGAACCTGAACCTCACTCTGGACTTGGTCTTGACCTTGGCCAATCTCAGATCATGATCAAGCTCAAGGTCAGACAATTATAGTCAGTATAAAAGTATGGCCAGGGACAGTGATACGAGTCAGAATCATGTGAGGATGGAAATTATAGTTCAGGATAAAATCCTGTATCGGATTAAGGGTTTGGATGAGAAGCCAGTGTCATGGTGCCAGAATTGGGTTCAAGATAAAAATCAGTGTAAAGGAAATTGTGGAACCAGGGTTATGTTCAAGATCAATATCACTGTGAGTCAATCAAGGTCAAGTTAAGGATTCTTTAGCGAATCAGTGAGAGGAAGAAGGTGAGGTAAGATTATTAGGTTGACAATGTCTAATTCTGTGTAGGATTCCGGGGCAAAGTCAGGGTGTGGTTGATGTTCAGGATTAGGGTCAGTGTAATGTTCAAGTCAGTTCAGGGTAGGCATGATGTTCATTCTCAAGGTCGAGTAAATCAAGGTAGGCTTCCTTTTCTATTGCTGTTGGAAATAGTTAACACCTCCCACCTTGCACTAACTGGTGTGGCTCAGTTGAGTGGGTGTCATCCAGAAAAGCAAAAGGTCGTCAGTTCAATTCCCGGTAAGGGAATATGTCCGGATTGTGGGTTGGGTCCCCAGTTGGGGGTGTGCAAGCAGCAATGGATTGATGTTTCTCACACTAATTTTTCTTTCTCCTTCCTTTCCCCTCTTCCTAAAAATAATCTTAAAAAAAAAAAAAACCTCGCCCACCTCTACTTCTTTCTCTCATATATATACCCACTGGGAAAATCCAGGATACTCTTTTCATCTCAATGTCTGTAAACTTAATCACACCTGCAAACTCCCTTTTGCTATGTAAGGCAACATATTCATAGAACATGGATGTATTTGGGGGTGGGTATTATGTTCACCAGGGAGGGTATAGGCAAGGTCAGGTTCAAGGTCAAGGATGGGTCAAGATGTGAGCAATGAGTAAGAATCAGGTTCAGAATTAGGGTCACCATAATGATAGTCAATGACAGTTTAAGCTTGACTTCAGGATCCAAGTTCAAGGTCATGATGGGATTAGGGTGAACCAATGACAACAGCTAAATGAGTCCTGCTAGGTTCTGTATGGTCACTGTTAGGATGAGAATCAAGGTCAGGGTGGCCTATTTTAAGAACTGAAGTCCAGATCAAGGTCAGTGTCAGGCTCAGGGTGGTGGTAAGGTTAAGTACAGAGTAATTTCAACTTGCATGTGTGGTTTGCATCAGGGTCAAGCTCTAATTCAGGGTCAGAGTGGGTCTTGTTAAGGTGAGGATTTAGTCTAGAGGTAGAGTTAAATGAGGGTCAGAATCAGAATGAGGGTGGTGAGAGTCTCATTCATTATAGCGTTCTGAGAATGACCACTGTGACAAATTGTCATTATCAAGGGTAAGTGAAGTATGACCACTATGTTAACAGTCAGCATAAGGATCATAGTCATGATGAACATCAAAGTATGAATGTCAACTAAAGGGTCAGTGTTAAGGTGAAGGTAATAGCCAAGTTCATGGACAAGGTTAAGTTCTAGGTCAAGTGGGTATGAGTTTGAGGGTCAGGGTCAATGATCAAAGGTATGGGTACAAGCTCCCATTTATGTCAAGGTGAGAGCTACCAGAAATCAAGCTTAGAGTCCACAGATATGACTAGAGAACAGGTGGAGACCAGATCCCAAAAATATCTTTGGAGACCTATGAGACAGCCCTGGCCGGTATGGCTCAGTGGATTGAGTGCTGGCCTGTGAACCAAAGGGTCACCAGTTTGATTCCCACTCAGGGCACATGCCTGGGTTGTGGGCCTGGTACCCAGCTGGGGGCTCCCAAGAGAGATGTTTCTCTCTCTCCATCCCTTCCCTTCTCTATAAAAATAAATACAAAAAAAGAAAGAAAAAAAAAAAAAACATATGAGACTGTCAAGACTTTTCTCCGGAAGGAACTGGGGTATATTTTGCTTTGTAATCCTTCTAAAAGCAATGACTGTGGCAGTGTTAGCCACCTCTGTCCTCAGTACTTACAGAAGTTTATTCACATGGAGCAAAGAATAACTATTTTAAAAATAAAAGACTACTAAGAATGCCTTTAATCTGTCGTTATCTATCCCTGAACCAACACCACTGTCTCATTATTACAGCCCTGTGACAAGTCTTAGTATCTGAAAGTTAAGTCCTTTCATCATTTTTCTTCTCTTCTGTTTCTGCCTCCTCCTCTCAACCCTTTCATTTCCATGTAGTTTATAACTGTCCTATCAAATGATTAAATAAGAAAAACAAGAGTCAGATGGAACTGTACTGGTATTTACTGAATTAACAAATGAAATTTCAGGAATGCCTGTCTCTTTAATTACTTGATGTCTCTTAGTAAGAAGATGGCACATCTGGTCCTAGTTCACCCTTCTCCATGTTTGTAAACCAGATTAAGGTATTTGGTTCACAACTGAGCCATCCCTGGCCTTGACTTCTGCCACCTCACCTCCAAGTGGGAGCTCCGTCATAGAAGGCCCCTAGGAAGCCCCTACGACTAGAGTAGCCATGAATGGGGCCACTTTCCCAGTGGCCACAGAGAAGCAAGGACCAGGAAATAATGCCACCTCAGCCACTTCCCTTGAAAGGAATGGAAGAGGAGCAGAACCCAGGCAGAACAATGTGGGTTTCTTTTTTTAATCATAAATCTGAAAACTGAACTGGTGTTTAGTATCTCTGAGAACAAAAGCAAGCCAAACCTCCCTTCCCACTTGGGTTTTGGAATTGAGGATATCTTATTCTGTGTTCCTGCAGATGGCTCTCCCAGGACCATGCCTGATCACAAAAGCAGAGCCTGAAGAAGCACCACCATGTCAGGCATGGTAGAGGGCTCACTGTCTCTTTCCGATGGGTAAGTCAGCAGCACACGGAGGCCAAGAGCACAGCCACAGGTCTCCTTCTCTATTGGGGCTGGACATCCTCTTCGCCTGGCTGAGGCAGGACCAGCTATGGAGTGAGCTCAGTGTGGTCGTAGTGCGGCCATGGGAGGTGGAGGCAGGCTGGAGCATGGCCCTGGAACACAGGCCAGTGGGGCCTGGCTCTGCATCTCAGCCCTCTGGTATGAAGGACCGAATCAGCTCTGGGTTCAACAGCAACTCCTCAAGGGGGCGGTCCATGTGGAAGTTGTGGATGTTGGGGGGCCCCAGATGGGCCTTGGCAGCCAGTCCCCCTGGGCGCTGGGGAATTGGCAGCTCCGAAGGGTGGGCAGGCAAGGGAGCTGTGAAGAAGTATTGGTGCAGGAGGGCCTGGGGGTAGCAAGCAAGGAACAGCATAAAGAAACCAATCACTTCCCCATCCCAGCCCCAACTCACTTGTCTGAGGGGGAGACCAATCGATGCCCTACAGAGGCCCATTCCTCAATCTGCTCATCCACTCAGCAGACTTACACCTCTGAGTGCTGACTGAGCACTGCTGAGAGTCTGGGGGTGCAGCAGTGCACAGAACATTCCATGTAGCAGGGGGTGGAGGACAATAAACAAGATGAAGAAGAGTCAGTGCATCTGCTGACTAGTGCTGGAAAGGCAGCAAGCAGGCCTGAAGTGGTGAAAGGAGGCCCCCTGGGAGGTGGCACTTGAGCAGAGACAAGAGAGGTGAGTGAGCGAGGCACAGGGAACAGAAGTGCATCGACCCCAGAACATGGAGGGGGGGTGACTGATGGGGACAGGAACTGGCAGGGTCAGAGAGGTGACAGCTCTCTGCCAGGTGGGAGGAGACACTGAATAGCAGGAGAAGCAGACTCTGGGAAGCAATGAGAGCGGGAAGTAGGTGTTGGGTTGGACTGGGGTCAGCAGCAGGAGGCTGAGAAATGGTAAGCAGATCTCAGTATTCTTTGAGGGCACTGAGGACATGGGTGCTTACCAGGTGCATTAACATATGCTGCTAGTACCAAGGGTTGGGGAGAGTGGTGCCCCTGACACAGACCTTAAAGCAATCGACCCATGGTCCTCTCTACTTTCCCTGTATCCTTGCCACAGCCCATCCTCCTAGGTCCTCTTCCCAGGCCTCTTTTCATCATCTCTTGGGAAAACACCTTCTACGCCTAAACCAGTCCTCTTCCAGGAAGCCTCCCACAGTCTGGATGTGCTGTGTCACCCCAGGGTAGAGCCCCCACAGGGACAGGGCCATGACTGCTTTTCTACTCTGGGCCAGGGCCCAGGACAGTGGCTGGCATATGCTGATGCCGAACAAATATTTGCTGAAGGAATGAAGGGATGAAGGAGCAAGTTACTAGTAACTGGGGATGTGCACTTCTGTGAAGTGTGCACGCCCTTCTAATGGGCCACCCTTCTAACCCACAGCCTCTCTGGAGTCTGCTCAGGAGGAGCATAGTGGCTAAGAAACCCCTATCACATGTTCTAAGGGACCATGACCTCCTGGGCCATGTGAGCATGAGTGAAGAGAATCAGGACAATGGGGATCCTCCTACCTGAGAGGCTGTAATGCGTTGGTATGGTGGATAGAGGAGGAACTGCCCCAGAAGGTCCAAGGCCTGGGGAGAGGCATCTGGCAACACCTCCCCCAAAGGCACAGGTGCCTGCTCCTTGAAGGAGATCTTGTTGTAGTCGGGAAGCTCTGTGATCTCCTGAGGAGAAAACGGTACCTCAGGGCCAGCACTCTTTTCTTGCTGGCCAGTTCGCCGTCATCAGTCCTCACTCCCTGTCATTCACCTGCTCAGGCATACTGGCTACTGCCCCATCCACGTGACCTCTCTCACCCTATCACTCATGTCTTCACATACTCACTCAGCATGAGTGCATCAGTCCTTCATGCCCCCAACCTCTTAGACACCAGCTCCACCCCCAGCTTGGTGAGAAGTGCAGTGTGCTAGGGGCAGGCAGGAAGGCCCGGTGGACAGGACCTGGCCCTCTTGCCTTCAGCACCACAGAGAGGGAGGGGCCCCCAAGCTGGGCCAGGACAGTGGTCTGGGATTTCAGGGGAGCATGGGGCCACAATAAAGTACAGGAGAGGGGAGTCATCAACTTTTGGGAAAAATGGAAGACACTTCCCCCCACCCCTCCCCATCGAGGGCCCCCACAAACCGGCCAGACTTGAGGGCTAGGGGTACCCAAGATGCGAAGTACACAACAAAGCTGTTCAATGTCATTCTCCCCTGGGAAAAGTGGGGACCCATTCAACAGCTCCCCCAGGATGCAGCCCACGGCCCTGCAGATAGAGAATGCAAACAGCTCAGAGACTCACACCACAGACATAGATCTCCCCATAGCAGCTCCATTACCTCACACAAAGGACATGGATCTCCCCAGACCAATTCCATCACCTCACATCATAAACACAGGTCTACTCATACCAGCTCCACCACTTCCCACCATGGACAGACCTCCTCACACCAGCCCCTACTCCTCACATGGGGGTCAATGCACCTACAAAGCAGCCTAGCAGGGGCCTCCAACCTGAGACCTGTGGACTGCATGCATCCTAGGATGGCTATAAATGCAGCCCAACACAAAATCATAAATTTACTTAAAACATTGAGATTTTTTTTGTGATTATGTGTTACAATGTATTTAATGCGTGGCCCAAGACAACTTTTCTTCCAGTGTAGCCCACAAGTGCCAAAAGGTTGGGCACCCCTGGGCCCTAAAGGGTTCATAGTCAGAAATACAGACCTCCCCCGCCAAACAATCAAAGACCTCAAGCCTAGAACAAAGCATATCCCCCTTTCTTAGCACGTTTCAGGTCTCAGCTCTGGAACACACGACAACCACTCAACAGTTCTGAGACTTCTCAGAACTTCACACTCTGGGACACACAGCTACCTCCTCACATTGAGGCAGACCTCTGAAACAGTACCCAAATCTCAAATTCTTAGGTATGTTCAAACCATCCTACCCCAAATAAAGGCTCAGAACCCTGATATCCAAGGACTCAGGCCTCTGGATAGCTCAGGGACATTGCATCCTGGGTGATAATCCCCTGCACAGTAGCTAGATGCTTCGTACCTCAGACCACCTCCCCCACCCCAATCCAGAAGCTTCCCACTGGGACAACCACTCTGATCACACCCAACCCCAACCCAGTTCAAAAATGTCCTGGAGAGCATTGATCCCAAATTCCTGAGAGATACCCTAACTGGGGAAGATGCCCAAAGCAACCTAGAGTTCAAGGCAGAAAAACATCCCTAAACAACAGAGTTCCCAATGCCCAGGAGGAAGAGGTGGCTTCCATGACTCACATTACCCCCATGCCCAGCCCATGGGAGTCTCACCACAGGTCGACCCCCTGGTCATACTGGCGTGCACCATACAGAAGCTCGGGGGCTCGATACCACCTGTAAAAGGAAGGCAGGTGGTCACAGCAAAGTAATCAATCTGACAGGAGGCTGCCCCAGAAGGTCACCCTGCCCCTATATCAGCCTCATGAGCAATGTTTGGAAAGGTCCAGAATTATCTTTTCTACAGCTGGAGGGTTGGGGCCTGTGCACTGCTAGGTCCTGCCTGGGAAGCGGACCCCCCTACCTGGTGGCCACCTGGTGTGTGTAGAGGCGGCTGCCATCAGGGGAGAAGACCCGGGCCAAGCCGAAATCCGCTATCTTCAGCTGGCCTGAGGAGCTGATGAGCAGGTTAGCCGGTTTCAGGTCCTGAGAGCATCAAAAGAGGTGTCAGCTCTCTAATGTTCCCAAAAGACCTTTGGGGCTCAGCCCAAACCCCCATCCCCTGCAGCACCTTACGCCTGGCAGCTTACTTTAGGCCCTTCCCTCTTTACCCCCCACCTCTGGCCATGTCTTCTTCAAGGGCTGGCCCATTCCCAGCCCAGATGGTCTTCAGGTCCTACTCCAGCCCATGCTGGGACTAACCCGATGCACGATGTTGTTGGCATGGCAGAAGGAGACACCTTTAAGCAGCATCTGCAGGTAGCTCTTGACCTGTGCCTGGGCAAGTGGCCTCTGGGTATGGCGTACCACCTCAGCCAGATCTGACAGCATGAACTCAAAGGCCAGCACAAAGCCTGCCCCATGTGGGAATACGGCCTTCAGCTGCACCACCTGCAAGCAGGGCATCCTGTCAGCCCCCAGGCTCATATGGCCCAGACTCTCTCTGGGACCCCCATCCCTTGTCCGGGAAGAGGACAAGACAGAGGAGGTGACATGAGATCTGAGCTTGGAACCAAGGAGCAAATGATTGAACAAACCTACAGGGTATGTCTGGGTTCTAATTAAAACAGATGAGAAAGGATGGGGTGGGGGTGGTTATGCAGGAAGCTGGAAAGGAGCTCTGGGCAGGAGGACAGCAAAAACAAAACCCCAGGCAAAAACAGTAAGGAGTCTGGAGGGAGGGTCATGTGCATGTGGGGTCATTTAGGGAAAGGCTATCTCCTCTGTTTTGCACTCCCAGAGCCCAGACAGTGTTTGTCACTATCATGGGAGAGACACTTAAATTGTATTGAATGAATGAAAAGAGAGGCTGGAGTTGGGCAGAAGCAAAAGGTTATAATGCTGTCAGTGGGAAAACAAGCCACTGGGAATGAACAACTTCATCTACATTTTTTGACTATGGGACAGGGGTAGCAGTGGGGAGGCTGCTGTAGTAGTTCTGGTGAAAGCGGACAGTGGCCTGGACCAGGGTGAAATCTGGAATGACTTAAAGATAGAATCTCAGGCCTGCAGATTCACAGGATGCAGGACCTTGTCAGCCTCCTTCTGGCCCTCCACCTCTGCCACAAACAAGCTGTCTGCAAGCCCTTTTACTTTCTTTAAAAAATACGAATGGCCTTGTTTTCCTGATTTTGAGGCTTGTGCACAATCACTTTACACATAGAAATGCACACATATATTCAGGTAATAGACAAAATTGTTTTGTAAAGACCAACAAAAGAAAAATCCTACCACCTAGACAACCTTAGAGTCTATTCCCCTAGACTTTACAACAGATATGACACAGACACATGTTCACATACATATATAATATTTTCATACAAAACCAGGATGAAAAAACAGCTTTTAGCAGGCCTTTTTCACACAATATATCATGGATATCTCCAGAGATTAAGGAAGAAAATCAGAGTATCGCCACCCAAGGTCGACCCATCTTTGTCACTCTTCAGGAAGTTCAGAGTATTCTCTACTCCTGACATGGACAAGACAGAGCCATGAATAGACTAAGGCTGGGGTATAAGGTGCCCCTTTTTATGTGCCCACAGCCCCTTCCAGTTCTACCACAGCACAAATCGTCATACCAGCTGGCCCTGTAGCTTCTGTCAAACTTAGCCCTACATTACTTAAGTTCTCAAGAGCTAGGTGAGGACCAGTTTTTCTCCATGCTGCCAGTGCCCAGCACAGGGTAGGGCCTACAGGAGACCCCACAGTTAAAATGTCCAGACTCCTCAATCAGACCTGGGCCAAAGCCTTTATGGACAAGCTAAGCATCTGTTGGATGGTGGCTGAGCCTGCATCCTTGACATGAGGGAAATCCTGACACCTCCCTTGCGGAGCAGCAGAGAACACTCAGAAGCACAATGTAGGTAAAGCAGTAACCCAACCTAGAACATAGAACAGGAGCTTACAAGGTAGCAGTTATCATTACCATTAGAAATCACTAAATGTTTTGACAAAAAGGCATAAGTTAGTGAATGAATGAGTACAGGAAGAAATAAGTGGGTGAACAAGAGAGTGAATGAATAAGGAATGAAATAATTGGTGAATAAGTAGACAAGAAAGGGAATAAGTGAGGGGCTGGAAAGCATATGAGCGAGCAAAGTGGGTGTGGGCACCCAGAGTGGGAGTGAGTGGAGGAGGGCAGGCCGAGGTGCCTCCTCAGAACCCCAGTCTCACTCACATACTGATTGTCTCCGATCTCCTGCAGAGCCTTTATCTCCCGCAAGGCCTGGTTAGGGATGCCATCCTCCAGCCTCCGCAGGGCCACCTTCTTGAGGGCTACGATCTCTCCAGTCTGTACGGGACAAAATGCAGACACTGCCACCCCATCCTCTGCTGGGAAAGGTGAGCGAGGGAACCAGAAAAGTACCCTCCGGGTGAGCCGCAGAAGCCTGAGGCCCTCGTGGAGCTACAAAGTGCCCGCCCTGCATCCTGGAGGGAAATCATGGCCAGCCTGGGACTCAGTAGTCGCAGGACTGGGCAAACAGCTCAGAAGCACTCACTGCATACTCCTAGTGGACACTCGTGAGATGACCACTGTAGCATCACTGGCGGTGAGCAGCTGCCACAACCTGGACGCCCCTACCCCAACCCTTAAAGAGATTAAAGTGATGAGCATACACCAAGAAGAGGAAAGAGGCCGAGAAGCCAACGCAAGGGTCCTAACCTGGGTCCGACATCGGACACAGATCACAGAAAGAAATGAATGAAACCCAAGATGGAAGGCCCCGCAGCCCCACAGTCAGGCTCACCTCCACGTGCTTGGCTTTGAAGACAATGCCGTGTGCGCCCTCCCCGATCCGCCCCAGGATGCAGTATTGGTCCATCACCCACTCTGCCTCCTGCGCCCGGACACGTTAGCAACTAGATGGCCCACAAGCGTAAGGAGCTGGCAGACAACTGCAGGGGGGACAGCGTGCAGGCCTTGTGTGTACTTCCCACTAGCTGCAGGAGGCTACATCCGGCGGAAGTCAGCCTTGAGCGGACTACACAAGCCTCCGTAGCCCAGGAGCAGTTAGTTCCTACTGCCCCTACTTGGCCCCGCCCCGGCATCACGTAAAGGTGATGTAAGGTAAACGTGCTGCGCACGCTGGGAAGGCGGGGCCCCGCGGCTGGGAGGGTGATGACCCTGGGAGCCAATGATGATGAAGGGAGATGGCCGGGGGAGGAGCTGGGGAGGGACTGTTCTTGTGGCCTGCCTTCTGAAAGGTCAATTGACAACATTTAGAGATTACTTAAAGAGTGCAAACCGCGACTCAGAAAGTTGATGTCTATCTCTGGCTGGGTAGCGCAATTGGTTAGAGCATNGGGAAGGCGGGGCCCCGCGGCTGGGAGGGTGATGACCCTGGGAGCCAATGATGATGAAGGGAGATGGCCGGGGCGGAGCTGGGGAGGGACTGTTCTTGTGGCCTGCCTTCTGAAAGGTCAATTGACAACATTTAGAGATTACTTAAAGAGTGCAAACCGCGACTCAGAAAGTTGATGTCTATCTCTGGCTGGGTAGCTCAATTGGTTAGAGCATTGTCCTGATAGCTAAGATTGCAGGTTCTATCCAGTCTGGGCACTAGGAGAATCAACCAATGAATGCATAAATAAAGGGAACAACAAATGCTCTTGCTCTCTTCCCACTCTGTAAAAAAAAAGAAATATCTGTAAAGAAAGAAAGTCTATCTGATGGCTTCTCATGAGGAAATATTTGGAGGAATTTGCAGCTTGAATGACTTTTTAAAGTTTAATTTTTTTATACTCACCAGAGGACATGCTTATTGATTCAGGGGGGTGGGGAAGAGAGAAAAACATTCATCTGTTGAGGGACCTTTCCATTTAGGAGACGACCCTCCAACTGAGCTCACTGAGTGATTTTAATAAATTCATACCATCAAAGGATATTGACAAAAAACAAAAGTAGCTATTAAACTTCTAAAAAGATTCTCAATCTCTCACACAATAAATGTACAATTTCTCAGCTATCAGATGTCCAAAGATTCCAGATCTAATAGCCTATTGGCCAGGCTCGGGGAAAACAGGAGCTTTTATACGTTGCTAGTGGGAGTGTAACCCTCTTTGCCTCAGAAGCCCACTTATAAAAATGCCCCCAACAGATACATAGCAACATGTGAAATGACATGCAAATTTATTAAATGAAGCATTGTTTGAATAGAAAAGTATTGGAAACACCACAAACATTCATCATCAAATAAAATATTAAGCTCTGACCTGTTTGGCTTAGTTGGTTAGAGCATCCTCCCACAAACAAAAAGTTTGCTGGTTAGATTCCCAGTCAAAGCACATGACTGCTTTGTGGGTTCATTCCCCACTCAGGGCGTGTACAAGAGGCAACCCATCAATGTTTCTCTCCCTCTCTTTCTCCCTCCTTTACCCTCTCTTTAAAAATAAATGAATAAAATCTTGAAAAAAATGAATAAGGAAACTTTTAAGTAAAGGAATGGAAGGATTTCAAAAACATATTAAGTTATAAAGGCAAGATGCAAAACAGCGTACAGAGTGCTATTAGCTATGTAAAAGAAATGGAAAAGAGAACATATATAAAAGAATATAAAAAATAAATAATGTACCCTGGCTGGTGTGGCTCAGTGGATTGAGCACCAGCCTGCCAACCAAAGGGTTGCAGGTTCAATTCCTAGTCAGGACACATGCCTGGGTTGCAGGCCAGGCCCCCAGTAGAGGGCACTTAGAGGGCAGTAGAAGCAACCACACAATGTTTTTCTCCCTTCCTTTCTTCTTCCCTTCCCCTCTCTGTGAAAATAAATAAATAAAATCTTAAAAAAAATAAAGTAAAATAAAATAAAATACAACTAATTGTTAATCTTTCAGTGCTCCACCACAGCTACTCAGTATTTTCTCAATACTGCAATTGAATCAGTGACTTCTCACCACTCTTAGCATCCATCAAGTAATATACCAATAAACTATGAGTGTTGATGATGTGCCATCATCAGAACAGGGCCAATGACCAGGGCTCCAACCATAAAAGGCTTCAGTTGCTCTTGTTACATTCGTATGTAGAAGCTTAGAGTGGGGATAAAGAAAAACTATCTGTCATGGGACTCTTAAACTGTTTAACACCAGCTGGGGGCCATGACAATTGGCGAATATCCTCTTCAAGTGGGCATATGACTATAATGTGCCTCAGAGGGCTGCCCCAATGATCATCATGCTGCTGCCTGTCCATAATAAGTTTTTAAGTCCTTGATAAACATTCATCATTTTTAAGTCATTACAAGCACAAAGAGCTTTACTAGCAGTGATGTGAGAATTACACATGAAGTTGGCTAGATTCAGAGAAGTTAAATAATAACATATTTAAAGATTCAAAATGCAGCATAATAACTGCTGGAGCATGAATTTTACTCTTAAATCTTGTAAATCTTTTAGTCCCAAATCTCCTTTGTAGTTCTTTGTGCTACAAAATATCTCCATCTAGTACTGTGTTTTTCCTTAAACAGCCCTAGTTCATGCCTGGTGCCATGTGGTCATTTTTAATGAGTTAAGGGAGGAAGTGATTCTCTCTTTAGTCCAGAATTGATATGGCTAGAAGCACTGGGAGGGCCACAGGATATCATCAATAATCTCTTGTTTGGTTGATTAGGTTCCATTTATAGGTAATACCATATGGTATTTCTCTTTCATTACTTTTAACATAACACTTGGCTTATTTCATTTAACATAACACTTTCCAGCTGTATTCATGCTGTCACGAAGGGTAGGAGCTTCTTTCTTTCTGCTGCATAGTATTCCATTGTGTAAATGTACCACAGTTTTTTGATCCACTCATTTCAACAAAACAAACAACCACAGACATTGAAATAAAGAACAAACTGACAGTAATGAAGTTTGTCCATCCTCCTAGAGAGGATGGGGAGAGGGATAATGGGGTATAATAGGGAGGGGCATCAAGGAACATGTATAAAGGATACATGGATGAAATCAAAGGGGGTAGACTTGAGGGTGGAAGGTGGGGATGGGTGGGGTGGGAATTGTGTTGGGGTGAAAATGGAGACAACTGTACTTGAGCAACGGTAAAAAATATAATAAAATAACATATTTTAAACATGTTTAAAAAATTAAAAAATACGAATCCTTTGTTTGGGCAGGCTGCTTTCTTCTCTGTGGGCTCTGGATTAGGAGGAGTTTCAAGGATTAAGTGAGGGCACTGATGCATTGGTCCTCGAACCTTCGAAGAAAATAAGGTAGCTAATGTTTGTGAGCACTTAAGATGTGCCACTACCTAAGGGGAGTGTGTCACATGTTAACCCAATGAGGCTGCAAAAATAATTATTATTGTTGTTCACATAAGAATAAGGTTTAGAGAATTTTTCTAAATCTTCCAATTTCAGGGAGCTAAAAAGGGAGGAGCTAGAATCACCAAAAATCCACTGGACCCCATTACCACACTCCATCCCTTGAAAGGAAAGGGAGAGGTGGGGGGGATGGGTGGGGAGATTGGGGTGAAGGAGAGGAGGAGAGAGAAAGGAATTGGGGTGGGAAGGGGAAAGAGAGGGAAAAGGGTGGAGCTGAATTCATTTTAGTCAACTTCAGGAAGTATGGCCTTGAAATTCCTACATACGCCTTTGATGAAGATATGCTTGGAAAGAATGTTCTTGGTTATCCCTCGATCTACTTTGAATCTTAATCTCTGTGTCTCACACACTTCCTCTCTCTCTCTCTCTCCTATATCCATGTATTGCTCTGTTATGATTTTGGGAAATTTGTCGTGATTCTCAAAATACTAATCTCAAATAATCAACAAATACTTACTGATTTACAACTGTTATAAATTCTGTCATTTTTTTATGGAAATAACTTATCAATTTATGAGTTACTATTTTATTTTTTCATATTGTTTGCAACCAATTATTCACTTCACTTACTATTGTTTATGTTTTTTCTATATGAACTGCCAATCTTCCTAATGAGATTTAATATACAATACATCATCTATCACATAGTAAGTTATACTGATGCAAGTTTTAATTATAATATTATCTTTGAGCTAATTAATTGCTCTTGGTTCATGTCAGAACAAAATATTAAAAATTTATATACCAAATGCTCACCTTCTTAGAGTAAAAAAGGAAATACTTGGAAGTATTTTGTAAAACATTGTGTTTTCCCTGTGTCAGGCAGTGGATCTCCCAATATTCTGAGATTTGAGAGGAAAGCTTGGTCTCCTGATGCTAACACTTTAACTGGCATCTTAATTTTTGCTTTTCTTTGCCCCAAATTTCCTCAGCTTCATCACTAGTAGAAGGAGAGAGAACAGAAAGAAAACTTCTATTAGCTATAAAATGTATTCCCAATCAACTAGCCATTCTAAGTAATATGTTTGAAGAGAATCCTTACCCTGATTACCCTACCAAAAAAAAGAACTGGTTGTTGTTCTAATAGTGATATCGGTTTCATGCTCCCTTGGAAAGGTCCCTGACATTTACAGTTGCAGTTGCCATGCGTCACTGAAAGTCTATGCAGGAGATGTAAACTATACAGTAATTTGGATAGGAAAAGTTTACTATAAAGATAAAGAATTATTAACTATAATGGGGGATAAGAGTAATCAGAGATTGGTGAGGAAGTAGAGAAAACCTGAAAGAATACTAGAATAGCAGATATAAGGAGCAGTCACTACCCTAGGGCAGAGATGGAGTGCTCAGGTAAAGCTCCCCAGGCAGGAAAGTCACTGGTGTGCCATGATGGTGAAACTTGCCAGAATTCTTCTTTTTGGAGTTTGCCATAAATCTCCTGTCTAGGTATCAGGGGAGGCTGTCTATAAGAAGTATCTACCAGAGGGACTTTGCTACAAAACCACTGAAGGATGATACTGGAGTAAACTGTGGGCCACAGGGTGTCTCTGGGTGCAGTGCACTGGAGCTAGGTGCTGGAGAAGCTACTGGGCCAATGAGATGGATATTGGAGCAGCTGCCTGCGCTGCAGGTGTTGGAAGCTGCAAAAGCTGTGTTTGCTGGGGGAGGTAAGTGCCAAAGAGGAGTCAGCACTCCAAGGGCCTGCCAAGTAAGCGCTTGAACCAGAAAGAAAAACCCCTCCTCTTTCAATGTCTCTCCTGCGCCCTCTACTGACAAATATTACTGCTATTATGTCAGCAACCAAAGGAAAAACAAAGGGCTAGGTCCATTGCTCACAAGTGGGCAATGAGGCGACTTCAGAGTCCAGAGGAAACAAACTGGTAACTGGCAGGTGTCATGTAGCTAAAGAAAAGGACAAAATGGTTTGATTCCAAAGAAGTGAAGACATAGTAAAAATCAGCAATCTTATTACCCAGAGTGAAGTTTTATTATTCTTTTACATGTTTGATCCTTTATAATAATTAGAAGTATGTATTTTATGCATATGCATAATACAGTATGTGAGATATAGTATAAGAGATGAACATTTTAAACAATTAGGATATTATTTACATATGAGTACAGAATGTCATTTATTTAATATTTTCAATAATATAACTCATTTTTTTTCTAAATGAGAGAAATAAATTTCACAGCTATGAATTTATTTGCCTAGCGTCCTGAAGCTGGCTGGAAAATGGTAGTGATTAAAATCCAGTTTTCCAGATTTTTTTCTTGTGACCTTATCATCATCCATCCACTTAGATCTAAGGGTGATGGTAGCCAGGGACAAGGACTGACTAAAGAGAATTCAAGGATGAAGGTGATAGAATTGATTTGCACTTGATTGAGGGCCTTTTCCTGCCATAAGAATAGTCTGGATCAGATGGAAGAGTCAAGGTGTGGGAGTACAGGATCGGTCCCAAGGTGGGCTGGGAGGTGAAGGGCACATCAATGGTCAAGTTCACCAGAATAGGTGAGGAAGAAATGGAAGGAAACTCAGAAACTTGGGATGGGGCCAGGTCACTAAGGCTGTGGCTTAGATAGAAGGAATGTGAGCTCCTTGCTTTCTTTGCCTTGCAGGGGAGGCAAACCCACCTCTACCCTTCTTGGGTTTTCAGGTAAAACCCTTTAACAAAGAGATTAAAAAGAGAAAAGTAGTTTATTAACTCATACAGCAACAACCATCACATGGAAGAAAACATAAAAAGGAATGCAAAGTGGTGGCTTAGAACTGTAGCTTACACACCTCATCAATAAAAAATAGGACAGAGAAATGACAAGACAAGAGAAGAAGTTTTAGGTTTTCAAGGGTGGCAAACTGGGGAAGGTAAATATATAGCACCAGAACTAAGGGAGAAGGCTTATTTGTAAATTCCTCTGGTGCCATTTTTGGGGGACCAGTCTGTCTCCAATAAAAGCAAAATTTATTTCCTGCCTTTGCCCATGTTCATATCAGCATTATTCATGGTAGCCAGAAGCTGGGAGCAATTTAAGTGTTTATTGACAGATAAATGAATAAATAAAATGTGGTGTACACACAGTGGCATATCATTCAGCCTTAGGAATAAGAGAATTTTTGGAAGGAGACTTGACTTGGGGTAGTGAACACACAATACAATATACAGATAATGTATTATAGAATTGCACACATGAAACCTGTATAATTTTATTAACCAATAAAGTCAATAAAATTTTTTAATAAATAAAATTTAAAAA
This sequence comes from Sturnira hondurensis, assembly GCF_014824575.4. NCBI lineage: Eukaryota > Metazoa > Chordata > Mammalia > Chiroptera > Phyllostomidae > Sturnira > Sturnira hondurensis. The sequence goes on from NW_028081491.1 coordinate 4,506,241, forward strand.
TTACATTTGTGAAAAAAAGAATAAGGGAATTTTGACTCATGCTACAAAACAAATTCATCTTGAGGACATTATGATCAGTGAAGGTCAAGAGTTTTGCTGAATTACTCTGTCGTGTTGCTGCCTCAGCCTCCATTTTGAGTGGCCAAGCAAAGTATAGGGGACTTGAGCTGACACTGGGCCCTCCCTGGAGCCATGGTTAACAAGCTTTCAGAATCACAAATATGGTTAAGTTACTGACATAACTTCCCCAATGTCCCTGTGGGCAAGTCTCCCTCCTAGGGCCTTCGTTGTGTATATCCCTTAGGTAAGATCCTGTGTTGCTTCCCAAAACTGTGCTCTTTTTGATTTGAATTGGACAATCTGGCTCCAGGCTGGGAACTACAAAGCACTCTACCCACGGACCCTAATGAGGGCATGTGCCCAGGTTCTCCCTCTCTCTCTGCCTGCACCCTGCCTTTGACCTTCCCATGTGGCCACTCTCTTCCTTTAGGAACTGTAAGGAATAAAGCTTCTCTATAGTGTAGCAATACCTTTGTGGCCTTTTGTTGAACTGTGGCTCACCATTCCACACACTGGGCCTCCACTTAACAGACGCTAATTTAACAAATTCACAACAGTGAAATAAGCGAGTCACAAAAGGACAAATACTGTAAAATTCCACTGATATGGTGTCTCTAGAATAGTCAAATCCAAAAAACAGAGAGTAGAATGGTGGGTGCCAGTGTCTGGGAGAAAGGAGACTGGCAGTTAGTGTTTAATGGGTATAGAGTCTGAATTTTGCAAGATGTAAAATTCTGGAGATGGAGAATGCTGACGGCTGCACAATAATGTGAATGTGCTTTATGCTGCTGAACTGTACACTTGAAAATGGTTCAAATGATTTTTGATATTTGCCATGAGATTTACCAATAACATGGTAAATCTCATGCTATATTTTGCTACAATAAAATTCTTCTTTGGCATGATAGTTGTGCCAGTTCCCAGTCACGAATAGAAGGCCACAATTTTACCCAGCCCTTGGATTTGTGGACAGCAAATGTCTGTTCCCATTATGGCTTGCCTTTCCTTCTTTAATCTAGTTTTTTGATAAACAGAAATTCTTAATTTTAATGAAATCAAATGTACTATTGTTCCCTTAATGGTGAGTGATTTTTTTGTTTGTGTAGGAGTTCTTTGCCTACCCTATGGTTTGCAAAAAGGCAACAGGAAAAGTTGGCCACTCCAGGCTAGAAGTGAGAGTCAAAAAACAACCAGGTGGTATTAAGGTTTGGCTGTATCAGGGCTACTTGTTCCCATCCTCTAGTGATTTAAGTTCTGAGGATTCTAATGTCATAATTTTGTGACCAAAGTGCTAGACTCTTCTGCAACTTGGTGTCTGACCCTACTCAAGTGATTAGGCTGTTTTCAGTTTAAACACTGGCTCTGTCTACCTGACAAACGTCACTCCCTACATTGCCCATTTAACTACAGAAGCAGGTTATTTGGCAGGATCTAAAGGAAACTGAGCCCTCGACCCACTCACTGTGACCCCTATCCCTCATGTTTTATGACTCCAAACATTGGCCATATCCTGTGACTCTACCTGCTGACCACGACTCAACTAGAACTAACCATCATTCTGATCTCACTACCACTGCGAAAAACAACCACTGAAAGTCCAGTTGCTCCCACCAATCAGAAAATGAATGATTTAAGGTTTATAGTCTTGTTGCTCTAGCAAACTATTTCTTTGATCATTAGCTCCTGACAACTCTCACCTTTAAAACCCGTCTTACCTCTCCCAACTCAGAGTGTGTCTTCAGTTCATGTCAAAGGCTATGTGTTCTGATTTGTAAACAATATAAGAATAAAACTCTTTTAACTTCTCAGAAGAGTCCTGTGGAACTTTTATTTACAGTTCTTTCCAAGCTGAAATCCCTTTTCTGACAGGTTTGAACATGGGCAAGTTCCTTCCTGACTGTTGAGTGCTTGGTACACGGGACCCATTCTGTTCTTTGGAACCCCTGGTTTGTCTTTGGGAATCTTCCCCAGAGGAAGCTGTCCCTGCAAACTTCTTGGTCAGCCAGTTTATGTGTAATCTTCCTACTCAGATGTGGCCAGCACCCTGTTTCCCACAGCTTGCTGCTAGAATCTTGCCAATAAAAATAAGTCCCTGCAAGGACATTCACTGTAGCTGCAAAATATTGGAAGAAAACATACATGACTATCAGTGGATGCAAAGTGGGCTAAACAGAGTAAATCCATACAACTGAATTTCTGCAGCCATTATGCTGCATCTGTGCTAAAAGGAAGTGATGTCCAAGAGAAGGAAACACATTTTGCAGTCTAATAGAGTTAGCATTTATATGATTTTGTAAAATAAATCTTATGTGTAGAAATACAAGAAAATTTGGAAGAACAATCTAAATGTTTACCCCTGGGTTTGCAATTGAAGGGAAAGGTATTGGAGGAGCTGTGGTAAATGGGATATTTTGCTCTAACTTCATATCATTTTTAAACCTATGTGGGACTATTGTTGGTTTTGACTTCATTTGTATGGTGTATTTTCCTCTGTAATTTTCATAACGAAGCCAATAAAACAAAATTAAAATGGGGAGGAAAGATTTACTTGTTGTCTGTGTCCTTTCCCTCAGACCCCAGGTTTCTAAGAAGATAAACATAAATGTTATATGTGTTCCAGAGACAGACAACTGGAAATCATGACTCAGTGTCTCCTTTGTCCAGGATAGTACAAAGATACGCCTGAACCCAGACTCTGAAGTTCAGGTTAAAACACTAGATCTGCCATTAGTGGTGTGGTCCCTTTGAGGGAAGTTATTTCTCAATCTCCTCCCAAACACTGTGGTAATTTATGGTACTTTTCCGATTCACAGGTTTATTCTCTTGGGGAAAAAATCTGGAGAAAAGGTACATAAAAACTTTGGAGGAGGTAGTACAGCCTGTATGGCTAGCATTAAATACTTGGATGATGCTCAAACAAGGGCAGGGCCATGTATTTACTTTTGAAAGGCTTTCAGAGAGGATCTATTGTAGTCACCTTCCTTCACTGTGCAGAAACTAAGTTCCAGAAAGCTGGTGTCCTACCAAAGCCACATACTTTATCCTTAGGCTAGTTCCCAGAGAAGGCTTGGCTGAGAGCTGGCTTTTCTTGATACAGAGAAGCCCCTTTTCTGCTAGCCTAAGAACGCCCCGTAGGACAGTCTAACTTCCACATTCCGCTTCTGTAACCTGCTTCTGCTATGTAGACAGGAAGGTCCTACAGGTTATAAAAACCCCAGGAACCCTTTCTTCAGGGCTCAGAATTTGGAGGTCACCCTCCTCTGGGCCCACACATGTAAATAAAGATCGTGCTCCTGAACCCTCGGTGTCTGGTCGCTTCATTTTTCTGTAACATTTGGTTCCCTGACCGGGAAGTGACCTTACATAAATTTGGGCCCATTTGCCGCTGGCTGGACAGGGCGGACCAGCGGCTGGTAGCCCGACCCGGGACCCAGGGAGCACGTGCCCCGAGATTTCTTAGGCCCCGACTGGTTGGGGCACTGGATGCCGACCCGCAACTCCAGACGGGAAATGAGGGTTTCGAACCACACGATCTATCGGAAATTGGAAGGCGCCAAATTGGAAATAGATAAGTGCCCCAGGGACCGACCCGAGACCAGGGAGAGACTGATCACCTCTCATAGCCAGAAAATTTGATCAGAGTCAGGAATTTAGACTGAGTCCGATCACCATGCCCTCACTTGGGGAGGGACCAGACCCGAGACCAGGAAGGGAGGTTCGAGTCCCCCTTCAGAAGGGAGGTTGGAGTTCCCCTTCAGACCAGAACCAGGATCAAGACTAGGTAGTCTGATCACTGGACCCTCGCTCGGGGAGGGAATGTTTAACTTCTGAGTGCCTGAGAGTGAAAGTGAGAGTGATTGTGTTTGTGGCTCCACTGGTGAAAAGGCTACGGAGCAAGGTTGGGCCCCAACCTGCGGTTTTGCCCCTCGAGGGGGCAGGCCAGGCGGGCGAGCAAGTGAACCCCACCCTTTGTGTGTCTGCGCCAAGTGGGAGGCGGGCCTTCCACAGTCCTAGATTGTATGCTCAAGAACTTCAGTAGATTTAGAGGGCAGGACCCGTCACTGAATGCAGAACAACTTGAGACTTTTTGTACCTCAGAATGGCCAACTTTTGGAGTCGGCTGGCCCCCCAAGGGACACTTCAAAGTAAAAAAAAAAAAAAAGGATCAGTGTACTCACTGCAAAGAGCGAGGGCACTGGAAGCGGGACTGCCCAGCCCGCAAGCGGCGGGAGGAGTCACCTGACAGTCAGACAGTCCCGCCGGTGCTAGACCCGAATGCATTAGCCCTCGCCGGGTTCAGCCAAGACTGAGGAGGACCAGGCTCCATTGTGCTTGGTCCCCAGGAGCCCATAGTCAGAGTAAAAGTCATGGGCCAGGACATTGACTTTATGTTAGACACCAGAGTGGAACACTCAGTAGTCACCGTCCTGGTCGGACCCCGCACCGGGAAGGAGGTTTTAGTACAAGAGGCCACTGGGCTCTCAGCCAGCCTGCAAACCCAAGACCATGAACCCTGGAAAAGGCCAGTAGCCTACCTGTCTAAACAATTAGACAATGTCACAGTAGGGTGGCCCGGCAGTGGGTCCTTCAGGAAACCAGATACCTCCCGGGACCATGGAGCCACCAGATTGCCTAAGCAGAGGAACCAAGAGTAAAAAAGAATGATAGACAAATCTAGATAAGTAGAAATATGTATAAAGGATGTGAAAGTTTTAAACCTGGAGTAAAGGAAACCTCAACTACTTGCTTTCTGGTTTCGCGGGAAAAGAGCAAATTTCTCACATGTGGTTCTGTTTCTGATCAGAAACCTGTATTGTAAGACCTAGGAAAGGTCGCCGGTAGCTGGTTGGGGATAATGCCTTTGCCACCTGGGACCCAAGAAGGGTAAATTGGGGCTGACCAGTGGTTTAGCCTGAGGCAAAGCAGCATGTCTCTGCCATGAGACTGGGCCAGAAGGAACATGTTTCTGTGAGGCACCAGTGGAGGCACTGGTGGGGGAAGAGGCCTGTGTGTTATTTTGGAACTCTGTGTTTTGGATTTTGTTCTGTATCTGTATTTGAAAGGGAAGAGAAAAAGCCCACTGACAGGCAACAAAGACCAGGGTCACAGGTGCCTACAAGTCTCAGCCTAGCTGGCTTAGACCCAGCCCAGACTGCCACAGTGCTTCAGAAACTCTGCCACTCCCTTCGGAGAGGCCCTGACCAGAGATCTAAAATCATTCACTGAGAAGGAGACTGGATGACCTTGGACAGATTTGCTGCTGCTGGCACTGCTTAGAATTAGGAATGCCCCTAAGTCTTCAGGAGACCTCCTCCCATCCTCAGAATAGATAAAGGGGCGAGATGTAGCAGGAGACCTGTTTAGACAAGCCCAGGCAAGTCAGAGGGACTCCGTCCATTTGCTGAGCCATTAAGATAAGGAGGAGTAAACAACTAAGTAACTAAGAAGTAAGAACAAAAGAACATTACCCTATCAGTAGCCCTGCTTTCTTGCTTCTGTAAACCTGCTTAGCTGTGTGTTGCTGCTGTGTGGACCCTGCAGCAGTCAGATTCTCTGTGTAACTGGTTCTGATAGGAATGGCTCTGGTTTTGAAGGTCATGAACTGAGGTCCAAGGCTGACCATCTGATTTATAGGGTGTTTGCAAGGTCTAAGCTTCAGAAAGGTGAAAAATGTCCCTGCGAGACTTCCGCCAAGATGGAGGCATAGGTGGAAACACTGTGCCTTCTCCCACAACCAAGTTTGGATACAACAAAAGTTTTGGAGAACTAAGACACACCCAGAGACCAGAAAACCGAATTATACGGAAGTCCGAGGGCTACGAACCGTTCAACCGGGATGGTAAGAGAGGCAGAGCCAGCAGCGGAACAGGGTCGGGAAGGACAGACCTAGGGGTGCAGGCAGCCTGGACCTAGTCGGGGTGCGGGGCAGACTGACCAAGGTCGCACATTCACGTGCAGTGAGACGGACCACGCAGGCCCCAGGGGGCGAACCCAGTGGTGCAGGGCTGACAGCGGTGGCACACTCGCGTGCAGTGGAGTGGGGTGCGTGGCCCTGGTGACGGTGGTGGCTGCGGTGCTGGTGGGGGTCGCAGAGGCGGGCGCCGGAGGGAAGCCATTGTCCCTATCTGACCCCGCCCCCACATACAACGTCACAACCCAGCAACTGAGTTGCCCTTCTCTGGTGAAAACCTAGGGCTCTGTTCCTGCTACTTAACAGGCACAAACAGCCCAAAAGATGGTGCAAGAACTCAAAGTCCCAGAGCCAATAACTCTAAGCGACCAACAGATTGCCAGCCTCTCAGAAGCCCAATTTAAAACACTATTTATCAGGATGCTCACAGAATTGGTAGAGTACAGTCACAAATTAGAGGAACTTAGTCACAAATTAGAGGAACATATGAAGGCTAAACTAATTGAAATGAAGGGAGATGTCCAGGAAACCAATAGCGATGGAAAGGAAAATGGGACTCAAATCAAGGGAGTGGACCAGAAGGAAGAACGAAACATCCAAAAAGAAAAGAAGGAAGAAACAAGAATTCAAAAAAATGAGGAGAGGCTTAGGAACCTCCAGGA